>NW_024513432.1:307738-325782 GCF_017590135.1 Pyrgilauda ruficollis | reverse complement strand
CGCCGCTCCGGCTCCGGCTCCGCCCGGGGCTGCGCTGGGGCCGCGCGGGGCGCGGGGACACTGCGGCGAGCCGCGCTCCCGCCCGCCGGCCGCTCGCGCCGGTGATGTCATTCCCCGGGCCGCCGCGTGACGTCACCGCGGGGCGGGGCGCCCCGGACACGCCCTGCAAGGCCGAGGGGGGCCGCGGGGGCCGTGACGTCACCGCGGGGCGATGGGGCGTGGCCGCGCCTTAAAGGCCCCGCGCACGTGGGAGCGGAGGCGCGAGGCCCGCGGGGTTTTTGGGGGGTCCTGCCCCCACACGTTTAACGGAGTCACCGCGATTAGTGCCGCCGCTGTGAGCCCTGTCTTTAACACACCCCAGTGCTGAGTAAATTCCTCATGTGTGCCCCATCTCCCTTTTTTAACATTTGATACACATTTTTTATAACAATATATTTAATATATTATTCTGTATAATATACAAAATATATATTCATTTATAATAATATACATACTATGTAATATGTATTAATTTATAATAATATGTGTAATATATTATTATATATAATATATAATACATATTCATTTATAATAATATATACTATAATATAATATATTAAAACATATATTAATCTATAATAATATATACTATGTAATAAATATTTATTTATAATAATATATGTAATGTATTATTCTATATAACATATAATATATATTTATTTGTAATAATATATAGAAAATATTATTCCATATAATATATGATATATATGTATTTGTAATAATATATAGAAAATATTATTCTATATAATATAATATAATATATATAATATACATTTATTTATAATAATATGTGTACTATATTATTCTATTTAATATATAAAATATGTATTCATTTATAATAATATATATACGGTGTAATATATATTTATTTATAATAATATATAATATATTTATTCATTTCTAATAATATATATACAATATATTTATAATGTATGTTTATACCTATTTACTATATATTCAATATTATATATATTTAACGTGTAATTCCGCATGTTTCCCGTGTTTAACCTACGCCTGCAGGAATGGTTCTGCCCCGGTTTCCCGTTGCCGGCTCAGGGCGTGCCCGCCGTGCCGCGGGGCAGGCAGAGCTCTCGGTGCCCCTGGTGCCTCCCAGGCTGGCCCGTTCCAGCCGGGTTCTGGCCGCTCTGGGAGACCCCCAGGGCTGCGCTGCAGGCCCGGGGTGCCGGCATCCCCTGGGGGCTTCGCTCCTTTTCCCGCACGAGGAGCCCAAAGCCAAGGAGCCGCCGCCGCTGCGGCCTCGGGAGGGGACCAGGGGCACCAAGGCTGCTCTGCTTGCCCAGATCCACCAGGGGAACGCCACCAGCACCCCCCGTGAGCTGGGGGTGTGGGGCAGCACCAAGAACCTCCGCCTGGGCCTTCTGAAATCATTTTCCCCCGTGAGAAGAAGCCTTTCCCAAGGATCGGAGCCCTAGGGGTGCACAGAAGTCCCTGGAATCCCACAGGGATCCAGAGGAGCCCCCAGGGACCCTCAGGAACCCAAAGGACCCCTGGAGACCCATCGGAGCACCGGGGATCCATAGGAGCCCAGAGGGACCCAGAGAATCCCACAGAGATCCGCAGGACCCCCAGGGACCCACAGGAACCCAGAGGGACCCCCAGGAGCCCAAAGGGACCCATAGGACCCCTGGAGACCCATAGGACGCCCAGGGACCCCCAGGAGCCCCCAGGGACCCCCAGGAGCAGCTCCAAGGTGCCCCACACTGCTGTGGGTCCAGCCCCAGCCTGTCCCCTCCTGGGAGGGTCCCAGGCCCTGCCCCAGACCCCCTTTTCCCATCTTTTCCCGCAGAGCAGGGACCAATCCCCGATTCTCTGCCACATCAGGAATTATCCACTCCCCCCCAGGCCGGGTGCTGCATCACCAGGGCCCCCCGTCCTATCTGCTGCATCTGTGTTCTTAATGGATGTATAATATTTTACAGTAATTTCCTCATTTGTCATGCAATCAAATCCTTTGATCAGACACGGGAGAAATGTAAATATCAATTATTAACCAGCCCATTCTGGTCTTGCTTGACTGGATACTTATTTTTTTATTATTTTTTGGAGGAAGGAATTGATTCATTTGCAATTCAACTCTCCAACTCATTCTTAATTTGGATGCTTGCATTTCTGCATGGGCTGTATTTTTGAAGGGGGAGATATTTGATCACTAGAGCGATCGATGTTCCCATGTATATTTTATAGTGGAGAGATAGTTGTGTAGAAAAGTGTAAAATAAGTGGGGGGTTTTAAATCCTGTGTGTAGAGAGCTGCTACACCGTGGTTCAAAATCTCAGTAGCCAAATTTGCTGCTCTACAGTCATTTATAGCCCTTCAGAGCGTTGGCATGAAATGGAGAGGTGGCCAGGAAATTTCTGACAGGATATTTTTCCATCTGCAAATAGTTCTATTTTTTTATTATTTTCTCGTGAGGGTGAGGCAATTTGTATAAACACGTTGCTTTAGGCAAAAAAGGCTTTGGAAACGAAAATAATAACAAAAAAAAAAGTAAAATAAAATTAGAAGAAAGATGAAGTCGCTTTCTTTTGGTTTCCCATTTGGAGATGGTTTTCCACTCAAAGCTTTGGAAGTTTCTGGTGTCTATACAGCCTGAAAAGTCAAGCTGGGGCTGTGACACGCATTTGTCCTGGCATTTCAGCATCCACGCTCTCCTGACATTTCACTGGTGCCAGTTTTGCAGGAGGTAATCCCCGTCCTTCCCCCCAAAAATCCCAATTTTGGCTTAAAACTCAGGAAACTGGAAGCGCTCTCCTCTCAGCCAGGCTGTTTATTTGCTTTCTGGAGTTTTATTGAAGCTCTGAGAGTTGCATTTTGCAAGCTGTCTTCCTCCTGAAAGCGAGCAAGCTGCGCCTCTTCCTTAATCATCTGCTTTTGTTTGCTCGAAGGAAAATACCAAATATCTCATGACTTGCCATAAAGCCGTGAATGACTGCAGGGATGCGCAATTCCTGCCCGGCCTCATGACTAATGGCTGAGCTCTCAGGTGCACGTGGAGCCCGTGGAGATGTGCCCCAAACCCTGCCTGCTCTGGGCTTTTTTATCCATCTGCTAAAGAGGATGACAACATCTCCTCACGAGCCCAGCCGTGGCTGGTGCAGAGAAGCTCCTGCAGCTCTCCTGCAGTGTGGAATAGTCATGGAATCACGGGATGGTTGGGGCTGGAGGAACCTTGAACATCCTCTTGGTTAAGACACCGCCCGCTGTCCCAGGGTACTCCAAGCCCATCCGTGTCTCACCCCAGGTGAGATCCAGGCCCTGCAGACACATTTTGTGAGGCTGGCCCAGTGTAATAAGGCATTTTAACATTGTTATCCTGGAAATCCAACTCACACTTCCCATCGCCTAAAGGAATAAACGGTTTGGGCTTGACCTTGACGCCAGGGGTTTGTGCTGGAGCCAACTTTACTCCCAGCTTCTTTTCCAACCCTTTTTTGTTTCCGCTGGGATTTAATCCCTGTAAAAGCTGTGTGAAGAGTGAGTCTGAGCTGCAGCCGCTGAGCCCAGACACGGTCACTGGTGGGCTGTGAGAAAAGCTATTGATCTCCTGATGGTGTTTGAATTCAGTCCTCAAACAACGCTGCCAAACCAGCAGCTGCAGCTGGGCACCATCGACCCCAGCTCGCTGCTGCTGAACGGGCACTGCCCGTCCACAAACCCAGATCCTGCCCCGTGACCCCCAGCCCGGGCTGGGAACTGCTGCCACTGCTTCTGCAGGTGCCAGATGGGTACAGCCCTGTTCAATTTCTGTTTCCTTTCTGCTCACAGGAAGGTTTTGGCCGGTCAGAACAAGCCCTGACTTCCAGAACCTGCCTGATCCACAACCGCTGGGAGGAGGTCTCAGCAGCAGCTGAGAAACCACTTCAAAAAGCATATCCCTGTCTGAGCCTGGGGTCTTTGTGAGGCAGAAACTCATCTCCTGATGGAACTTTTGGAGAAATTCTCCGTTGCTGTCATCCCACTGGATCCTGGCTCCCACGCAGCAGCAGTACCCAGATATGGAGGCTGAAGGAGCAGCAGGAAGGGTAAAGCCGAGCCCACCACCAGGAGCTCGCTCCAGCTTTGTGCTCTCGCCTTGCTCCCGAGTCCTTAACAGGTTGTTTCGACAGGAAATCAGCGAGGAATGAGCTCCTGCAGAAGCAGGGACACGGAGGAGCTCGCTGCCCAAACGCAACACAGTTGCCAAAGCTGGTACAGAAAATTGAAACCCTTCTCCGGTGTAAAGCAAACAGCGGCAGGGAGTGCCCTGGGAGGCTCAGCACCCTGCTGAATAGAATCCAGAATGGTTTGGGTTAGAAGAGACCACAAAGCCCCTCTAATTCCACCCGTGCCATGGGCAGGGACACCTCTGGCTGTCCCAGGTTGTGCCAAGCCCCGTCCAGCCCAGCCCTGGCTCCAGCAAACCCGCCCGTCTCAGGCACTGCCCAAAAACCTTGTGGCCACGAGAAGGAGCTCCCTGGACTGCAGGAACAAGACTGGGGCACAATCACCCACCTGGGGTCATCTGCCATGGAGGCAGTGCCTCCCAGGGAGGGGGCTCGGGGCTGGGGGGCTGCAGGGAGCAGCTGGGGCTGGAGCGGTGCAGGGACACACTGCAGGGACACCGGAGGGACACGGTGCAGGGACAGTGCAGGGACAGTGCAGGGACACCGGAGGGAGACAGTGCAGGGACAGTGCAGGGACACTGGAGGGACACAGTGCAGGGACAGTGCAGGGACACTGGAGGGACACAGTGCAGGGACAGTGCAGGGACAGTGCAGTGACAGTGCAGGGACAGTGCCATCCCCAGCCTGGTTTCCAGCAGCACTGCTGCTGCCTGGGGACTTCTCTCGGGGTTCCAAGACAGGCACGTGTCAAACACGTCAGGCACGCTTCGGCGCCGTCTGCTCCTGCAGAACAATAGTTACTCTTCATGTTAGTTCAGTTACAGATCAAATAATCTGAAAAATTCACAAGTGGCTGCGGATACAAATTAACTTAACAAAACATTTTGAAAATGGCGCAGTCCTGGGGAGAATACAAATGTGGCAGGCACCGGTGGGAGAGCAATCCAAGTGTCTGCACCGGAGTCCTCCCACCAACATTTTCCCCGCGTCAGATTGCACAGAAAGCAGCTAAAGCTGGATGAAATATAATAACAACGCCATCCAAGATGGAGCGATGCCATATGGAAGCCCAGGGAAGTTTTCTCCGCTCTTTGCTCCGCTGATGTTTTTCAGCTGTGTCATTGGTACTTTGCTTTATCAAGAACATTATGGGCTGAGTTCTGTCTGTGCAGTGAAAAATGACAGGCTGAGGTTTGCTCTCTATTGCACCAAAGTCAGCGGTGTTGCGGGAAGGTAAAGGACAGAAGCATTTGGCTTGTGGTCACCGTTTCGTAACTGCACAGCAAAAGCTATAAAATCCTGATGAATCTTTTGAGCTTTGGAGCCTAAAACAGCTCTTTGGTTTCCAGCCTGGCTGGGTGCAAACGTGGGTGCTGTGGATGAGGGCAGGAGCATCCTGATGCCCAGCGCTGGCAGGAACTTGTTACACACAGGAATTCTCTCTTGGGGAAATAACCCCCAGCTGCTTCCAGGGTTCACTTCCAGCAGGGTGTTCCCAGCCCAGCTGCTCACTGGGGCTGCAGTTCACCCTCTGTGCTGTGGTAGCTGCATCCAGATCGCTTTTGGTGTGGGGAGAGGAGGCTGTGGGATAAAAAAGGCTTGGGCTAAATAAGGAAAAGCTGTGTGGGATGCTGCGAGCAGCCTCGCCGCAGATGGAACCCACTCCATATGGAAGGTCCAAACTCACCCACGCTGGGCTTTGGCTTTCCCCACCACGAGGCAGAGCTGATGGGGAGCCACAGCACGGTGGGGGGACCTCCCAGAGGGACTTCCCAGCCACCAGCTGGACCTGGTGCTTTATCCTCATCTTCCTGCTTCCCCTGGGCTTGTTCCCAAGCCACGCTCACTCTCCCCAGCTCAGCACAGAAGGATCCTGCAGGACTGAGCCAAATCTTTCCTAAGTCCCTTTCCCCAGTGCACCCCAAGGTCCCGCTGAGCTCCAGTGCCCCCATTCCTTCTCCCCTGTACTCAGGCTCTGGAATCACGGAACGGTTTGTGCTGGAAGTGACCCAAAGGATGCTCTCCTTCCAACCCCCTGCCATAGGCAGGGACACCTTCCACCAGACCAGGTTGTCCCAAACCCCGTCCAGCCTGGTCACCCCCCGCAGCCGCCTCCAAAATCTCGGCCCTCGGGGCAGCTGGGCGGGAGCAGGAGCCACCCCCGCTCCCGCTGCTGCGGGAATCACACTCACTGCTCGTTATCCTCGCTCCTCCCAGCCGGAGCAGGCAGCGGAGGCTTTTTGTCTGAATGAAACGAGAACAAAACTGGATGGAACGGTGCGGGGAGATTAGTCATTAGTCATTTCACCTTCAGGAGCTGCTGCTAATTGAGGCACTCAGGTGCTGCTGTGGCTGACTCACCCCAGCCCCGCCGCTCGGACCCCCCTGCCGGGTTTGTGGGTGTCACGCAGCTCTCACCACTTGGGGTTTAGTCCCCTTGGGCCCTGGGAACGAAAAGGGGAGGAAGCAGAAGAGGAATGGGTTCGTCAGTTCCAAAGGGCCGTGGCAGAGCATGGCAGCGGGGCCAGCCTCAGCCCGGGCTGCGATCCCGAGGAGCCGTGAGGAGCGGGGATCCCGATCCCTGCGTGCCCTGCTGGAGGCTCGGCCCCAGATCCAGCCCCGAGGCTGCCACCGGCCCGCACCCCGCTTCCCTCCGCCGGGATCGCGGCCGAAGGATGCCCGGGGCTCATCCGGCCCTCATCACCACGGCAGCCCGGATCCCGGGAGGGGCGAGCCCGCTGCCTCTCTCCAGGCCGGCTGCTCTGCCCGCACCCGGCTCTGCAGGGCCAGCTCAGCGCCGAGGGCACGGTAATGGCACCGGGGGTGGCAGCTGGCTGACACTGCCGTGGGCAGGAGCAAATGATGCTCCACCATCACCTCCTGCGGTGCCTTTGGTCAGCAGAGCTCCCTGACGGAGCTGGTGCCTTGTGTGTCCTCCCAGAGGAAATGTGTGTGTGCACAGGTCCTGTAGGGTCTGTGACCTGCAACATGATCCCATGGCTAAAAAAACCCAGCTCTGATCCTCAGGATTCCTCTCTGCAGGTCTGTGGCCTGCTGGAGTGTGAGAGCCTGGTGGGGAATCGCTGTGCTTGGGGCAGGGAGAGAAGCTTTTGTTTGAAGTGGGTTAAATTATCCTGAATATAAAATACGAAACAGTCTACCAAGGCTGTGCCATATGGGGCTCCGTGATCCCTGTGCCAAACAAATGAGGCCTTAATGCTCTGCCAGCCCTCGGGAAGGAAGAGATAACTTCATATATTTACCTTCCTTCCTTCCTTCCTTCCTTCCTTCCTTCCTTCCTTCCTTCCTTCCTTCCTTCCTTCCTTCCTTCCTTCCTTCCTTCCTTCCCTCCCTCCCTCCCTCCCTCCTGGAACTGGTGAGCAGTGCAGTGAAGCTTTCCCCATCCTGGAGGAAGTTCCTGCGTCCCAGAGAGCTGCAGGGTGGGAGACTGGACCAGCCTCTTTGCAAACAGCTCTTTTTGTAATTGAATTTCTCCCCGACGTGGGTCCTGACGCTTTGCTCGTGCACAGGGGAAGCAGAGTTTAACAGGGAATTTCTGTCTTTTATTTCCCTGCCAGCGCAGGCGGGTGGGCGGGCGAGGCAGTTGGAAGGATGCTTTCCTTTCGTTTCTCAGTCTCATTGGGCCGCTATATTTAGGTCAGTTTCTAATTTTCTGGGCTTAATTAATGAGCTGAAGTTTTCATGCACAGGCACTGAAACAGCTTGGGAAGTTCAGCCTGGTCACTGAGCAGGAAAAAAATTGTCTTTCTTCTGTTCCAGTGCTGGGAAGTGACCTGCAGATAACCCCAGAGGAAACATCTCTGTGGGATCACTGGGACACGCCAGCCCTGACCCTTGGGCACGCTGTGCATGACACAGGCTGGTACATGTGATGGACATGTACATGTGATGCCACAGTGCCTACGTGCATCCTGACGTGGGGCTGTGCTGTGTGCGCTCCCAGGTACACCAGGTGCCAGTCCCAGGGACATTCCTGACCCTGGGATGTTCTCCCTGTGCCCCCAGGTACACCAGGTGCCAGTCCCAGGTACCCCCGACCCTGGGGTGACCCCCTGAGCTCCCAGCACCCACCAGGCACCAGTCACACCAATACACCTGGATGCCATCAGAGGCACACAGGATGCTCTCTCTGGCATATCTGAGGCTCCAGAGCCCTGCAGAGGTCTCAGGCTGTTTCTGCCTTTCCCTGGCACAGGCCTTGGATGCCCCATGGCTGCACAGTGGGTACAAGCAGTCCTGCTCCTCCCGGCCTGTGCCCATCGCTCTAATCATGCAAAAAGGTTTCAGAGTGCAGGGTGGCCGTAAATCTTCTGAGTTTTGAGCCCCTTTCCAGCTTCAAGTTGCCACCTGGCTGCTTGCCAAATGGCTTGGCTGATTTTCCTCTGGACGTGCCAGCTGCTCTTGGAGCAGCTCCCAAGGCCCATTGTCCATTTGTCCATTTGTCCATTTGTCCATCCCACCTGCACGGCTTTCAGCATCACCCCTCTGCAAAGGGGGCTCAGGGGGCAGGGGCACAGCCCTGCCCATCCCAGGGTCACCCAGGCAGGCTGGAGGAGAGGAGCCAGAGCAGAGCCAGCCCTGGCATTTCCCCAGCTGAGCTCTCCCTGCAGCACCCGCGGGGTTAAAGCTGCCGAGGCCCTGCTGGACCAGCCCTGTCAGACCCAGCTCATCCGTCCAGATGTGTTCTGGCCGAGCTGCCCCACGTCTGCCAGATGTGTCCCTGCCCCCTCTGCCCCCTGGCTGTGTCACAGGGCCCCCTGGCAGAGGGGACACGCAGCTGCTGCCCTTGGCACCCCCCACCCCGGGGTGGTGTAAAATGTGCTGGAGAATCGGGCCAGGGCAGACGGGAATAAGGACTGGAAGGCTTTGGTGGGATTCTTTTGCAGTTCTCTTCTGCCCTGGTGTTGCTTCAAAACAGCCATGGCACTCGAGGCTGGCTTCCCTCCTGCCCTGGTGAGGATGTCACCTTCCCTGGCACTGCCGTGGGCACTGCCAGCAGGGTCACACAGGCAGGGGTCACTGCCAGCAGGGTCACAGGCAGTGTCACACAGGCAGTGTCACAGGCAGTGTCACACAGGCAGTGTCACAGGCACAGGGAGAGCACAGCCCGGGGCTGAGCCCCCCCTCCCTGTGCAGCCTGCCCAGCACAGCTCCCTCACTGGTCCCAGTTTGCTCTCTGGGGAGCAGCAGGGAGAGCTCTCAGCCCCGTGGGGGTCAGGGATAGGAATTCTGGACTCCAGATTCTCCTGAGTGGCAGTGGCACAGATCCCCCCGTGCACACACAACACTCTGCCTCACTTCCCCTGGCACCAGCACCACCTTAAAATAGATCTGCCTTAAAATAACACCCTGCTAACCCCAGGCAGATGTGTAGTTTTTATTTTCCAGCAATCAGGAGGTTGGTTTGTTTGTATTTTTTTTTCCAATGAGAAACTATTTAGCTAGAAATAGACACTGGGAGAGGGGGTTGATGGTACCAGAACTACAGACTGCACCCCAAAGCCAGTGGCTAGGTGGCCCCTGAGCAGCCCCCAAACTGTTCTGAGTTGAAATCACTCAGATTTGTGGGCAAGGAGGACATTTCTGGCAGAGGAGGTGCTATAGCAACCGTCTGAAGGTGCTTGGAAAAAGCTGAGAGGGGAAATAAATAAAATAAAAGCACTGGTGGAAAGCAGAGTGATGGTGAAAGGAGAAGAGGAGCAGGACTTCCCCAGCCTGGTGCCAAAACATCCAGTGGTATTTCTCTTGGGCGCTTTTAAACTAACAATTCCGAAAGAGCAGAATGGTGCAGGAAGGAAGGAACTGGGTCCTCTTCTATCCCAAACTCCCAGGTAAATCCCCAGCTCCACATCCCTCCAGGGCTTCTCTCACCCCCCTTTCCCTCCCAGCAGTGGGAACTGCCACCCCTCATCCCCCCGCACCATCCAGCCTGCATTTTGGGGCTGATCCTCCACCCCACCCAACTCTTGGCTCTAAAAGGAAATGGAGCTGTGTTCTTGCTGAAAGCCTTGCTCCCCTGGTGCATCCCTTGCTCACGGGTGCTGTGATGTGCTGGGCACCACCCTGGCCTCATGCTGAGCAAGTGGGAAAAAATCCCAAATCTGGCAGCTGGGGAGCTGTGTCAGAGGGCTGGAGCTGCCAGCCGCCCTGGCCAGAGGAAAAAACACCTTTTGATGAGAACTTCCTCCATATTACATTTGATTTTGTTTTTCCCTTCCCCTCCCAGCCCTTCCCTTGCTGCCACGGTTTGGCAGGATTAATTCAAGATAAAGTTACCCTGAGTGACGGCCTTTGCTTTTGTGTTCTCCTTGTCTATTTTCCACCTCGCTAAACCTAGAAAAACTCCAGAGAAATTCTCCAGCTCCCAGCCTTGCCAGGGGGCCCCGGCTGAGCCGACACTCATCTGCCGTCTCGGCGTTCAAGCGCGGAAAGAGCCCAAACACCTTCTGACAAGGGTTATTTTTATTTCTAATGAAAAGCGGAGCCTGCTGTGCACAGGTGGAGTGGGACGGATGACAGGCGCCGAGGTGCACACATCAAAATGATTGAGGGCTCAGATTTCCCAGGGGAGACTCTTGGGGCAGTGGGGGAGACTCCCCCGGCCGCTGGTGTTTTATGGTTTCGCAGCCTGACTGGTGCCAAAATCCCCCCTTTTTGGGAGGGGTGCAGGGTGAGGGGCTGTGGCTGCGCCATGGCTCAGGACAAGCCTCTGGTTTGTACTTTGCTGATCCCACAAGCACGGGGTCAGTTCGTGGCACAAATGTGGGGCATAAAGCACAGGCCAGGGGCGTGAGCATGAGCCAGGGCTTGGTGTGTCCAGGCAAGGGCAGAGCCTGCCTGTCCCCCAGCAGGGCCCACGCTGGGTTTTCCTCTGTGATGTGAGGCTGTCCTGACCTGCAGTGCTGCGTGCAGCCCTTAGAAAAGGATGAAACGAATTTGGTTTCAATAATTGACTTTGAGCTCTGTAAGTGTCCAAGGCCAGGTCGTACAGGGCTTGGAGCAGCCTTGTCCAGTAGAAGGGCCTGGACTGGGATGATCTTTTAGAATTCCAGCTTGTCCCTGGTGGGTTTCAGGCAGGGGATGGTGACACGCAGAACTGGAGCTGCTGCTGCTGCCCATCCCATGAGTTCAGTCAGTTACTGAGCTCTGTTATTACTTTTTTAACATTTATTTCTGGACTCGCAGCAATTATTTCTCCAGCAGGGTGGAGGTTATTAGGATAACTGCTCCTGTGGTTAGTTTAGATTAGTTTGAGATGGAGGAAGGCAGAGAGAAGCTGCTGCTTGGAAAGAGGTGTGGTTATGCACTGGAAAGGGCAGCTGGGGGAGAAGGCAGGGAAAGTCCTGCTGGCCCTCGAGGCTCCGGGGCCACTGGAGGGCACAGTCCCCCTCCTTCCCAGGGAGGTGGGCAGGGAGGCAGCACCCTGACACTCAGACCTGGGCAGCAAACCCTGCTGGCACGGCTGTGGGGCTCAGCCCCCTGGGAATCTGCACAGGTGGAGCAGATGCAAGCCCTTGACCCCACCGAGCCCAGCTGCAGCCCTCCTTGCACCCCAGCGAGGCTTTCCCAGCTCTCTGCAGGCTTCCACCACCAGGCACAGGGGTCAGAGTGTGTTTGTTGACACTCCCCCTCCCAGCTGCACGGTGCAGCCCCAGTAAATGCCCTTTCCATCTTGCTCTGATCATTAGCCGAGAGCATTCCGCTCCAGAGCTCTGCAATAATGAAAGGCACTGAACTTGGGCATCTCAATTAACTATAGCAAATGCTCTAGATCCTAGGAAAATACTTTGCTCAAATTATACTGCAATAATAATCTGTACACCCATTTGCTCCCGGAGCCTGTGCCGTGGATCTCAGTCCTGCTCCCTCTCCCACCCCGAGCTCCAGCCCTTCATCTCCTTCCTGCCCAATGCACAGAGCCATCCCTCATCCCTGGGCTCCTCTGCCATCTCCCAGAACAAAATCGAGCCCTAATGCTGCATGGCACTCCACCTCTCTCCTGATGAATGCATTCCAGCTCTTAATGAACGATACCACCTCGTTATAATTAATAAGCAGACGCGCCCGGTCCTTGGGCTGCCAGCTCCCTTAATTGCAAGGCTGTCACTGCAGCAGTGGAGATCTTCACAGCTCAGAGGTCACACTCCAGGTCTGGGGCAATCTGGGGAGGGCCAGAAGAATCAGGATCTACTGCCTTTAATAAGAAAATGGAACGAGGCAGTGATGGGGCAGGGTCTGGGCACCTGCAGGGTCAACTCCAGCCCAGCGTGTGAACGAGGCAGTGATGGGGCAGGGTCTGGGTTAGGGTTAGGGTTAGGGGTCAACTCCAGCCCAGCGTGCCAGGGCTGGGGGCTGCTGTGGGGCAAGGGCAAGACATGGCTTTGGTCTGCCTGGATCCACGTGAGGATGGGCTGGAGGTGGTGCCCACGTGGGGTGTGGACAGGGATGGCAAAGCCCTGCCAGAGCTGCCACCCAGCCCTCCAGCGCTGCCTTCCCAACCCCATCCAGCCTGCAGGAGCCTAATAAAACAAGTCCACACGTTACAAAATCAATTTCCTCTCTATTAATTTGGGTCTCTTAAGATTTATCATCATCTTTCATCACCAGATTAAAAGCAATTGGCAAAGTCTCAAATAACCTTTTAATTCTGAATTGGAAGCCAAGATCCAGAACCGTGGAGCTGTGTCCTCTGGAGGGGCACTGGCTGGACAGGACAGGGTCCAGCACCCCAGTTTGGGGCTGGGCACGGGCACATCCAGACCTGTCCTGCCCATGGTGAGTCTCAGCCTGGCTCTTGGTTCGTGGTGGAATTAATTACAGTTCTTCCTCTGCCTTCAATCGAAGGCTGCACTTTGATATTTATGTTCCCAGTTGTGGGTTGTGGCCTTGATTCATTAAGATTTGCATAGTAATTGTTTTCTTCTAACGATCTGGGAGGATGGCACCGTGGGGAGACAAATCCTGCACACGTGGGCAGAGATCTGTAACTGCATCACCAAACTGCCAATTTCTGCCCCAAAATGTGTTTGGCCTCTCTTGACCATGGCAAAGTGATTTGGGCCAGCCCAGCCACGTCCCTTCAATAATCCATGGAGATCTCAGTGCTCCCAGCCCTGCAGGGTGAGATCTGATCTGTGCTGCTCCCCCACAGCCTGATCTCAGCTGCGTTCTGCTTTTCTAGCTTTTATTTATTTTCTCCTTCCTTATTTTTTCAATAGAAGGGTTAAGCCTGGCCAGCAGCCTGACAGAGCAACTCCCAGGCTGCAATTTATCCATGGCTGTCACAGAATCCCAGGATGGGTTGGCTTGGAAGGGACATTAAATCCCACCCAGTGCCAGCCCTGCCATGGCAGGGACACCTCCCACTGTCCCAGGTGCTCCCAGCCCAGCCCAGCCTGGCCTTGGCACTGCCAGGGATCCAGGGACAGCCCCAGCTGCTCTGGGCACCCTGTGCCAGGCCTGCCCACCCTGCCAGGAACAATTCCTGATTCCCAATGTCCCATCCATCCCTGCCCTGTGTCCCTGGAGCCATTCCCTGTGTCCTGTCCCTCCATCCCTCGGCCAAAGTCCCCCTCAATGGGTCTCCAACACAGGAAGGAGCTGCTGGAGACAGTCCAGGGAGACCATGGGATGTCCCAAGGGCGGGGACAGGTGTGCACAGGTGTGGCCATGGGCTCCACATCCCGCTGAGACCGAGCCAGAGCTGCCCCGGAGGAGGGAAGGAGGCTGGGAGGGAATGACTGCACAGTTCTGCACTGGCAGGAAGAGCCCATTTAAATCCAAGCAAAGGTTAATGATATCCTGACAGTGGCAGAGGATTCGCAGCTCCCAGAGTGGGAAACTGCAGCTGGGTGACAGCTGTGAGAGCTGGAGCAGCAGGGACAGG
Source organism: Pyrgilauda ruficollis (assembly GCF_017590135.1). Classification (NCBI taxonomy): domain Eukaryota; kingdom Metazoa; phylum Chordata; class Aves; order Passeriformes; family Passeridae; genus Pyrgilauda; species Pyrgilauda ruficollis. The sequence continues at coordinate 311,712 of NW_024513432.1, read as the reverse complement.
CTTGGGCTGGGGATCCAATGTCCAGGGCCAGCAGCGCTGTTGCACTGTTTCAGTTACTAATCTGTGGGACTGACAGATGATCATTTGTAGATTTTTCTGACCAAAGGGAGGGCGTTGTGTTGGTTTGGCAGGGTGGATGGCAATCCTTCTCCAGCTGTGTTCTTCCTTCTGTGAGGCAGGTACAGAGGAAGGGCTGGAACCCAGCTCTGCTTTGCTGCTGGGATCCAGTGGCTGCAGAAGAAAGAAGATGAAGAGGATGATGATGATGATAATTTTGTTTTCTCATCTCGGTTCCCACCTGTTTGCAGAAGATTTTCCCTCTCCCAGGGCAGCGATGGAGATCTGACCAGTGCTCTCCTGATGGGGCCACATCCCAATGGGAGGTGATGAGCTCCAGGTACCTCTCACCCGTGGGAGTTGCTGGGTGGGTGCTCTCCTTCCTGCTGGGTGGATTTGCCCTCCTTTTGCTGCTGCTGGAAGTGCCCACAGGCTCCCTGGGAGCACCAGCCCCTGCCAGGGCCATGGCACTGAGGTTGGGGTTCAGGCTGGGTGGGCACAATGCCCTCAGCTCACACCTTCAGGGAGATCAGAGCTCTGGGTTCAGTATTAAAAACAGCCACCCCAGCTTCCCCAGCATCAGCCCCTTGCAGCCCTGTCCTGCTTCTCCCCAGGCTGGCTCCTGCCCTCCTTCCACCCTCATTAGCCACTTTGCAGCCTCCTAAGCTGCTCCTCTGCAGCCTCCCGGGGGATGCCAGCCCGAAATGCCTCCTTTGAAGGGCCCACACCAAAGCCTGTGTGGAGCTTTGAACCCACCACGTGTCACTGCCTGGAATAATTCATGTTAAACATTCGCTTGTGCTGCTGTGGAGGCCAGAGCTCCCCTCTCTGCTGGGCTGTGCCAGGGAGCAGGGAAGGGCTGGGAGCATCTCCAGCGAGTTTGTGGGATGGCTGTGGGTCTGCAGAGCATTTCTATTAAACAAATCACTTGGGCAGATAAAATTTACTGTCAAAGCTGTACCAAGTGCCTCCTTCAAGTTGTTGGGGCTGGGGGGTGGGAATAGAGGAGCAGCGGAAGCAGAGTGAAAAGAATTCAATATTTCTATTTGTTCTTACCCAAATAAATTGAGATGTATTTGTGGAAGTGTCAGAGAAGCCCGCAGGAATGATACTATAAAATAACACAGCTGCTTCATGAGTCTGTGACAGACAGCACAGATTAATGTACCGGCGTTTTTATGGTCTGTTAACAACTGATATGGGTTTTAAATATATTATCTCCCATTGTATTGTCTGTCATTTTAAAAACTGCTCATGTCTATTGTGTTTGCTTTTAAGAGGTGCTTATGGAACAATCAGCCAGTTGCTTCCTGATCTCTCCTCTTCCCGACTTCCTAGATATATCATTATCTCACCCTCCTTCTCTCCTTTTTTCCCTAGATAGTTTTTCCCCAGCACTTTCATGGGCAATTTATTCCAAAACCTATCGAAGCCCCCTCATGTTCCTTAATTTCAGGAGCTTTAAAAAGCTTTTCCACCTTCACACCTGGTTATCAGTGAAATGTGGGTGAGCCCGGGGAGGGCTCAGGTTGGGTGTGGAAGGGGGAGGTGGGTGCCTGTGCCACCCTGGGCTGGGCACAGGGCACCAGGGCTCTGCTGAGTGAGGGCTGGGCTGGCACAGTGACAGGATGGGCTTCACTGAGCACTGAGAAAGACATGGGGGGTTCTGAGGCAGGGAGGGAATCCTGCATTGGCTCTCAGTGCTGAGCAAAACTTGGGTTTTCTTTTTGGCTGGAGCTTGGGGAGGGTGGGACTGTGAGGGCCAGGGTTCCTGGCTGCCCCAGCAAGGAGGATTTCATGCCAGACTCCCCTCAAACCTCTCCAGTGGTCTCTTCACCAAGGAAATGCTCCCAGGCAGAAGCTCCTCCTGTTGCTCCCACCTCTCTTGGCCACTCGCTCCATCCGTGCCACATCTGTCACCTCCTCCCTGTGGCCAGCCACCACCAGCAGCCTCGTCCCCCACTGCTGATGGCCCCCAGCCCCCCGGGCCCTGCGCAGCTTCTCACAGGGCAGACACATCGAGATCAAAGGCTGCAGATGGAAACATCCAGCAGGAAACAGCTCCTGGAGCAGAGCAGCTCCTCCAGCTGAGCACATCAGCAGGGGACAGCCCTGCCCGTGTCCCCAGGGCCACTCTCACCCCCATGGAGCCACAGCAGGCTGCAGACCCACACTGCCCATCCCCACCCTTCATCTTCAGCCCCAACAATGTCCTTTTGCTCCCCTTAGCACCCCTTACAATAAATGGGCAGTGTGGGGATGCCGCGCTGCCCCGGAGCGGCTGCAGGGCCCTGCGGGAGCGTGGCTGGGGCAGTGGGGCAGGCCACGGATGTGAGTTTGTGCCCACAACTTCCTCAAAAGGCTCGGATTGCTGTATTTGGAATTATATTAGATTGCAAGAACAAAGATGCCCTTTTGATGCTTTGTAGCAGCGCTGGAGATAATGAAAGGAGAGGAATTTTGATAAGGATGAAAGATAGCTTCCCTCAGCTTCCCACGGCTGATAAAGTGCTGCCCAGATGAAGAGAGTTTAGAATTAAAAGCGCCACAAAAGTAAAACAAAGTAAACACTGCCCAGCGCCTCTCTGACAAGACAAAATTACAGGGCAATAAAGAGAAGCACTCAACAGGCAGGGACCAGGGACAGGAGGTGGGAGCAGAGGCCCTGGCAGCTCTGGTGAGGGAACAGCAGCCAGGAATGTGCTGGAGGGGGAATTGGGGCTCCTCGGGCTCCCTGCCATGCCCGGCAGCAAAGGGAGCAGGCCCTGGTGCTCTGGTGAGGGAACAGCAGCCAGGAATGTGCTGGAGGGGGAATTTGGGCTCCTTGGGCTCCGGCTCCCTGCCATGCCCGGCAGCACAGGGAGCAGGTCCTGGTGCTGTGCTGAGGAGAGGCAGGGCCAGGGGCAGCTCCTCGGGGTGACAGCCGGGGGGAGAGGAAGGTGAGGGCTTTCCGTGGGTTAACTGGTGTCCAAGCGCTGGCTCTGGCTGGGGAGCAGCACAGGGGAGGCAGCAGGGGCCAGCAGAAACCCTGGGCAGAGGAGACGCTGGGAAGGGGAGGCCAAGAACCTTCTGGAAGGAGGAGGCCAAGAACCTCCTGGAAAGGGGAGGCCAAGAACCTCCTGGAAAGGGGAGGCCAAGAACCTTCTGGAAAGGGTGGCCAAGAACCTTCTGGAAAACGGGTGTCCAAGGACCTTCTGGAACAGGGAGGCCAAGAATCTTCTGGAACGGGGAGGCCAAGAACCTTCTGGAAAGGGTGGCCAAGAACCTTCTGGAAAACGGGTGTCCAAGGACCTTCTGGAACAGGGAGGCCAAGAATCTTCTGGAACGGGGAGGCCAAGAACCTTCTGGAAAGGGTGGCCAAGAACCTTCTGGAAAGGGGAGGTCAAGAACCTTCTGGAACGGGGAGGCCAAGAATCTTCTGGAAAGGGTGGCCAAGAACCTTCTGGAAAGGGTGGCCAAGAACCTTCTGGAACGGGGAGGCCAAGAATCTTTTGGAAAGGGCTGTCCAAGAATCTTCTGGAACGGGGAGGCCAAGAACCTTCTGGAAAGGGTGGCCAAGAACCTTCTGGAAAGGGGAGGTCAAGAACCTTCTGGAACGGGGAGGCCAAGAATCTTCTGGAAAGGGTGGCCAAGAACCTTCTGGAACGGGGAGGCCAAGAATCTTTTGGAAAGGGCTGTCCAAGAATCTTCTGGAACGGGGAGGCCAAGAACCTTCTGGAAAGGGTGGCCAAGAACCTTCTGGAAAGGGGAGGCCAAGAATCTTTTGGAAAGGGCTGTCCAAGAATCTTCTGGAACGGGGAGGCCAAGAACCTTCTGGAAAGGGTGGCCAAGAACCTTCTGGAAAGGGGAGGTCAAGAACCTTCTGGAACGGGGAGGCCAAGAATCTTCTGGAAAGGGTGGCCAAGAACCTTCTGGAA
>NW_024513432.1:255542-304911 GCF_017590135.1 Pyrgilauda ruficollis | reverse complement strand
GGGCTCCTTGGGCTCCGGCTCCCTGCCGTGCCCGGCAGCACAGGGAGCAGGCCCTGGTGCTCTGGTGAGGGAACAGCAGCCAGGAATGTGCTGGAGGGGGAATTTGGGCTCCTTGGGCTCCGGCTCCCTGCCATGCCCGGCAGCACAGGGAGCAGGCCCTGGTGGTCTGCTGAGGGGACAGCAGCCAGGAATGTGCTGGAGGGGGAATTTGGGCTCCTTGGGCTCCGGCTCCCTGCCATGCCCGGCAGCACAGGGAGCAGGTCCTGGTGCTGTGCTGAGGAGAGGCAGGGCCAGGGGCAGCTCCTCGGGGGGACAGCCGGGGGGAGAGGAAGGGGAGGGAGGGTGGCCAAGAACCTTCTGGAAAGGGGAGGTCAAGAACCTTCTGGAACGGGGAGATCAAGAACCTTCTGGAACGGGGAGGCCAAGAATCTTCTGGAAAGGGCTGTCCAAGAACCTTCTGGAAAAGGGGTGTCCAAGGATCTTTTGGAAAGGGCTGTCCAAGAATCTTCTGGAACGGGGAGGCCAAGAACTTCTGGAAAAGGGTGGCCAAGAACCTTCTGGAAAGGGTGGCCAAGAACCTTCTGGAAAGGGGAGGTCAAGAACCTTCTGGAACGGGGAGATCAAGAACCTTCTGGAACGGGGAGGCCAAGAATCTTCTGGAAAGGGCTGTCCAAGAACCTTCTGGAAAAGGGGTGTCCAAGGACCTTCTGGAACAGGGAGGCCAAGAATCTTCTGGAACGGGGAGGCCAAGAACCTTCTGGAAAGGGTGGCCAAGAACCTTCTGGAAAGGGTGGCCAAGAACCTTCTGGAAAGGGTGGCCAAGAACCTTCTGGAAAGGGTGGCCAAGAACCTTCTGGAAAGGGTGGCCAAGAACCTTCTGGAAAGGGTGGCCAAGAACCTTCTGGAAAGGGTGGCCAAGAACCTTCTGGAAAGGGTGGCCAAGAACCTTCTGGAAAGGGTGGCCAAGAACCTTCTGGAAAGGGTGGCCAAGAACCTTCTGGAAAGGGGAGGTCAAGAACCTTCTGGAACGGGGAGGCCAAGAATCTTTTGGAAAGGGCTGTCCAAGAACCTTCTGGAAAAGGGGTGTCCAAGAACCTTCTGGAAGATGGTGAGCAGAGACCTCCTCGCTGGAAGCAGTGGCCAAGGAGCTCTGGGGACATGGGGACGGTGTGTCCCTGCTCACAGGCAGGGCCCAGCCCAGCCCCGCCCCGGCTGCGCTCCCTGCTTTGCTCGGGGTCTCTCTGCAGTTTTGGGGCTGAAGTTTTGGCTGCAGATTTTGCAGTTTTGGGACTGCAGTTTTTGCAGATTTGGTCGGGCCTGGCTGGGTGTGGCCAGTGCTGGCCTCGCTCGAGGCAGTGCCTGTGCTGCCATGGCAACCAGGGATGCAAAACTGCTGCTTAAATCCCCAAACAAACAAATCCTCCACACCTCCAAAGCCCAGGCATCCTTCTCACCTTGCTCCCCACACGCTGTTTCCTCTCCTGGGAGCTGCTGAGGAGCTGGTCCTGGCTGGTGACACGCTCACTGCTGTCCTGGTTTGAAATCCTCTGGTGGCATTGGACAGGTCTCCTCGGGAGGGGAGGACATTGGGGGTGCTGCAGAAGGGAAATGTGATAAATATTTCCAAAGGCAACTTAGAAGAAAAGTTCTGAGCAGATTGCAGTTTAATCATTTGATCTCCCAGGTAAATATTAACACTGGAAAGCCATTTGTTTTATATTCTCCAAATGCCTGAAGCGTTCCCAGCCAGGCAGGATTTAAACCCGCTCTTATCAAGCTCTGGAATCTGCCATGGGTCAGCTCCTGCTGGGATCAGGAGCAAAAGGACGAGGCTTGGGTTGGTCCCCAGCCAGCCCTGCATCTCTGGGATCCAGGGCTCAGCCAGCTGGGACAGGGGACAGAAAACTGACCAAGGTCCAGACTGGCTTGGAGCTGCTCTCTCTGTGTCTCTGTGTCTCAGGAGCAGGGCCAGGGAAGGTTTTGCGGCACCTTCTCCTTGTTTTGGGTGCCGTGGGACGACCATTGGTGTCCCTGTTGCTCCTGCTGATGCCACGGCATCAATTCTAAATTTTGTGGCAGGGAAAGGACACCTGGGTCTCAGCCCAAGGGATCAGCATGGTGTGGAAACCCTCTCCATGCCCTGTGTGCTTGCACAGCTGGTTGCAAAGCCCTTGGCAAATCCAAAGCAAAGGGATCGGCAAAGTGATGATCACGAGAGAGGAATCCTGAAGGAAGGCACTGAAACTGCTCCTGGAGAGAAGTGATGCCTCCTTTGGTACCCATCTCCTCATCCAATCCCACGCTCACATCACTCCCAGTGATGGCATCAAACGGAAAATTAAGTTATCAAAACCTTTCTGCACTGATTTCTTCAGACTTGTCTCCTGAAGTCCCCATGTGCTTGAGAACATATGAAAATACAGAGGGAATAAACAGCAGAAACATCTAAACAAGCCCAAACAGATTGGAAACCTCAAATCTCACAAACCTTATGCAGCTTCACGCTTCAAATCACCTTAAGTATTTGCAGCACGCACCAGGATCTCCTTTCTATCATAATTAAATACGTCTGTCTCGAGCAAAGGGACCAGAGCTCGGGAGAGTTGTCACCTCCTTAATCTCAGCTGCCATTCCTCAGCAGCGCTGTCACGGCACTTTCAAAACGGGTTTGGGGTAGGAACTATCTCCCAGGACAGACTTTGAGAAATGTCCCTTCTTTGCAGTCTGCCTGGGTGTTTAAAGGCAGGGTGGATCCAGCCTGGGGGAGCAGGAGGTGGAATCAGAGCAGGAGGAGCAGTTTGTAGAGCTGGGGTTGCACTGGCTGGGCTGGACTCCTGGGTATTTTGCAGAGCATTTTGCACTGGCTGGGTTGGACTCCTGGGCAGTTTGTAGAACTGGGGTTGCACTGGCTGGGCTGGACTCCTGGGCATTTTGTAGAGCATTTTGCACTGACTGGGTTGGACCCCTGAGCATTTTGTAGAGCTGGGGTTGCACTGGCTGGGTTGGACTCCTGGGCATCTTTGGGAGCTACGGAGGGTGGAGATGGGGTGGGGATGTGTGAGTACGGGGTGCTGAGCCCCCTCTATCCACGGGCGAGGAGCCAGCCTTGCCCACCCGTGGAGGAGCTGGAGCTGGAGCTGGTGCCTGCTGAGCCCTGGCCTGGCAGGAGAAGCTCCCCAAACCCTGGCACCCAGCAGGCTCCATCCCTGGGCAGGATGCCCCAGCCCTGGGGGCTCAAGCCCCCTCCCCTCCCCGCGGGGGCGGAGGGTCTCGGCAGGGGAAGGCATCACAGCATTTTCACCCATAAAAATGGGGCTGGCTTGGAGCAAAAGCTGTGATTCCTCCAAATGGGAAATCAATAGGAGTCCAAAATTAATTAACCGTGTCTGCAGTTGGGGCAACCAGTTAAATAAAGCTGAATGAAGCTTTTGAGCCCGCAGCTGGGGCAGGATCCGCCCGTCGGTGCCTGCACCGCGGCTGCCCTTGACCATCCCCCTGCCTGGATCCCCTCCATCCCCGCTCCCACCGGGAGATGCCGGAGCCGGGGATGGACCCAGGACCCCACCGGGAGCTGCTCAAGGTCAGCCCGGCTGCTGTTTTCCGATGGGGCGGGCTCCGGAGAGTAAACAATAATTAACCTTAAATTAAAACTGGTTGTAATCTTTGATTACCCGCCTGGTTGCGCGATGTGCCAAAGCCCATTTTGTTTCTGGTTTCCTTGGAGATACCACCCGGTCTCCCCACCCCCTTCCAGCTCTGCTCCAGCCTTTCTTTTTTTCCTTTTTTTTTTTTTTAAAGCAGGTTTAAAAACAGCTATTAGGAGAGCTTGTTAATCATCATCCCAGGCTGCTAATAGCACTCTGGCCACGGTTAATCACAACGAGCTGCAAGGATGCTGCAAAAGCTTTCAGCGGAATAATTGCCTCCCTGCTCCTTCCCTCCGCTGCATCCCCTTTTCCTTTCATGCAGAATTCTCTCCTCTACCCAGGTCGAGAGATTTGGATGCAGGACACTTCTGGCTTTTTCGCTGTTGGCTTGGCTGCTGGTGACACCCTGAGGGAGTCGGGCAGGGCTGTGCCCTGCTGGGACCCGTTGGAGTTGCAGCAGCTCTCGCACATCGGGAGTGCAGCAGGACAGGGGATCGGGGCGCGGGGCTGCGTCCTGGGAGGGCAGGAGCTGCAGACCAGAGGTCCCTGGGGCTGTGGCTGCTGTTGATAACAGCCTGCGGCTGCAGCCTCCGCCTTTCCGAACCTCCCAGGAGCTTCTTTTCCCCTCACTCGGATGCGCTCGGAGCAGCCTCCGCTGCGGGACGAGGAGCGCAGGGGGATGGACTGGAGATAACGCCCAGGCCCGGGGCTGGCCGCACCGCCAGGGCATCCCCCTCCCCGGGAGCTGCTCAGCCTCCTGCCGCTGGAGGTGGAGGAAGGTTCGTCCTCCCAGGTCTCCAGTTTGTAAATCCGTTCTGCACTGTATTTTTTTCTGAGTTAAGCACTTGCTTGAAGTTTTCCCTGTACAAGCCCAGGAGATCGGGCTGGTGCTGGAATAAATGAAGTTTCTGTCTGCAGCATCCTCCCGAGGGGAGGCGGAGGGGCAGCAGCTGTGGGGAGGGACCCCCGAGCTCCCTGTCCCGCAGTTCACTGTCCCCGTTCCCTGTCCCCAGTTCCCTGTCCCCCATTCCCTGTCCCCGAGATCCCCTTTCCCCCCATTAACCTCCGTTCCCTGTCCCCCATTCCCTGTCCCCGTTCCCTGTCCCCGGCTGCTCCGCCCGGGCCGGTCCCGTTCAGCGCCGCTCGATCCCGACCCGCCCGTGCGGGGTTTTAATTGCGGCCCTGGCTTTCCCTGCTGAAGTGACAGATAGGGGACAATTCTGCCGGTTGACAATAATTGTTCTCCTAATTACAGCGATGACATTTACTGGAAAGCCACCGCAATCCCATTACCTCCTTATGCTAAATTCTGTGACTTTCAAATTGCATTCCCTGGCTCCTCCTCCTGGTATTTATCCCTCTGGACACAGGAGTGTTTACCGGCAGCTTGGGCTGTCGTGGGTGGTGCTGGGGGCCCTGAAGGAGATGCCATTCATTTGGGTTTGAGTGAGGTTTTTTTTTTTTGAGGGGGATTGATACTTTTTGCGTGTCTTACCCTGCATTTTTTAACCCATCACCTGGATGGGAGGTGCTGGAATATTCAGCTGGCTGGGGAGGTGACAATACCCAGGCACTGGCACCCCAGAATGAACACATTGCATCAATCCATCACCCCCAGAACAACAGAGGACACCAGGCAGAAGGAGTGTGATAACAGCATTTCTTTTTCTGTATTGCAGGTAGCAACCCTGAACATCCTCATTCTCCCCATCACCAAGAGAAAGGGCCTGTAAATAGTTACTTTTTAGGACCCTTGATATTTTATAAACGGTTCTAATGAGCCGATGTTCTGTTTTGTTTGTCTGTTTATGTGTCGTTAAGTCTGTGAACAAGATACTTTAATTTAATGGGTTGCCCTCAAAAATATCTTTTAATAAAGCACTATAGCTCTTCTCTGGAGAGAAGCTGGTTAAGCTGGATAAATGATGATGAAGATGGTGTCTTTCAATGGCTTCTTCTTTCCTCTCCCCTCTTCTCTACTTGCTTCACACTCAACCAGCTCAAGTTAATTATTTAAAAGGGAGGAGACTCCAATTTTCAGGACTGGGAAAGCTGAGGTAGGGTCATGCACAAGAGCTGTGCCCTAAAGCTGGGCTGCCCTCCCAGAGCAGCAGCATGGTCATGTCTGAGGTGGGCTAAAGAAAGGGCAGAAATTCAGAACCACTGCAGAGAAACAGATCCCTTCCCTTTGTGGCTGGAGAAGCCAAAGGGGTTGGCCCACCTCCAAGGCAGAGAGGAGCAGGAGCACCATCTCCTCTTTGAATTATAGTCCTCCCTTTCTGAAATAAAAAATAAAAAGAGAGAAAAAAAAGCTTTTTTTCTGTCTCCAGGATGACTGCTGGGAGGTGATCATTTTTCTTTGCGAAACTGAGGCTCCCTTGCAAAACTTATGGAGAAATAAGGTCATTTGTCAATTCAAGTCATTGTCTTCTATACATAAAAAACATGGCAAGTGCAGCTTTTGTAAAATCTAAATTGAAAGTAAATAGGGAGCGGGCAGTCCTTGGTGATAAAACCTCCCATTCTGTAGATTTCTGGTACAATATTTATTTTATCCTCTTTATAACTACAAGGGCTGTCTCTGTGTGTTATTAAAGTAATGCATTTGCTTAACCTGCACTTAAATTCCCTCCCAACCTTCCCTGATTGTACATCTCACTGCTACATGTTCCCAGCCTGCTGGTCTCAGCTGGACAATTATATTAACTGCTCCTATTTGCAATTACTATGAATCATAAAGCAAGTCTGAATGGATTGTTTTTCTTTATTGAAAATGTTTAAACTTAATGCATCGCAAATGTCACAGCCATGGGGCTGCTCCTGGGTGCTTTGGGAGGTGCCTGGCTGCTGATGGAGCACCAGGGATGGAGTTTGTCATTTCCTCCCCTCTGCCCAGCCTTCCCTGCAATGCTGAGTGTTCCAGGCGGGGCTGGAATGACCTGCTCCAGGGGAAGGTGTCCCTGCCCATGGCAGGGGTGGAACACAATGAAATTCAAGGCTCCTGCCAGCCCAAACTGTCTTGGGATTCTGTGAGTACACTGCAGCAAAAACCCCCCAAACCTACAAGCAGTTCCCTGGATATCTCTGAGAGGGGTAAAGGCCCTTTCCAAATGCCCCCAGTGCTGGCAGCGAGCTGAACTCAGAGCAGGCTTGAGCCTGAGCTCATCCTTTGGCTCTTGCCTGGGGCTGTCTGCAAGGTGGAACACTGTGCTGCAGAGATCTTCTCCAGGAGGGTTTGGAAAACACCAGGGACCAGCACAAGGCTATGGGCTGCAGCCACAGGGAGCACTCCTGCTGCTTCCCACCGTTTCTTCCAGGTGTTCCTCAGCTCTTCCAGCTTCATTTGGGGTTTCCCTTCAATGTCTCCCCAAGGTGCTCCCCCCCAACTTGGCAGGACAAAGTTTTGGAGGTCTTTGAGGCTTCTGGGCATCTTTGGTGTCTCTGGGCTCAGAGGCAGGTGAGGACCAAGGGGATGATGGATTTTGTCCAGCAGGAATTGGATGATATCCCACAAAGCACTCTCATTCCCACAACTCATCTTGCAGCCTTCAGCTCTACTTCACTTCTTTTTTTTTTCAGTCCAGCCAGGACAAACTCTCCTTGTGCTTGGCTCTGCAGAGCTTGATGGCCCTGGTTTTCCTGGTAAGGGAATGGAGGTGACCTAACCCAGGGAAAATTGGGGAAGATGAGAACACTTGTGGTGCTGGCAGGGCAGGGTTGAGCTTGGACAGGGCAGGCTGTGCCTGTGACTGGCAGGTGGGCTGAAGGAGAGGACTACATCTTGATTTCTCAATTATTGTGTTTTGACTGTCACTGCAGGGGGGTGAGAGAGCTGGGTACAGATGGGCCTGACCCAAATCCTGCATCCCCCAGCCCTGGGGAGGTTTGGGTTCAGCTGGGATCTGTGTCTAACCTGCTCTGTCACTGTTCTTTGTTTCCTGGAGCCCAGGGCACAAGGCTGATGATCCAGCTGTGGGGAAAAGCTTGGTCCAGTTGGGAATGCTGCTCTGAGGGTGGGCTGGGATGTGTGTGGGTCTGGCCCCTTTGTGCTGTGGCCTCATTTCGTGGAGGAGCAGCAGGGAATCTCTGGGCTGGGCTGGAGATGTGTGCCACCCCTGGGAGCCCCAGGGGAGGATTCAAGGTTTGCTTTTCTGCATTTCTGACACCTCAGGACTCGCACCGGGGTGGAGCCATGCCAGCCCTGAGCATCACGGTGGGCAGAGCTGCTTCTCTGAGCTCACTCCTGCTTGTGCCACAAACTGGGAGTAACTCCAAGGACGTGGGAGAGGTTGGACAGTGCAGAGCTAGTTCAGGATGAAGCAAGGCTGGCTGGAAGCCAAAGCAAATCCAATTTTCCTTCCACCCCTGAGACAGAAATTTGCGGAGCCAAGTTCAGATTCAACTTCGTGTTTTGGTTGAGCTCAAAGTGCTCCCTCATTTTTAGTCTCAACATCATCAAAGTCCCCCTAATTAGATTTGTGTCTCAGACACATTCCTTTGCAGCGTGCTGCTAATGCATCCAAAATGGCAACGTCCCACATCCCATAATACTCGCGAGTTTTAAAGAATTATATGCTTTTTTTCCTTGTTTTTAAAGCACTTTTTAGGTCCAGACAGGGCAAGATAGCAGCAGAGATGGAATCAATAGCACACAGAAATTACCCAGCCTTAATAAACTCCACGCACGGCTCCCATTGCAGCTGTAGATCAGCCCAGACACACAGAGGCTGGGCTGGGAGGTGCTGCCTCAAACTGGCTGCTTATTAAAAGGGTTACAGATGACGCAGCTTTCACCTTTTTCACGTGCTTTGGTTCCTTCCTATGCTTCTGCTGTGTTCCTGGTGGTTGTGGCTTAGTAGCAATAAATCTTCCCCCAGAAAATCCAGGCAGAAGTGGCTGTGCTCCTAAGCACTGCCTGGCTGCAGAGTGCCTGTGGCCAGCCCTGCTCTGGCTATTTGTGGAGGACTGGGAGGGGTCAGTGTTAGTATTCAGCCCAAAATGTGAGCGTCCCTCTCCCCTCAGCAGCTGCAGCATCCTCCCTGGGGCGGCAGGCGCAGAATCAGGTCCCTCTTCCCCTTCCCGGGGGAGACGTGGGAGAGATCAACACACCAAAGCAATTAAAGAATAATAATCACAGACCAGTAGAAAAGGAAAAAGCATAAAAAGTGGGACTAATTTTATGACAAGAAATGAGGCTGTAAAACCAGGAGCAATTAGAGCACAAAGGCAATTAAACCATTTCAAAAGGCTCAGTGAAATTTATTTACTTCTTCCTGCTTTTTTTCTGGGAGGCTTTTGGGGACTGGGGACCTTTTTTTTTCCCCCAGTGCTGACAGGACCTGGCACCAGGAGTTTCCATTCTGCCTCCAGACTTTAACTCTGTGTTTCTGCAGTTTAATTCTTTTTTGTTTAATTCTTTTTTGAGGAAGGGAAAAAAAGGCAGGTGCTTCTCCTGGCAGTGGAGCAGCAGGAGCCACCCCTCAGGGCACAGAGCTGCCTGGGGAGCTTCGGGTCCCCTGCTCCTTCCAGCACCTCTCCAGGCAGAGAGCTGAGGCAGTTCTCTCCTCACAAGGATGGAGTTCCAGGGAATAAACGCCCCATGGTGGGGACAGGCCCTGGCACAGGTGCCCAGAGCAGCTGGGGCTGCCCTGGATCCCTGGCAGTGCCAAGGCCAGGCTGGACAGGGCTTGGAGCAACCTGGGACAGAGGGAGGTGTCCCTGCCATGGCAGGGGGACACTGGGTTAAGTTCCTTCCCAACTCAAATGTCAAGGGAAATACAGGTTGGATATGGGGAAAAGGTGTTTTACAGGAAGGGTGATAAAGTTCTGGAATGTTCTGCCCGGGGAGGTGGTGCAGTCACCATCCCTGGGGGTGTTTAACACAGCCTGGATGTGGCACTGGGGGCCAGGGCTCAGCTGAGCTGCTGGGGCTGGGCTGGACTCCAGGGTCTTTGGGGTCTCTTCCAACCCAGTGATTCTGTGATTCTGTGAATTCTGTGAATTCTGTGATTCTGTGAGTTCTGTGATTCTGTGATTCTGTGAGTTCTGTGAGTTCTGTGAGTTCTGTGAGTTCTGTGATTCTGTGATTCTGTGAATTCTGTGACTCTGTGAATTTTGTGAGTTCTGTGAGTTCTGTGAGTTCTGTGATTCTGTGATTCTGTGAATTCTGTGAGTTCTGTGATTCTGTGAGTTCTGTGATTCTGTGATTCTATGAATTCTGTGATTCTGTGATTCTATGAATTCTGTGAAACCGTTCCATGATTTTTCAAGTGCTGGTGTGGGAATAAAGCTTCTGTGCCTGCCCAGATCATGGGTTATATCAGGTTTTGGCACTGTGTTGGGAGCCAAGGTGTTGGACTAGAGATGGGGATGTGGATTTAAACCCTGGATGAAAAGCCCCAAGGTTTCAGAGGAACATCAGGAGAATCCTCTGATGCAGCCAGGGAAAGGAGACTTCCCTCATGAACAGCACTGGGAACGTGTCCTTGAGCCTCCCAGCTCCTATTTCAGGCATCTCATTACCTAAGCTCCAGCTCCCAAAGTGCATCTCTGGATCTCACCCTAAATCCTGGGAAACTCAATAAGTGCTCACATGTTATGATGATGAGTTGCCCATAACTCTCCAAACACGTCTCTGTATTTATCTCCATATTCCCTCGCAGGATGGAAGCAGCTGCCTGGAGGATTTATCGCTGTTATTGATGCTCTGTGCTCCTGCAGGGGGACAGGACCCTGCTCCCAGCCCTGGGGATTTGTGGTCCCTGGGGGAATGTGAAGTCCTCAGCTCTCTTCCACAGCCTGTGATTGGAAATCTTGTGGAAGATTTGTGGAAAGCCTCCAAATGACAGCCTGGCCCCACATTTCCCTCTTCAGCTGTGTTAAATGGGAACACTTAAATGCATTTTGTGGACAAGTGCATGGAGTGTCCCTGCTCCCAGCGAGGTCACTAAGAGAAACTGGGGAGAACATAATTTCCACGTTTTAGGACCTCAGTGAGATTTCTTTTCTGGAATTGCAACTTTATTCAACTTGAAAATTACCTTGAAAAGCTTGAACACACTCGGCACTTCACTCTCCTCTGCAAAATGGGTCAAACCACAAGGAATGGGACAGCCTGGCTGGGAGCCCCCCCAGGGCTGCTTCATCACCCTGACAACCACCCCTTCCCCCTGGGCAGCAGCCTCTTCATGGCAGAGAGGCAGCACAAACCCCCTGCTCATTGCAGCTAAACCCTGTCCTCCGCAGCACAGACCTCACATCCTGACTCTGGCACTTCCAAAAAAAGCCTCCTGCTGCTGGTGAGGGTTGGAGTGAGCCCCACTGGGAGCACTGCTGGCGCTGCAGGGATTCCCTCTGGGGTGGGCACACAAGGGTGGTGCCCCTGCTCCAGCTCCATCACTGAAAGGTGATGGGATGTTTCATAAAGGGAAAATTCCCCCAAATTTACAGCTGTGAGCAAAGAGCCTGCCTCGTTGCTCGATGCCCAGCCTCAGTGTGGCTGAACCTCTCCTGATTTCTCCGGGTGATTTCCTGGTTCATGACTAGATGGAAATTAGGTTTTGAAGAGCCCGTAGCCTGAGATTTATTCCATTTCTGTTCCCTTTGAATCAGGAGCCATCAATAGTCATGGAATGTCACAGGGTATCTAAATTACAACGCACCATTTCAGCTGCCTAATTGGATGAATTTTAGAGAAAATTAATGAATGGTGAAGAGCTCATTTTTTAGGTTTTTTCTTTTCTTTTCTTTTCTTTTTTTCTCCCAGTTTTTTTTTCCCTCCCCATGCAAATTCCTGCCCATGTAAATCAATTGTCTGCGCTTGAAATTCATGAAGCATCGAGGGGATCCCCACAGCTTCCCCAGCTCCCTCGTGGCTGCCTTGGGAACTGATGGATAAATACAGACAGCCAAAAATGTTGCTGTGCTGGAACAGCTTTACAGATGGTTCTCTGGGCTGGTTTTCCTGCTCCTTTTCTGGCCCAGAGAAGGAGAATCTGCCTCCACCCAAGGACGGGAGCGAGGCGGGAGCAGCGAGCTCTGAGCTCAGTTCGTGGCTTTGGGCTTTGGCTTGGTGTAAAGTAACAACCAAGTATACCAAGGGATATATATATGTGTGATATGTATCTATATATATGCATAAAGTAATATACCGAGTGTAAAAAGTACTAGAATGTAAAGTAAAAATATCTATATGTGTGTGTATATATATATATACACATATACTTGAATATATACATATAAGTGTGTGTATAAAAGTATAAATATATATTATATAATTTATTATTTTTTTAATAGGAAGTTGGAACGAGATGTTCTTTAAGATCCTTCCAGCCCAAACCATTTTATGACTGTCTCTCTATAAAGAGCTGTGGGTTTTTACTCTGCCCACAGAGGGTCCATGTCTTGTTGCTTTAGGGGAGGGGGCTGCCCTGTCCTGTTCCCCAGGGGAGCAGGGGGCTCTGGGTGATGCTCAGGGCTGCTGCAGAGGGGGCTCGGATCATTTCTGGAGCTTTCTTCAAGGCGTGTTTTCTCCTTTATTCATTTTATCCTCCTGGAGAGAGGCAGACAGGCCGGACAGGGTGGGAATGGGGAGCAGAGGGCAGGTCCTGCTGGGCAGGGGGCAGGAAGCTGACCCATTTCTCCATCATGTTTGTACACAGGCCTGGCGTGCTTATTTCCTCTCAGATTCACTGACTGAAAGTGAAACAGGACCCAGATAACTGACCTGGTTTAAACCACTTAGCAGGATTTTTAACAAAAAGAAAAAAAAAAAGAGAGAAAAAAGAAAGAGAAGTCCCTTTGGATTTGAGAAACTTCAGCTGAAGTTTCACACTTGGAGCACATTTGAATCTCACCAGGTAACTTCATTTGGTTTCCTTAATGAAGGCAGCGCAGCGGGGTTAATTCTGCTTTCTATGTAAAAAGATTAAGTAGTAGTTGGGTAAAACACTTCATCACTGAAGTGATTTTCAGGATGTACTCACTCCGAAGGCACAGATGTAATACCTGCTTTTAAATTCAATTAGCTCTGACTCAGTTGTGTTGCCTGAATACATTACCACAGCTTGAGACAGTCAGTGTTATTCTTTAAAGCTAAAAAAAAAGGGAAACAGAAGGAAAAAAAGACAAGGAAAAAAAAAAAAGAAAAGAGGAAAATGCCTATTTGGAGATTTCCCTAAATGTGTTATAATTCCACCAATATGTCACGTGCCTTCCCAGCTCCTGGCACTCCCACCCTGGGCTTTCCCTTCCCTGCAGCAATTCCCACCCTGGCACAGAGCCACGGGGGGCTCTGGGGTCCCAGGGGGGCTCTGCATGCTCAGAGCCCTAATTCACAGCTTTCCCCCTCTTTTCTGACCCTCTCATTTCTTACAAGTCCGAGGATTTGGGGCTTTCCCTCTGTGCTGGCCACTGGCCATCCTCACACCCCAGAGCAGCTCCCTGCCTCCCCCAGTACCTGTTTATTCAATTCTGATGTGGCATCAGAGGGAAGGGCCATTTGAAAGCTAAATTAATTAACGCTTGTGAGACACGTGGAGATCCAGGGATGAAAGGAGCAACAGAAATGCAATTTATTTTATAATTATCGAGACAACCCTGAAAGACAAGGAGGCTCCTGTCGGCGTGGGATATTTTGTTTTAATTAAATCGGGGCCGTGACTTTTCCGTGGCCTGGAAGCTCCTGGAGGTGATTGTGCCCAGCAAAGCACTGCACTGGGGTTTGGGGATGGGCACTGGGGGCACTGGGCTCTGGCAGCCTCCAGGTGGGTGAGGAGAAGGGATTTTAGCTGGACCCTAAAGCACAGAAGAGGTGGTGGGATGACCTGCTCCTCCATTTGGGATGGAAATAGGCAGAGCCTTCACGTGCTGAAACAGAGGGAAAAACCCCAATTCATGGCAGGTTATGAATGAAAAGAAAAAGTGTACTTTAAGGTTGTTCAAGCAGTCCTGAACGCCTGGCTTTTGCTGGCTTTCCCAGCCCGTGCAGACACTGTTTGCAGCCTGTTTCTCTGGGCTGTACACCATCTGCTTTCCTGCGAAGTGAGCACACCCAAACCTCTCTCCAGGGATCTGAATGACTTTCAGGGACCCCTCACCCCCCTCCTGCCAGCTGCCCAGGGCCACCACGGGTGGGTTTGTGGTTAACACAGCAGGTTAATACTTGCCCTAAGAAAATCAGAATATCAGGCTCTGGAAGAATTAACTACTCTCAGACAGAGTGTAGTTTAAAAAAAACCACTGTTAAAAATGTAATTTTGAAGTGCCCCTTGTTGTGTGTGAAGCTGAGCCACATTTTGGGCGAAGCAGAGTTTTTGAGGCACCCAGTGCTGTTGGATCCAGCCCTGAGCTGAGCCTTGGTCCCACAGGATTCCCCAGGAAGGGGAGCTGCAATCCACAACACCAGGATTGCTCCTTGAAATGCTTTCTCTGGGATTGATTTCTGCCGGGCTCCTGCCAGCTCCCCGCCTGCCATCCTGATTTCCCCACCTTGCTTCCACTGCAGCGGTGAGGCCGAGATCAAAACCAGCTCTGCAAACGCCCTGAGACAGCCCTGGCTCTGGGAAAGGAGAACAAAAAGCTCGTTAGATTGCTGGGGAAGTCGAGGCATGGAGAAATTGCCATGAGAAAAACTCCATCAGAGGCAGGAGCTGCGGCTGGATCTTCATCTCTTCATCTCAGTTTGTTCTTACAGTCAGGCTGGGCTTCTCCTCCTCAGGAAAAGCTCCAGGTCCCTCCCAACAGAGCCAGATACAGTCAGGCTTTTTGAAATCACTTCTCCCATCATCACTTAATGCTCCTTTCTGCCAAAGACAGCGGGTTCTCTGGCTGGAGGAATTCTGATTAAAACTATTTTAATAGCGTTTTATTTCTGAGAGCCTGGTGGCTCGGCACGCTGCATCCCAGATCAGAGCAAGGGCAGGGCTTCCCGCGGAGGAGGAGGCTGC
Source organism: Pyrgilauda ruficollis (assembly GCF_017590135.1). Classification (NCBI taxonomy): domain Eukaryota; kingdom Metazoa; phylum Chordata; class Aves; order Passeriformes; family Passeridae; genus Pyrgilauda; species Pyrgilauda ruficollis. The sequence continues at coordinate 290,318 of NW_024513432.1, read as the reverse complement.
AGAGACACTCTGCAAAGCCAGCCACGAGTGCTGCTCCCTCTAATGAGTCTCCCTGGGCTCCCTGGCTCTGAGAATCCTCCGCACTAAAACACAGAGAAGCCCTGGCAGCTGGGCTTGTGTGAGCAGCAGGCACGTTGGCTCATTGATCGGTGCAGCTTTGCTCCACACAGCTTCTCTCTGGAGCTGCACACTCCTCTCACCTGGAGCTGACAGGGGCAGTGGGAAGGTGAGGCTGCAGACCACGCTGGCTGGGAGAGAGCTCGGGGATGGGGCTGGCAGTGCCCAGGGATGAGGAGCTGGCAGTGCCCAGGGATGGGCTGAGGGTGGAGCAGGGATGAGGAGCTGGCAGTGCCCAGGGATGGGGCTGAGGGTGCCCAGGGATGGATCTGGAAGTGCCCAGGGATGAGGAGCTGAAGTGCCCAGGGATGGGGAGCTGAGGGTGCCCAGGGATGAGGAGCTGGCAGTGCCCACGGATGAGGAGCTGAAGTGCCCAGGGATGGGGAGCTGGCAGTGCCCAGGGATGGGGCTGAGGGTGCCCAGGGATGAGGAGCTGGCAGTGCCCAGGGATGAGGAGCTGGCAGTGCCCAGAGCCCCAGGGAGCTCTGTGACAGTAAATCCCCCCTGAAGGGACACCTGCACTCCGCACAGTCTCCACCCATGGATCTTCTCCATTTGTTCTTACAGGCTGGGTTTCTCCTGGCTCTGCCCCTCATGGAAAGCTCCAGGTCCAGCTCAGCAGGGTGAGGACAGTGGGGACCCCCGGTGACCTGAGGGTCCCACCTGGCCCGAGGAGCTTTGGCCTGGCTGCAGAGAGCAGCTGCTGCCTGGAGCTGTGTGAGGAATTCAGGGGCAGACCCATCCCCTCTCTGTGCCGGGCACCCGGGCAGCCTCACCCTGCCCAGGGGTCTCCCCTCGCTGGGGGCTGCTCCCCCTGCAGCACCATCACCCCTGGGGCTGTGGGAAGTGCCCAGGTGCAAGGACAGACCTGGCTTCTGCAGCCCTGCAGAACTGGGGGAGCATGTGGCCTCATCAGCTGCTGCAGGGGACATTTGCTGGGAAGCAGCAGCTTTCTCTGTTGTGGAGAATCCAATTAAGCTCTTATTAAATTAATTTGCTTTTTTTTTTTTTCCTGTCCCTTACTTGCTTTTAGAGCCTTGGGCTGGAATTTTCCTAAAGGAGCCTCTGCTGGTGTGTGGTGTCCTGGCAGAGGCTCCAGGGCTGAGGGGGGATGTTCTGGGGCAGTGGGTGGTGGGACACGAGGCTCTGGGTTCCTCTCACCTGCAGACCCCAGCCCTGCACAGTCACGGAGGGGACTGGCTTGGGAGGGACCTCAAAGTTCTCCAGAGTGAGATCTGATCTGTGCTGCTCCCCCACAGCCTGATCTCAGCTGCGTTCTGCTTTTCTAGCTTTTATTTATTTTCTCCTTCCTTATTTTTTCTTTAATAGAAGGGTTAAGCCTGGCCAGCAGCCTGACAGAGCAACTCCCAGGCTGCAATTTATCCATGGCTGTCACAGAATCCCAGGATGGGTTGGCTTGGAAGGGACATTAAATCCCACCCAGTGCCAGCCCTGCCATGGCAGGGACACCTCCCGCTGCCCCAGGTGCTCCCAGCCCTGTCCAGCCTGGCCTTGGCACTGCCAGGGATCCAGGGACAGCCCCAGCTGCTCTGGGCACCCTGTGCCAGGCCTGAGGACAATTCCTGGTTCCCAGTGTCCCATCCATCCCTGCCGTGTGTCCCTGGAGCCATTCCCTGTGTGCTGCCCCTCCATCCCCTGCAGCAGGAATCCCTTCGGGAGGGGACAGCCCTGTCCCAGCTCGCCGTGCTGGGGCTGCTGCAGCCCCCACCGCCTTCCCCTCTGCTGAGGGAGGGGACAAAGGACGGGAGGGTTTGTGTCCAAGCCCTGCTGGCCAGGACAGGGTGTCCCCAAAGCCTCAGGAACGCGTTCACAGCCTGCCTGGAGCTTCGCGGGCAGCAATATTTGATTTGTGCTGTGAGTCAATGATGCTTCCCTGCCAAAATGCATAAAAGGTACAGGCTGATGAGTCAAAGGCAGCTCCAGCTACATCATGGATCTGCTGCCTGCAAGGGACAGGGATGGCTGCAGGACCTCCCCGGGCCAGAGGGTGGGAAGGAGGGGCAGAGAGGGTATCTACATATTTCTGTTTACAAACACACTAATGCATCCTCAGCCCGTGCCAGGGCAGACCTGCAGCTCTTCAGGAGGAAGCACAAACCTGGGATTCACCCCCAGGAATCCTCCCAGACCCTGCTGCTGCTCCGGCACCCAGGGTGCAATTTAACCTCTGCTTTCAAAAACAGAATGCTTTTGCATCAGTCTCGTGATTCCTGGGTCCTGTCAATGATATTTTATTTTTTCTACCACGCAGCACCGTGATGGACCTGCCAGCTTTTCTGTTGTACAAAGATTTCTTCTTTAAATGACAGGAAACATGATTTCCCCCAATATTTATATTAATTCTATGCCATTATTGCTTGATTTCTGGGCGCTGAAAGCAGGAAGATTTGTGTTTCATAATCCATGCAGGAAGGCTGAGTTGATATATTGGTTGCAAATGAAGAAAAGCACGTGTGGCTCTTCCCCAGAAGGTTTAATTTTATCCATCTGGCTCAATCATGGCAGCAGATTAAGTAAAAATTTTCAGTGGAGTTGCGTTGGCATAACTTGGCTTTTTTTTTTTTTCTTTTTTTTTTTTTTTACTTAAATATTGAGGTAGTTTCTGGTCTGGGGAGGAATCTAACTGCATTTCTGCCTTTTTCTTTTTCCCGTGGGTCCCAGCCAGGCACCCTTGGCTGGCAGTTGAATTAATAAATTGCTTCAAACCAAATCCTGCACCAAAACAAGCTTTTTTTTTCTTTTTTTTTTTTTAATAATCCAACCCCCTTGGATCTGCAATGCTGGGACTCGGCCCAGCATCAGGAATTCTTCTGGGATGTAGGAGGAATAACTCTGCTCGTTTCACCAGCACCTCTGGTGCCCACGAGCTGCTCAGGGGAGCGCTGGGAGGGGTGAAATGTGCCACAAAAACTCAAATCAGGGAGTCACGGATTGGGCTGAGGGACATTAAAGGCATTAAATCCCACCCAGTGCCACCCTGCCATGGCAGGGACACCTCCCACTGCCCAGGGGCTCCAGCCTGGCCCTGGCACTGCCAGGGATGCAGGGGCAGCCCCAGATGCTCTGGGCACCCTGTGCCAGCCCTGGCCTTTTCTGTGTGTGCCCAGACTGTCCTTTTGTCCCTGGGTGTCAGAAGGGGCTAAAACCAGCCCTGGGTGCTGCGTGTTTGTCAGTGCCATCACCGGAGCTCCAGGGGAGGTTTGGGATCCTCCTCCAGGTCTGCACAGTCCTTTCCTCCAGGTGCTTCAGGCAGATTGTTTGGATGAGCTCTGGGTGTTATAATATTAGCCTGTTTTACATATTAAATTAAAATATTTTAACATCGGAAGCCAACCCCGAATCACTCAGTGCTGTGGAAATTAAACATCTCCACGTCCCCAAGGCCCAGGGATGCAGGGGACAGCCCAGCCCTGTCCGTGGCACTGAAGCCAGGGCTCTTCCAGCTTTCCTGGCACTGCTCAGTGCTGGGGTGGCACCAGGGTCCCCCCTGCTGCAGCCTGCAGAGCTTCCAGAACCTTCCACACCCCTCCTGGGGCTGCAGTGGAGGCACTCACAGCAGTTTATTGCCTTGCTGGGGGGCAGGAGGACGTTTTATTATTACTCCAGCTTCCTTTCCTTTCTCATTTTTGCTGAAAGCACAAAAACTGTTCTGATTTACCTCCTGACACAGCGAGCCACAAATCAGCTGAGGAGGGAGAGCCCTGGAGCAGGGCCAGGATGCTGGGCTGGTCTGCTCTGGGTGTCTGTGGGGTGACCAGAGCACCCCAGGGACCCCAAACCCCTTCTGTGGAACCTGCAGCTGCTCTGGTTGGGTTCTCATTGTGTTTGATGTAATTGTGGGGGTAAGTGACCCGGGCCAGGGGCTGGGACAGCTGGCTCCAAGGACACTGCTGTGCCCAGGGGCAGGACTGTGCACCTGGGACCCAAAACGGCCCAGAACCACCCCAAAACACCCCAAAACACCCCAAAACTGCCCCAAAACCACCCCAGAATGCCCCCAGAACGAGCTGTGCCCTGGCTTTATTCCACACCTGGGCCAGCATTCCCAGAGGCACACCTGGGGATCATTCCCAGGGGTACACCTGGGACACACCTGGGCACACCTGGGGCACACCTAGGGCTCACCTGGGGCTCACCTGGGGCTTGCCTGAGGGATCATTTCCAGGGGCACACCTGCAGCACACCTGGAGCACACCTGGGGCTCACCTGGGACACACCTGGGGATCATTTCCAGGGGCACACCTGGGCACACCTGGGGCTCACCTGGGGGATCATTTCCAGGGGCACACCTGGGGCACATCTGGGATACACCTGGGCACACCTGGAGCACACCTGGGGCACACCTACAGCGCACCTGGGGCTCACCTGGAGCACACCTGGGGCTCGCCTGGCCAGGGGAGCCTGGCTGCTCCTCAGAGCTCACGGGCAGCTTTGGCCTCTTGGCTCAAACCCTGCCCAAGAGGTTTCTGAGCCACACAAGCCGATTTCCCGGCTGCTGCAGCGCTCAGCCCGGGGCAGGGCCGCTCTGCCCCGGGTCCCACTGCCCTGCTGGGCAGGGTGAGCTGCGGCTGCCTCGGGGCTCAGCCTCACCCCAAACTGGGTGTCAGCGACCAGCCGAGCCTTGGAGCTGGAGATTTAATGTGCACTGTGAAATGTTTGTTATAATTAATTATGATAACTCTGAAAACTCTTCACATAAATAGACAGGCCCTTTTCTTCCTAATTTCATTCCATTTAGCTGTCGTTCCATAAATTTCACAGTCAGTTTTGCAAAAAGCTGCAGTTTCCAGTAGAGGGGTTTTTAAAAATCTTGTTATTTATTTATTTAATTAGTAATCACTTCTCTTTTTTTTTTTTTTTTTAATCAGTGAACTAACTTGATTCTTAGGGTAAAAAGCAAATCAGATGATGAAAGCTGATCCAGAAACCACAGGAGAATACAAAAATATGGGGGCACATGGAGGGGTTCTGCCTTTATTAGGTGCTGGTGGAGGGTGTTCTTTCACCCCAAACTCCACCCAAGAGCTGCGAGCAGCATCTGGCCTCTCTGCTCAGTGTTGTGCTTCCAGGCTGCCCCACGTGAAACAGAGATTTTCTTCCTCTTTAAGAACCAAGGCACGAAATAAATAAAATTCCACGTCCTTTTCTACTTTTTCAGGCAGTAAGTGCTGCCCCCCTTCCCTTCCCTTCCCTTCCCTTCCCTTCCCTTCCCTTCCCTTCCCTCCCCTCCCCTCCCCTCCCCTTCCCTCAGGCTGCAGTGGGAAATCCAGGGGGGACAGCGGGGTGGGGCAGGGCTGGGGGCATTCCCAAAATCCCCCAAATCCCAGGGTTTGAGAGGCTCAGATGCTGCTGCCTCGTGGGCGCTCTTTGCCGGCCCTCGTGGCAAGATGCTCCAAGGAGTGAGAAAAAGCAGGGCCTGAACAAACACCTCAGTGGCAGAGCCACCTGGAAAAAGAGGCCAGAACAACAAAAGACAATTATCGAAGAAAAACAAGGGCGTGATTTTCCTAATGTAATTTCAGTCGCTCAGAACAGTCCTGGCCTGATAAGTGAATCTTTTACTTCCATTTCAAGTAGCCCTCAGCCACAGAGATCAGATATCTGTTTCTGCTGCTTTTATTATCAAAAGAAATCCATATTAGTTCAGTTTTTGCTTGGAATTCAAGAAGAAAATGTTTCCTTCCCGACAATTTTATGTATTTATCCCTTTGGCTAGAGCCTTTGATTCTGCAAAGTGCAATTAGCAAGTGGCTGGTGTGCAGTTTGACTTCTAACCAGAGAAACTCCCAGTGCCACTGGAAAGCAGGGCTTTAATGAAACACAACATTTCTGCTGTGATTTATTCCGACCCGCAGACACCTGAGCCAGTGGCGGGCGTGCACGTGCAGGAGTTTGTGACAATGATAAAAATAATAATAATAATGATGATGGTGATGGTGCTGTCCTTGTCAGCCTCAGCCCTGCGAGCACCACGCAAAGCAAAGGCAAATCAGAGTCATGAAATTCAGCCCAGTTTAAGGAGATATTTTCTGAACACTTCAAGAGATGGGGCAGCCACAGCTGCTCTGGGCACCTCTGCCAGGCCCTCCTCATCCTCACCGGAGGGATTCCCTCTCAGTATCGCACCCAGCCCTGCCCTCTGGCACTGGCAGCCATTCCCTGGCTCCTGTCCCTCTGTCCCTGTCCCCAGCCCCTCTCCAGCTCTCCTGGAGCCCCTCCAGGCCCTGCCAGGTTCTTCCCAGAGCCTTCCCTTCTCCAGGCTGAGCACCCCAGCTCTGCCAGCCGTTCTTCACAGGAGAGATGTTCCATCCTGGTAACCATCTCTGTGGCCCTACCCCAGTTATCCACCTGCAAGACAAAGCCCTGCAAGGGATGAAACCCCTGCAAGGGACAAAACCCCTGCAAGGGCTAAAACCCCTGCAAGGGATAAAACCCCTGCAAGGGATAAAACCCCTGCAAGACAAACCCCTGCAAGAGATAAAACCCCTGCAAGACAAACCCCTGCAAGGGATAAAACCCCTGCAAGGGATAAAACCCCTGCAAGAGATAAAACCCCTGCAAGAGATAAAACCCCTGCAAGACAAACCCCTGCAATGGATGAAACCCCTGCAAGACAAACCCCTGCAAGGGATGAAACCCCTGCAAGACAAACCCCATTCCTGGGTGGGAATGGCTGGGGTGAGACTCCCTGTCCCTGGCTGTCCCCGGGCTGGCACAGGGACCTCAGAGAAAATCCCCGTGAGTGAGGGCTGTGAAGAGCTCCCTGCTGAGAGGACAGCACAGCTTTACCCTCCAGGAGGACGGGGCACCTTTGATTTAGTGAGAGATGTGTGAGACAGGGGCTGACTCAGGCAGGGAGATAGCAGCACACTCCTGTCCAGTCACCTCCAGGTACCACTCTGAGCCATCTCTAACAACCCCCATCTCCACAATTCCCACTGCAAGGGAGGAATGATGATGGATGAGGTCAGCCAGGATGATTGAACTCTCTCTCCTGGCCTTAAACCCGGGAATTTATTGAACAATTTCAGCTCAGTTGATGCCTGTAACTCCGCTGGGGTCTCCCTGCAGGTGATGTCCTCGAGTTGTTCCCTGTCAGCGCTGTCAACTTTATTTGTGGCCTCTACAAATTGTCTGGGGCCCCTTGTGAGAGCTGAGGCCTTTTACCTGGGCAGGGGAGGTCTGTGTGTGGGGTTGGTTTGGGCTTTTCTCCAGGAGAGCTCCCTGCTCCATCAGGGTGCTCTCAGCGCTCAGACCTCGGGCAGTGAGATGGAAACGGGGCCTGGGCACAGGAGGAAACACAAACCCAGCCAAGCAGCACCCCTGTGCCCCCTGTCCCTCCTCCCCAGCACCCCTGTGCCCCCTGTCCCTCCTCCCCATCACCTCTGTGCCCCCTGCCCCTCGTCCCCAGCACCTCTGTGCCCCCTGTCCCACCTCCCCAGCACCTCTGCCTTCACTCAGACCTCCCCAGGGCTGTGTCTCATCCCTCCCCAGCTCAGCATCTGCCCCGGGGAGAGCACGGAGCAGCCTCTGGGTGAGTGCAGGGGCAGGCACAGCCCAGCCCTGGCCAGCCCCCACCTCCCTCCTGCTGCCAAAGCACCTTCCGACCCCCAGCCTGTGCCCCTGCCAGCAGGGGCAGCCCAGAGGGGACCCCAGTGTCAGAGCGGCCGTAGGTGGGGATAATCATTGGGCTGGAAAGGTCCTGGAAGGTCATCCCATCCCAGCCCTGCACAGGTGTGAGCACGGACACCCCTCAGGTGCACCCCTGCACACACCTGGCCCCCACACAGCGCCCTGGTGGGAGCCTGGCTCCCCCTTCCAGGAGCCTGGAAATCCAGAGGGGACAAACTTTTGGGTGCAGACTCACATCAACAGCCAGCTTCAGCCTTTCCATGCCTGCTTCAGCACAACAGAGCCCTCAGCAGCACACAGCTTGGTGCCTGTGCCTGTGCTGGGCACTCCAGGTACCACCACACCCTGGCTGGCTTTGGGGAAGAAAAAGCTTTCCCCAGGTGTGCAATAACAATGATTTTGTGGCTTTGTATGAGCTTAGCTGGGCATAAAGGAGCTGGATTGTTTGCCTCTGGGATGGGAGAGCAGAGCTGGCAGCAGCAGTGACTCAGAGCAGGATTTAGGGGTCATGGGTGTATAACTCCCTCATCATGAGCTCCCAGCACAGAGCTGCAGGAGAGAGACAAGTTGATGTGACCCTTGATTGAGCTTTAAATAATAAATTAAAAAAAAAAAAAAAAAAAAAGAAAAAAAAAAGAAGAAAGAAAAGCTGAGCCACATTCCTGAGCCTGCACAGTGTGCAGGGGAATGTGGCTGAGGGAATCTGCTTGGATGCTGGGCCAGCACTGCTCATCACACCAGAGGGTCAAGGGGCTTCCCTGGGCACGGGGGGCTCCCCGGGAGAGGCTGGAGAGCACTGGGGCAGGGAACTGAATTCCTGTGTGTGTGTCAGGCTGGAGGCAGAGCCAGAGCTGTCGAGCCAAGCGCTGGAGAAGCCCAAATTGCTGGAAGCTGAAGGCAACCTTGGAGGAGGACACACTGCAGGGCAGGGAGGCTGGTGGAGGGCAGGGGAGCAGGGATTTACTGCTGCTCAGAGCCTCTCGAATGAGATTTGATATCGCTGCAAAGCAGAAGCTTCAATTCAGCTGCTGAGGAGAGGGAGGGCGGCGGGGAGGAGCAGGAGGGAGAGTCACCTGGCCCTCCCTGACCTCGGGTCATGAATCCCCCCTCTGTGCCTGGAGAAAGGCCCTCTGCTCTGCCCTCCTGGAGCTCTGCAGCGAGGCCGTGGCTGTAGCTCACCCTGAGCCTGCTGCAGCTGTGTGCAGCACCCGGCTGGGCGCACATCTGGCCAGCTGTGCTGCCCGCTGCCCCGGCTGGAAGCTGGCTGGGCAGCAAGCGTGGCCAGGGGGGTGCAGGGACTCCTCCCCAGGACACGTTGGCCTGCCAAATGCCCCTGAAGGGCTCCATTTGGTGAACACCACACCTGAGATGGGGAAGGAACTTTCCACGCGTCGCCGTGGCAGGAACCGTGGAGATTTCTGCCTTGCTCTGTCCCACGGAATGGGAAACATCTGGGCACAGCCATTCTGCAGGAGCCTGAGCATCAGCAGCACCTCGGGCTGCCTGGCACATCCCTGGGGCCCTGCACAGCCCCTGGGGCCATCTCCCCCTGCCCAGGGCTGGCTGGGGATGCTGCACCCATGGCCCCTGCACACGTTTCAGAGCTTCACAGCACTGGAGAGTGGGGAAATAATCCTGAGGACTAAGTGGGGTTAAGCATAACTGGGTTTACTGCATCCCTCCTTAAGGCTGTGCCTCGACTTAATGGATTCTGAGTGCACTAATTGGCTCTAATTGTGCTGAGCAGCCTCACCTTAACCCCACCTGCTCGCCCACAAGTGCTGTTTAAGCCCAGTGTTTGGAGATTGCTCCTCTCCAGCTCTCCTTTATTTGTGATTGCCTGTCTCCAGGCTCATCTCCTGCCCCTCACACCCTGGAGCTCCTCCTGGACGTGGTTGTCACCGTGCTTGGGCACCCACAGTGTGTCCTGTGTGTCTGTGTGCAAGCAAGGCCCTGTTTGAAAACCTCTGCTGGTCACCGTCGATCTAGCCAATGCTAAGAGAGTTGTTGTCTGTTTCCCCAATTTATTCCTGCCAAAATCTGTGCTAATTTGGGGTAAATTAACCTTGATATTCCCAGTTGCCACCAGCCCAAGCCAGCACTTGCCTGCTTGGTCATGGTGCTCTTGTGTTAGTCATCTCGCAGCTCAGCGAGCACTGGCAAACACATCAAGCAAGGAATGAGCTAAAATTTCCAAATCATCACTCAGAATAAAATGTGACTTGTTGGAAAATGTCAACATGGCTGTTTTGACAGACTTTTTTCCATCTAAGCAGATTTGTCAAAGCCAGCCCTCTCCCTCTGAACATATCTTGTTTTCTGCTTTCCCAAAGGGAAGAAGGGTTTCAGTGCAACAACTCCCAGCCCAGCTTCTCCCTGACCCTGCCAGGGTCCTACCAAGTCTCCTCGAGCTCCAACACTTCTCCTCCCAAGAGCCACAAATTCAGCTTCAAGCTAGAACTTCGGCTCATGGGGAGGCACCTCTGTCTCTGCTGGAAGGATGACAGCCAAGTGGGGTCCCCGAGGTGCCCCAGAGCAAAGGAGAGGAGCAGCTCGTGCAGGGTGGGGGTCCCCAGCTGCCTCCCAGCCTGCAGCCTTCCTCCCCTGCTCCTTCCTCCCCTGCCACGCCACCTCCTGCTCTTAATTACGTTGTAGAAAAGTCTCAAAACTCAGCGATTCAAGGTGGCATTTGAGAGGAATGATTCCCTTTAGCATAGCTGACAGCTAATTTGTGTAAAGTTTAATTACAGCTAGCATTAATTAACTGGCAGTGTGTTGCGATACTAAAGCACGGCCATCTGTTCCTTAAACCGCCTCCCCCAAATTTCAGCCCTAATAATTTTGGTGCCGAGGAGGTTGCTCTGGTGGGCCTGGCGTAGCCACAGCTGCTGGGGGAGGGTGTCACCCACCGGTGGTGATGGAGCAGGGAGTGAATCACAGCTCCCAGCTCTGGAGGAGGTACCCTGGGAGCTGCATCACGGATTTCAGAGGAGGATCCACTCCCAGCTCACAGCAGAGGGAGGTTGGTGGTTGGCTGGTCCAGCAGCTCGTGCCAGCGCTCCTTGTGGGAGCCTTTGGTGTGTGCTGTGTGGAGGAACGTGTGGGATCTGAGGCTGGGGAGAAAGGCTGCAAGCTGGCTGCCCTGCTGTGGGACAGGGATGTGCCAGCCCCATCCCTTCTGGAAAAGCAAAGCTGGAATGTCCCAGCCTGAAAAGAGAGCCCCAGTGTGCTCAGAGCAGCCACAGGGGCTTGCAGCAGGTCCTGGTTTCAGTCTGTCCATCTCCTGGGCTGGTCTGTAGGCAGCAGAGCCTGGGAGCTCCTCCTGGCCCCTCTGCCAGAGGCTGTGTGTGCAGGCAGGTGCAGGGCTGGGAGCCGAGGGCACACAGGCTCCAGAAAACCAACCCAGCTCATCCTGCCAACAGAGCAGGACCCCGTGGGTGAAACGGGCATGGGGCAAAACTCTGCAAGCAAATGCCCCAGAGCTCTGCCCTCAGTAAATCCAGCCCAGCCTCAGTGCAGCCGCTTTGATCTCGTCATCTCATCACGTAAATCTGGCTGAAAACAAACCCGTCTCTGGTGGGAGGAGAGCTGCCCCGCCAGGCTCGGGCCAAGCCTTGCAGCCCTGGCTTTGAACAGGGCTCAGCAGCTGCTGCTGGGAGGATTGCTCTGGTCAAACTGCAGCTCCCAGCTTGTGCCAGCTGCTGGTTTCAGGGTCAAACAGAGCCTTGGCTCCCAGCTCCCCAAACCGGGAGGTAATTTAATCCCTCAGCTCAGCACTCTGTCTCGAGGGCTGCTTTTTCTCTCCTGAGCTCTTGAGTCTCACCCTTGTGCTGGCTCATGGAGTGAATGGTTCTGCTGGTGCTGCGATGGAGCCCCGCTGGTGGCCTCTCACAAAGATGTCCAAAGCTGGAGAGCAGGTTTGGGCAGGGAGCTGGGGTAGGGGATGGCTTGGGATAGGACAGGAATCTGGATTTGGGTAATCCAGGCTTTTGTCCCTGCTCTGACACGAGCTGCCTGTTGAGCCTGCTCCAAGGAGCCCAAAGGGACACTGGGGCTCTGGTGCAGCCCCAGTGAAAAAAACCCCAGCTCCTTCATCTCTGCTGCCTTCAGCCCCAGTGAAATCAGCCCCAGCTCCTTCAGCCCCAGTGAAATCAGCCCCAGCTCCTTCAGCCCCAGTGAAATCAGCCCCAGCTCCTTCAGCCCCAGTGGAATCAGCCCCAGCTCCTTCAGCCCCAGTGGAATCAGCCCCAGCCTCTCCAGCCCCAGTGAAATCAGCCCCAGCCTCTCCAGCCCCAGTGAAATCAGCCCCAGCCTCTCCAGCCCTGCTGCCTTCAGCACGTTCCTGGGCTGCTGCTGACAGCAGACACGTGCTGTGTGACACCTGCCAGATGTGGACACATGTGGCTGCCACCCACATCACCAAATGCACAGAGGGCTGAGTGAACCCTGCGGGGGCAAAGGGTGAACCCTGACTCTGCTGGTGCCAGTGTGACTCCTCTGTGGACTCCTGGGAGGCGGTGAGGGTGGAATGCCACCTCCCAGAAGTTGTCCACAGTTCTGCTTCCACCTTCTTGTGGCAGGAGCTGCAGTGGTGGCTGCACCAGGCAGGTGAGCTCTGCTGGGAGCTCCCTGCCTGCTTGGGTGCAGCATGAAATATTCCTTACCCCACCTCACAGCCCGCACCCAAATCCACCTCAGGAGCACTGCAGATTCCTGCAGCTCGCCGACGGGAGACAGCCCCGAGCTCTGCTTTCTGTCCTGCCTTGCCCAGCCCTGTTCTGCCCGGCCTGCTGCAGCCCAGAGCCCAGCAGAGGCAGCTGTGCTAGCCGAGCTCCTCTGGGGCTGCTGCCAACATCCCGCGGGCACTCCTGGCCTGCCAGCCTGGAATGTGCTCCCCGTGAGCAGCGGGATCACACAGACTCCTTGGGATGAGGTGTCTGGCTGCAGCCAGCAGCTGATTCCCTGGGGTGAAGGGCGTGCTGCCTCCCCAGCCCTGCTCCCGAGGGCTCAGAGGGGGCTGCAGAGGGGGAAATGCCCCTGCCCCTGCCCTGGTGGGGCTGTGGGCAGACCCCTGGCCAGCAGGAGTGTTAATTAAACGTTTGCTGGTGTTTAAGGTGTCTTTATGCAAAGCAGCCTGGCAGAAGGCTGTGGTGCTGCATGGAGAGCATCTTGTCGTTGCTGCCACAAGCTGGAGGTGGGCAGGGTGAGGGACGAGCTCTGAGTGTGTTCTCCTGGACCCAGGAGAGGATAGCGGGGGCCAGCACATTTGCAGGGTCCCACGTCAAGGGGAAAATCGACACAACTGGCTGGAAAACATCCAAAACCCGAAGGGTTTGGAGCCGTTCCTGACCGTGCCATCCCATGCCGCAGCATCCCGGGAAAGGGAGGGATGAAGGCACCCCGCAGGAAGGTGGGCAGCGGCTCCCACCTGGCTCTCGCAATTAGCCTAATGAAGCAGTTGGTGTGATATTGTTGCCCTCTATTGGGCCCAGCCCGAACGGCCGGGGCGGTGCTGGGTGCCCGGCTGGGTGGGGAAGGGTCCGGGGAGGCTCCGGGGCCCTGCCCAGCTCTGGGGGGGAAGCAGTGCTTCCCCAGCTGTGCTGCTCGGAGAGGGAGCTCCTTCCCCGAGCTCTCGTGAGCCAAGAGCCAGAGCTAATGCCAGATGGAGGTAATGAGCCTTGCCGGGGCTCCGGCGGAATTTGGATCAGACCGCTTGCAGTCTCTGGGGATGAGTCAGTTCTGCGTCGTCCTGGCGGTGGGCTGGAAAGGAGCCCGCGTTATTTCAGAGGGTTTGTCACTCCCAGGGGCTCGCCTGGGCTCCCCTCTGCTGCCCTTGGCACGGCAGGAGAGGCGCCTTGGGCTGGCAGTGCCCGTGTGTGCTGCTGCTCCGAGCATCCCGAGAGCGCTGCTGGGGCTGCCGCGGGGCCGGGAGGCTGCACAGGCTGCAGAGAATGCACAGAGCCACAGCAGCACTGCACAGAACCACAGCAGCACTGCACAGAGCCACGGCAGCACTGCAGAGACTGCACAGCACTGCACAGGCTGCAGAGAATGCACAGAGCCACAGCAGCACTGCACAGAACCACAGCAGCACTGCACAGGCTGCACTGCACTGCACAGAGACACAGCAGCACTGCAGAGACTGCACAGCACTGCACAGAGCCACAGCAGCACTGCGCAGGCTGCACTGCACAGAGCCACAGCAGCACTGCACAGGCTGCACTGCACTGCGCAGAGCCACGGCAGCACTGCACAGGCTGCACTGCACTGCACAGAGACACAGCAGCACTGCAGAGACTGCACAGCACTGCACAGGCTGCAGAGACTGCACAGAGCCACGGCAGCACTGCACAGCTCTGCCCAGGCTGCCCAGAGCCACAGCAGCACAGGGAGATGTGCAGGACCTCTTCCACCTCTCCCTGCCCTGTCCAGGGCCTGGCTCTGCTGCCCGCGCTGGAGTGAGTGTGGAGGGAACCTGGCTGTCCCCTGGGCATGGGGAGCTGTTCCCAGGGGCCCAGGGGAGCTGAGCTGATGTCACCTGCAGGCTGTGACACTGATGGAGGTGGCCAGCCGAGCAGCTTCCCCGGCACTCTGCTGGGGCTCCAGGTGCTGCAGAGGCTCTGGGCTGCCTGAGGATGGGACTTTGGGGGTCTCTCCTCTCAGGGAGGTGTGCATGGGCTGGCCCCACGGGGATACTGGCACAACAGAGAGAAAGCCTTTTAGCAGATTGATCCAGTATTGGTTTTGGGCTCGTTCCCAGTGCAGGGGAGCAGAGGCTGACTTGCCAATGACAGGTTCCACACGTGGAGCACAGCAGGGCTGCAAAGCCTGGGTGGGATGTGCGAGGTGCAGGCAGGGCCAAGGGGCACCCAAAGAGCTTCCTCTCCTCCTCCTCCTCCTCTCCTCTCTGCTGCTGCCTGTGCTCTGTCCCTGTCACCCTGCTGGGATGCTGAGGGGTTACAGCACAACTTGGCAGTGCTGCTCTGGAACAGGAATGCCCCGTGGAGCTGGGGAAGCTGCAAACCCGAGAGCAAAGGCACCAAAACAAACCACACCTCCATGAAAGTTAAATATCCGGAACTAGAAACGGCTTGCTGCTCCGTCTTCCTTTTAAGTGAGAGCAAGTAGGTAGAGCTGGAATAGCTGGGGGTGTTATGAATGATGACATGCCTTTGAACCAGCAGCTGGCTGAGTGTCTCATCCCACGCTGGCTGTGTGCGTGCTCCCTGTCATCTGCTCGCGAGGACTAATAGAGATAAAACAGCCCAGGGATGGATTTCCAGGCAGAGCCCTTCTGCCAGGTGTCTCCTCGTGCTGTAGGAAGGGACTTGTAAAAGAAAAGACACGCAGCAGTGCCAAAATCTGCCTGGTGAAGCTGAGGGAGTTACAGCAGGGTAAATCCAGGGCCTTGGAAGGAGGAGTGGATGGTCTGACCTTGTGCTGCAAAGGGACACTCTGCCCTCAACGCTCACAAATCCTGCCCAGGGAGGTCTGGAAGCTGTGCCTGGTGCCAGGGCTGCCCTCAAAGCTCACAAATCCTGCCCAGAGAGGCCTGGGAGCTGTGCCTGGTGCCAGGGCTGCCCTCAACGCTCACAAATCCTGCCCAGAGATGGCTGTGGTGCCTGGTGCCAGGGGATGAGCTCAGGTGCTGATGTGTCAAAGCAAGCAGGGTCCCCAGCCAGGTAATAACTGGCATAGACTCCATTATTATAGGGGGCTGATCAATAATCTTTATTGAGAAACCCATTGTTTTATAGACAGTCACAATTTATATAAATTTATACAAATACAGCTGGACCCAACTGCTCCTCCATCCCAACACCATCACCACTGGCTGATGAAGAAACCACCCTTTGGTAAGCACATCTCCATCACACATTCCTCAGGTGCAGCACGTTAAGACAAGGATTGTTTCTCATTCTTTTCTCTGATTTTCTCACAGACTTTTCCCAGGACAGTGCCTGGAAAAGCTGTGTTCCTCTCTGTGGCCAGAGAGCTGCTGTCCCACTGATGGATGGCTGTGTGCTCCTGCCCTCCTGCCTGGCTGCACGGACTGACAGCGGCTGCACAAATTATTTGCTTTGCATCTTGCAAAGGCCTCTTTGGAGACCCGAACAAATATCTGTACAACGTTGTTCCTTCAGCAGCATGCTCTAATTCCATGGAGCCCTCGTTCCTGCAGTGGCAATCCCAGCAGTGGGGCAGGACTGGGCCCCCTGGCTCTGCCTGCCTCTGCCTTTGCCCCACTGCCCTGGCCAAGTGCTCCCAGGGCTCTGTCCTAAGTAATCCACAGCAGGAAGGACCTGGGGAAGGTTCAGCAGAGCAGCTGAGTGCCAACCTCTGAGCAGAGGCTCGTGGGTGTCAGCAGCATTGGGCAGTGCTGGCTACACCAGAGCTTTCCTGGAAAGGTCAGGGCGAGATGAAGATTTAATATATTTATTTCACTGGCCGAAGCAAATGCCTCTCAAATACTAATTAATTGTATGTCACTCCGCTAGGGCTGTTGCTGGGGTTATTTTTCTTGCTCCAGTGACAAATATGGCCAATTAATTCAACAGTATCTCTTTTCTTGCATTCATTTTCTCCCTCCATCACATGCTTGAAGGACAGCAAAATCAAACTGACAGCTGATAGGGTTTTCAAATCCAATGGGCAAAGTGCTTGGGGGCTCTTCCTTTGGACTGCAGGGCTCTGCTGGGGCCCCCCTTCCTTCTGTGAATCAAATCTCCATACCAAGCCTTGTTTTAGCCTGTCTCCAGTCTCCCTGTTTGATCTCTAGTCACTGACCTTGCTCGTGGCTCCTGCTGGCCTCTGCTGTCCCCTGGGGAGCTGCACGCCCAGTCCTGCAAGAGCAGAGCTGAGAGACCTGGCCCTGGAACCTCTTACTTTATCCCTGGTTCTGATGGGGCCAGGGCTTCCTGCAGCCCCAAATATGAAATTTAACAAGGCTGAACCCTTAGGGGTTATTTTTGCCATATGCCCAAAGGGGGTGAATGATCTTCTTTGGGAAATCCAACATATTGAGGGGTTAGAATGGCAAAGAGGCTGAGCTCTGCTGCTCAGGGTGGTCTGGGCTGAGGCACAGCTCCTCTCCTTATCTGGGTAAATGTTGTGCTGATGAATGAGGCCAGAGCTACATATCAAAATCAATCAGGATTCCAGTTAATTACAGCAGTCGGGACCAGGTCAGGTTTTTCTCCTCTTTGCTCCAGCCTTGTGGCAGAGGGGCACAGAGGTCAGGAAAAAATCCACTCAGATCTCCATCCCTGAACTGCTACAGTAGCTCACACTCAGTCAATAAACAAGAGTAATAAGGAGATGCTCTGTGGAATGGGTAAAGAGGGAGCCTTGGACGTGCCCTGGTCTCCCAGCTCCTCAGCTCCCTGCCTGTGGAGTGGAGCCTTCCCCTGCTTTGCTGCCCCTGGATTTTCCCTGCTCCTTCTGCCAGACTCTTCCCCACAGAAGCATCACAGCCCCTGACTTCTGGAGAGAACGAGATGCACGTTGCAGCCTCTGGAGAGCAGAGGTTTCTGTCCCCATGGCAGGGGTGTTCTGTCCTTCATCTCATCTGGATTTTGGAGATCAGGGGTAAGGCTCCCTGCTGCTGCCATGCTATCCATGTCAGCCACGGTGTGATGCAGGGAAATTGGCTCTCTCCTTTTAATTACAGTCAACATTAACCCTGAGTGCTCAAGGTTCAGATTCCTACCTTTGGCCTGCCCAGGATCTGTAGATCACTCAGATCTCATGTCAGCTCCCTCAGGAGCTTTTATTTGCTGTTGTCCAGGCTTAGTGCTGGTTCTCTGCAAGGAGCAAAATGTCTCCAGTGGACAGGCTGCATGCCACCCTAATTGCTCCTGGTGATCTGTAAATTAAATAAGGCGACAATTAAATTCACCTTGGTGTTCTGGTGGCAGAGGCAATGGCTCCCAGTGCTGGATCACCAGCTGCTCCCCTCTGGGTCACAGTCTGGTGACTCTCCCAGCAATAAACTCAACCATGTTTGTGCAGGAAAAGCCTGCAATAAAATGTGCAAGAAACTGCAAAGAACTGCCTGATAAATGAGGTCTGTAAGTCATCCTTTGAGGCCATGCTGGAGCCTGGTTATTGCTTAATAGAGTGGGTGCAGTGGAGCTTGGTTTATGGGGCAGGGACCTCCGAGGATGAGGGGAGGGCTCCTGGCGCTCAGCTCAGCAGTGCTGGGGGCTCCCAGAGGCAGAAGCCCCCGAGGAGGCTCCACGGGGATTGTTCTGTGCTTCCACTGGAGGAGCAGCCGTGGCTCTTCCCCACCAGGGCTGTGCTGGGCTCCCTGGGGCTTGGGCTGCTCCCAGTCACTGTCCCCAGCACTCCCAGTTCATTCTCTGCACAGGGCTGCTATTGAGTATTTCAAGTTGTCCTTTTTTTGGCATAAATTCGAAGCTCTGCATATACCATTTCCCTTCTGCTTGAGCTCTGGGACATGGAAAAACCAGGGCTCCTTTCCCAGTAGCTGCTGTCTTCTCATCTCCTGCTTTTCTGTGATTTGGTGACAATTAACTCAGTGCCATTCATCATTTCTGCAGAAGCCATGAATCCTTCTGGAAGACTTGCCTGTTCCACCTCCCAGCACGGCCTTTTCCAGAGCTCAGCTATTCCTTAACCTGCCTTAACTTCCCTCAGCCTCTCTCCTGGCTGCCAGGCAAAGCTCAGGCAGCTGAACTGGGACAGACACATCCCGAGGTGCTGTGGGATACGTGGATGTGGATCCAGCTCCATCGCTGCTCTCACCCACAGCCCTGCTCAGCCGGACCCTGAGCCCTTGCTGCCCTTTCCCCCTCTGGTGTACAGCCTGCTGGGGCTGATTTCAGACTGCAGAGAAGCCAATAATGCTCCCCCAGCTGCCAGGGCTGTGTGCCAGCCTGGCCCTGAGCTGTGCCACCACAGCTGAGGGAGGGCTGTGGTCTGGCAGCTCGGGCTGGAGGTCAGGCTCACTCTGCACACATTTCAAAGGCTTTGATAATATTAGATGCAGCAAAGGGTTTCTCTCTTACCCAGATCCTGTTCCCTTTTTTGTTGCTCCTTTTTTAAATTAAGGCACTGCGGTGTTGCCTTGTAAGAAGGATCTATTTTTCTACTGACCCATTTCAGTAAGGTTTCAGCCCATCTAGAGCATATGCTGCTTGTGAAGATGGAAAGCAATTCACAGATATTAAGGACACTGAGATCAACCCACCTCACCTGATGCCTGAGAGCCTGGAGGATTCTCCCAGCACTCTGCAGCTGGATGCCACCGTGCCTCTCTGTGGCTGTACAAGAGCTCCAGCTCTGCCTCGGGGGTCCAGCCCCTTCCCCCTCCCAGCCAGATGTGCAGCAGCGGGACAGCAGCCAGCTGTGGCTCTCCAGCCCCTTCCCTGCGTGTCCCCAGCATCCCTCTGAGGGCCTTGCCTGCCCCAGGGGCTCTGCACCCAGGGGAGATCTCAGGTCAGCCCCAGGTGCTCAGCCCTGGATGAAGGTGATGCCTGTGCAGCTTAGCTAAGCCAGTCCTATCCCCTCCTGAGCTGCTGGCAGCAGTTGCCTCCAGAAGGCAATTAAAAGCTCTAAATGAGCTCCCTGGCGCTGATCCCCACGCAAAGAACCTGCCTGCTTGCTCAGAAGGACACAGCAGCCTCAGCCTCCTCGGGTGCCTCAGAGGCCTTGTGCTGCACTGGAAGAGATTCCTGGCTCCCCCCAGGCTGCACACCCTGCAGAAAAGGCAGTTTCCTTCTGAACTGACTTAAAAATCATTTTTCCCCATTTGTTCCACAAATGAAATGAAACAGCTCGGTCTGAGGACTTGCAGAAAGACTTGTTTCCATCAAGCCCTTGGAAATGCTGTCATGTTTCATTCCAGGAGAAATTGGTTTGAAACTTCCCCACTGCCAAAAAGAAAAAAAAGAAAAAAAAAAAATCTGAAACGACATTTTCTTCTCTTCCTCCCACCTGAAGCTGTCTGGATTGCCTTGGGCCAGAAGTGATGGATTCAGGTCCACTTTGTCAAGGGCCAGAGCATGCATTCATGCATCTCTTCCAAGCCCAAATAACTCAGGTGCTGTTATTTTCAGAAGTCACAAAGGTTTCTGTGTTGCTGAGATCTTTCCTCTCAGTTTTGCAGGATGATCTTTTCAGACTATATTTTTCTGAACTCCTGGCCTTTTGAGTACTAATGTAACCACTAAAAAAGAAAATAATCCAAGGCAAGAATCTTACTTGATGGCCATAATTGTGTCATCCTGTTGCATGGTCCAAAAGTGATCTGAAGACAGCCCAGTCCTTGGATGATGCCCAGCAGAAAGAGGCTGGTTTATGTTTTAGGAAAAGCCTTTGATTTGGGAGTTCAGCCTTGGTGCAGCTGTGCAGGTTTGATGTCTTGGTCAAAGTACGTTGGAGCTGCTCATTTTCTTAATTTTTGGCATTTACTAAAGAGGGTTTATGCCTTTTGTGTGAGATTAAATGCTAACAGTGAGTGTTTGCAGCTCTGCATCCCCATTTGCAGCGTGGGACTTGGCTGCCTGCCCCGTCCCCAGTGGTGCTGGAGGCACAGCAGCCAGCCCGGGGAAATGCACCCAGAGCCTGCCCAAACAGCACCTGTGCCCAGAGAAAAGATGAAGATCTGTTTGCATCGTGTTAGCACATAAACCCAGCTCCCCTTAAGCACATTTGGATAACGACCTGGAACAAGCTGGGTAGCAGGAGGTTCCGTGTACCTGTCAGGGCAGCCTCTGTGAGCGGCGAGATGCCAGCCAGCAGCAGAGGCAGCCAATCTTGCCACGCTCAGAAGCATTTCATTCTTTCTTCCCGCATGCCCCAGCTGCAGAGAGCGAATGCTGCTGGGGGAGCTGTGCCTCCCTCCCGCTGGCTGCAGCTCAGAGCTGCCCCGTGTGTGCGGCGTGGCTCCGCTGCTGCTGCTGCTGCTCCGAGCTCTGCTCTCCTCTGCAGGGACCCCTCCGAGCCCCCCTGGCGCCCAGGACAGCCTGGGTGTGCGGGGGGCTCCTGGGCTCTGCTCTCGCTGGCAGAGGGGGGAATTGCTGGGAATTGCTTCGTGCTTTGCCCCGTATCTGGTGGCTACACAAACTTTCGCTTCTGTCCGCGAAAACCGGCTTTAAAATTCTGGTGATGGTGAACGCAGCTGGGAGGGAGGGGAAAGCAAAAGGCACCAGTGCTGTCGCTCCCTCTCGGAGTGTTTGACAGCAGGAGCTCCCAGCTCCCAGGCAATTCCCAGCTCGGTGGTGCCTGCCCAGTGCCCAGAGGAATGCCAGTCTGGCGGGAGTGCAGCAACTGCGCTGCTTGTCAGAACAAACCCAGCTGCACATGCAATGAACTGGCTCAGAACCACAGATCCCTAAAAACCTGTACCTTTTAACAAACAGCCTTTTTTGGTTAATGATCCACGTGAGACGAAACCTGCGCTTTCCAGTGCACTTGTGTCGGACCTGTAGTTAAAAAAAATCACTTGTGTACCAGGCAACTGATTTGTTACTGGCCCCCTTGGGCTCTGTTTGAGACAGATTTCACTGGGAAAAGAGCTACAGAAAATGTCAGCAGACAGTGTGTGTGTGTGCCAGAGACTCCCAGCAGCTGGGATTTCAAATCGATTTTATTTTCCCCTCATCTAAAGAGTTTTACACTTGCAGGGAGACATTTTGATGTATTGGGAAACAAAACAAGGAAAGGGCTCGTGGTGTGGGGAGAAGGCAAAGGCTCTCCAGTAGAATGGGAGGTAGGGAAGGCAGTGGGGGAACATTGGGGGACCTTTCTGAAGGTGCATTTCTGCTCTTGTGCTCTTGTGATGGCATCCCCCTTCTGCAGTGCTAACTCTTTTCCTCTCCAGCTGCTCCCAGTGCTGTTTGTGCCTCAGATCTCAGCTTTCTCTGCTGTCAGTGGCCTGCACGAGGGGCAGCTCTGTCTGTGGGCTGCCCAGGGTGTGTGTGTGTGAGCTGTGGGGTCAGGAGCCTGCTGGCTCCCGGCTGCCCCAGCAGCACCTCTCCCATCCCACAGCGGGCAAGGCAGCAGGGATGGCTCCTGACCCCCTCAGATGGAAGGAGAAATCCAGTGTTTGCAGCCTGCATCGCAGGGGCTCAGGCTGATGTGGGCAAAAGGAAAAGAAAAAACCCTCTCCAAGGGATTGGAGGGCGAGGAAGAAGGGAAGGGGGAACAGGGGAGGCTCCAGGAGTGAAGAAAGAGAAGCTGGAGTCCAGGTGGCCAGCAGGGCACCCATCTGCCAGCCACGGAGTGCGAGGTGGGAGCTCAGCCCGCAGCCTCCTGTGGCATCCCTGAGTGCTCCTGCAGAAGGAAGGAGAGGAGAGAGAGGACTTTGGCCAGGATGGTCTCCACTGACAGAGCCCAGGGGGTGCCCTGGCTGCTGCCATCCCCTCTGGGCTTTCCAGCTGCACCACTGCTGCCTCCTCCATCCAGGCTTTGGCTCCTGCTGGCTGAGGCTGAGCCAAGGGTCCCACCATGGTGTGGGGCACCAATATTGTCAGCACCTACCCTCCTCCTCACCCTGCCCTCTTATAATCATGTGTTAAATACATTGCAGATGCTCCTGGACGTCTTTTTGACCCATTTTCTCTGGAGTCCCTGCAATTTACTTTGTCGGAATAATTGCAATTTATTTAAATGTCAACAAGGCACACGTGGGAGACAGCAGTTGTGTGCAAGAGCAGAGCAATTACAGGGAACGGGTCCCATCTCACCACTTGAACCAGGATCCGAGCCAGGAGAAAGGAAAAGATCATTTTCCTCTATTAACTGATCACTTAGCCCACCACTCCCCAGGTCCCCTGGACCCTCGTGCCCTTCCCTGGGGCCACCACTCTGTGCACGAGCTGGGGGTGGAACCAGCCCTTCCTTTGGCATGCTCTCCACAGGAGCATCTGCTCAGTCAGGAATTTAGTGGTGATTTAGACCCGCAGAACTGCTCACAGGATCTGACTCTGGTCCTGCCCAAACAGCCTGGGCTGACACAGGGGCCAGAGGAGCCCCAGCATCCTCTCAGCCCAGCAGCACGGGCACTGCAGGCCCTCACCCAGCAGGATTTGGCTGCAGCAGAAAGTGTGGGTGGCTTTTTCCCCTCGGAGGGTTTGGCAGCAGCCTGGCAGGGGGATGATGGCAGTTTGTACACAATCAGAATTCTTGTCCTTTATCAGTGTGAGGTCAGGGTCCCTGTGCCCCTGGCACTGCCCAGGCACACTCCAGGCTCTCCTGCCCTCCACAGCCAAAGGCCAGGAGCAGAAAACGCCATCAGGGGGTAAGGGCTTTGCTCAAGACACCTTGGCAAGTACCCTGGGTCTCACTTGGTGCCCTCCTCACCAGCCACGCTCCTTTGGGGCCAGGCTGCAGGAGCAGTGCAGCCCCAGCTCCCAGAGCTGCAACGCTGCTGGCTGCAGGAGCAGTGCAGCCCCAGCTCCCAGAGCTGCAACGCTGCTGGCTGCAGGAGCAGTGCAGCCCCAGCTCCCAGAGCTGCAACGCTGCTGGCTGCAGGAGCAGTGCAGCCCCAGCTCCAGAGCTGCAACGCTGCTGGCTGCAGCAGATCAAGAGCTGGGGCCATCTAGTGACCTTCCTCTGCAAACTTGGTGCTGCCAGTGCTCCCAGCTGCTCACAGAAGGTGTGTGGGACACGTTTCCTCCTGCTGCTGACGGAGCAAGTCCCCAGCTCGGCAGCGAGCTGGCTGCAAGGCAGACCTGCACCCTCTTAATGATTTCTTTATTTGCTGGGAGCTGATTTGGAAACGGGTGCGTGTAACCACCTCCTTTCATCTAGGATGAAAGAGAAGGATAACCCACGTCTTTACAGAAGAGGAAGCTGGAAGAGCCAGAGCCCCCACCCAGCACGTGCGAGGAGGAACGGGGACGTTGGTGTTTGTCCCCAGGGCCGGGTGGGCAGCAGGGGCTCTGCCAGGTGCTCCATCCCTGCACGTGTCTCGCTCCGTGTGCCCCTCCAGGTGCCTCACCTGGGTGTCCCAGGGGCCCAGGCAATCTCCTCTCTGTTATTACCAACTACAAGCATGATAATCTGGACCCTAGTGCGTGCAGGAGATTACAAAGCAGCGTTTTATGGGCCTGCTACAGAAGGACCCATAATCTGCTAATGCCCACAATTTAAAAAGGCAGTTGAGCAGATCTGGGCCCTTGCAATAGTGCCCATGTCTGGAAATGGATTCCAGTTCCAGCTGTTGACCTTGCAATAGAAGACGACATCTTTATTAAATATTGGTTCTGGAAATAATACCTTTTCTAGTTTTGGCAAAATGCCTTGAAAGCTTGGACATAAAGCAAAGCCATCTCTGTTTAGCAGGGGTTTCCCCCTCTTTTTAAACTGTCTCTTTGTAAAACAATGTGTAGAGATTGGTACTTATTTCATAAACCCAGGTCTTGTGATAAAAATGAGCAAGTAACTCTGGTAATGGATTCCTTTGGAGAAAACTTGTCTGTGCAGCTTTGGAGAGGGAAGAAATTCCTAATATCCTACTCTCCCAATATTCCTAATATCCTAATGTAATTCCTAATATTCCTACTCTCTCTGTGCCCACCGTGCTGTGGCGTTCACCCCAATTTCCCCATGGCCATCAGCCACTCTGGTGCCCTTCTCTTGCCACCTTGCCACCCCCATTCCTGCCTGTGCTGTCCCTGCAGCCCAGCCCCACCTGGGGTGCCTGGGCAGATGCGTGCCTGCCCTGCGGAGCCAGTGGTGCAGCAGAGCCAGGAGCGTGGCTCCCTGGGGGAATCTGCAAAGTACAAGTTGTTATTACTCACTACAGCAGAGCAATCAGCACGGGCTCTGTAATGCAGAAAGATGGATTGAAGCTGCTTAAGACCAGAGGAAAATGGAATCTCTGCTTTGCACGAGGAGTTTAACTCCTGCAATCCCCTCCTGACGACAGCCGAGCAGGAGGCAGGTTTGGAAGTGGCTGGATGCAGGGAGTGAGTGGGGCCGTGCAGCAGGAGCCAAGCCCTGGCTCCCAGCTCGGCACGGTCGTGGCCAGAGCCACGCTCTGAAGCAGCTCTGTGCACCCGCAGCTCTCTGCCAGGGGAGATCCTGGCACCTCAGGCTGCTCAGGTGTGAGCAGGGCCAGCACAGCCCTCGGTGCCCTCTTCTCCTTCCTCCCTGCAGTGCCCCACTGCTGCAGTCCTGCAGTCAGCCTTCCCCACGGCTCCATCCCAGTGCTGGGCCCTTCCCGCTGAGAGTCCTGCAAAGAGGACAAAGCAAAGAACTTCCAGCAGCTTCGCAGTCCTGACAACGCTGTTTCCTTCTCACGGGCTCCTGGTGGGTCTCAGGTCGTGCAGTAAGAAGCTCTTAGTTGTTACACATTCCTCATTTCTTCCCACAGATGTAAGTCCAGCTTTCCCCTGCTCTGCCTGAGATGAACAGCAGATCCTCTGCTGTTACACCAAGGCAGCTTTAAACTTATGATAAACTAGCTATACAAACCTTTGTCATCCAGGGCATAAAACAACCTCTAACTGCTTAGGATTAAGGAGACACTTGTCTTAAATCAGCCAGTTATTTTAAATACTTCTCTGTTGGCTGTCAGATGCCCTGACTGCCTGTTATCACACCAGGGGATTGGTGTTAGAGTTCAGTGCCAGACTCTGCTCTGAGGCTGGGGCCTGGGGTGACGAGGAGCTGGGTGTTTCTCCCAGGTGTTTGTCCAGCAGCTTTCTGTGGCAAAGGGGATGAGTCTGGCATGCTGAGCAAGGAGTCAGGCTGCAAGGACTGGCCCGAGAAACTCTGATATCTCAGAGGGCTTCCAGGGCTGCTAAGGGAGCACATGCTGACTGCCTTGCTCTTTTGGGGTAAAAGGAAAACCAGGGAGATCCAGCTGGTCATAATACTGTGAGGCTAGAGAGGAGCAGACAGCCCAGGTGCATGCACACCTGGTTTTAAAAATACAGATTTTCTTCAATGCTCAATTACGACCCTTTGCAATAAAATTTGTTTTGGTTTAATTCTGCTGCCCATGAGCTCCCAAGAGGAACTGTTGTAAGCAAGTTCACTCTGGCTGGGACCGTAGGGCTGAGGAAGAGGTTTTTAGCAGGGAAGGCTCCTCAGCTGCGGGGTGAAGCTGGGAGGGGAAAGGCTCCTGCTGTTTCCTTTCCCACATCACTCCGTGAAGACCCGAGATGCGGTGCCGGGAGGTTGGAGCCGGTGCGGGGCGAGCAGAGCTCTGCCCGCCCCGGAATTGCGCTGGTTTCACCGCCGCAAGCTCAGCCCTTCACGAGCCCCTGGACAGGGAGCCGGGCAGGCTCAGCCGGGCCGAGGAACCGTGTCTGGCCAGCCCGGCTGAGCCCGCTCGGCTCCGTGATCGCCCGCATCAGCTCCGTGCCGGGCAAAGCCGAGCTCTGCTCTGCTCCGGGCAAAGCCGAGCTCCTGCTCCGTGCCGGGCAAAGCCGAGCTCTGCTCTGCTCCGGGCAAAGCCGAGCTCTGCTCTGCTCCGGGCAAAGCCGAGCTCCTGCTCCGTGCCGGGCAAAGCCGAGCTCCTGCTCCGTGCCGGGCACACCGGGGCAGTCTCGGGGCTCCCGTGTCCGTGCCCAGCACACTGGGGCCCCCGGGGCTGTGTCCGTGCCCAGCACACCGGGGCTGTCCCGGGGCTCCCGGGCTCCCGTGTCCGTGCCCGGCACACCGGGGCCCCCGGGACTCCCGGGTTCTCGGGGCTCCCGTGTCCGTGCCCAGCACACCGGGGCTCCCGGGGCTCTCTGGGCTCTCGGGACTGTGTCCGTGCCCAGCACACCGGGGCTGTCCCGGGGCTCTCGGGGCTCCCGTGTCCGTGCCCAGCACACCAGAACTGTCTCGGGGCTCCCGGGGCTCCCGTGTCCTTGCCCAGCACACCGGGGCTCCCGGGGCTCCCGTGTCCGTGCTCTCCCCCGCTGCCACCGCCGCCCCGCCGCCTCCCCGGCGCTGCGCCCGCCAGCCCGAGCATCGCCGCCCCCAGCCAGCTCCGTCTCCCCCGTGCCGTCCCACCGTTCCACCCGCTGCTGCTGGCTGAGTTTCTCTTGCAGCCCTTCCAGGAAGCCAGGGGCCTGTTGTTTTGGAGACGGCCTTAATTTGTTTACTCGTGCATATGTTCTGCCTTGTAGGACGATGCTCCGCAGCTGGCCGGGAGCAGCCTGCGGCACAGGGGAAGCAGCAGGTGAAGTTTAACCCAAGGAAGGCGCTGAAAGCTGCCCTGATGTGCGGATGCGAGGGCAGGCTCCCTGAGACTGCTGTGGTAAAACACGGTGCCATGTCGGCTTAGATAGCATCTTTATATTTATTGCTGGTTTCCACCGTAATTTGGGCACAATAACAGTTTGTTTGTGCAGAAGAGCAGTTAAACTCGAAGAATTAAAGGTAGAAAACTCCCAGTCTCTGGTTTTATTATGCAAATGTGAAATTTCCCTGCACATGGCAGGGGGATGGAACTGGAGGATCTTTAAGGTTCCTTCCAAACCAAACTATTCTGGGATTTTAAATTCTCTGAGAAAGGTGCAGAGACATGGGTTAAGGCTTAGACTTGCCTGCTGGACAGGACTTGTGCAAAAGCTGGTTTCAGAGGTGTTGCCTGGCCCGCACAGACAGCGCTGGTACCCTCCGAGGAGGATGCTCACACACCTGAGGCAGCTCCTCCTGCTTCCCCTGCGTGCCAGGACCCTGCCCTGCACCCCGACCCCGGCCAGCCCCGCTCTTGGCTCAGCAAAACCTCGGTACAGCAGAGGGGTTCTGTCCCCACGCTGTCCCGGCAGCTGCAGAACGGCAGAGCCCTCGGTGCTGCCTTCCTGCCCAGGTAACCTGAAGAATCTGACTCTGTCAGAGGAAAAAAAAAAAATCATTTGGATGTTTTACTGCTACTGTAAAGCTGTTACTTTTCCCCCACCCACCCTTTAGGGGGAAACAAACAAAACAAAACAAAACAAAACAAAACAAAACAAACAGACAAACAAACAAAAAGCTCTTGTTTAATCTGCCAGTTTGCAAATGGCTCCTAAATAACACAGTTGTCTTTGGCTCAGTCGATCAAAGGGCTCTGCCCGCGAGGATGGGGACACTTTGCAGGCTCAGATTAGTGTTGTTTCAGAGGAACTGGATGCTTCTTTGTGTTGTTTTTAAATGATTCTCTTTCCAGGTTGAGTCTGAGCCAGATAGCTGAATGCATAGAATCGATATTTTGCAGAACTGATAGAAAATTAGCCAGGTTTAATAAACTTCATGCATGGCTTCCTATTGTAGCTGTATATCAAAAGGAAAATAAATATATTGACTGGATCTGCTTACAGGAGCATCTATAAGTCACTCTGGGAAATCAGGCAATTGCACAAATGGTCATGGGAGGCTGTGCCTTGTGGGGGGAAGGGATCATCTGGGTCTTCTTGCCAATTTACCACATGACCTTGACATTCAGGCCAAATTTTCATACATGCCCACAAAATGTGTGTCTCTTTTTGACTCTGGGATGTTATTTCAGATGCTGAGGCAGCTCCATGCGTGGCCCTCCTCACCCTGAGCCAGGTGAAGCTGCTGGTGGTGCTCCATTCCTTGGAGGAAGATCCTGATGGCTTTGCCAGGTTTATTGATTTATCACGGACTGTTTTTTTGGTGGGAATGCCACTCCTCCTTTCCCATGGGGAGATGATGGCTGATAAATGCTCTGAGATCCACCCCAGCAAAGTGAGAGGCAAGACTCTCTGAGTTTCTTCTCCTTTTCATTCTCAGTTTGCAGTGCAGATGGGACATGACTCTTCCCTCCCAGCAGCTCTGCCCCTGTCCCTGGTGGGTTTTATCTCATGTCTGAACCCAATGCAGACATTTTCACTGAGGTTTTGTGCTAGCCTGGAGAAAAGGAGGCTCAGGGCAGACCTCGTTGCTCTCTGCAGCTGCCTGAAAGGAGGCTGTAGCCAGGTGGGGGTTCCCTTCTCTCAGCGATAAGTGACAGGACCAAAGAAAAGAGCCTCAGGTTGTGCCAAGGGAGGTTTGGGTTGGATGTGAAGGAAAAATTCTGCACGGAAGGGGTGTTCAGGCTGGAACAGGCTGCTGGGGAGGGGTGGGTCCCCCTGGCACAGGGGTATGGATGTGGCACCTGGGCACGTGGCTGGGGTGAACCTGGTGCTGCTGGGTTAACCCAACGACCTCAGGAGGCTTTTCCAACTTCAGTGATTTTGTGCTGCAGGAAGTGGAGCCACAGCTGGTGTAAATCAACAGAGCACCCAGAGCTCTGCTGGAGCACGCAGAGGTGCTGCTGGTGGAGGATGTGGCTCTGTTATTTTCATTACTGAGTCCTAGCTGTTTCTGCAGCTCACTGGATGGAGAGGGCCCCTCCTTCCCCGTAAGGAGGCGAAAGCTGGAGCAGTTTTCTTCCCTCTGCAAGGGGAAATAAATGGGGAGGATGAGCCAGCCATAGGTGGGTGTTATTGTCTGTTAAATACATAACATCATTTGTCACTTAAGCAGCCTTGAAAGAGCATTCCTGGTGCTGGGCAGGGACACAGCAGGACGCGGTTAAGCACCCAGTGCCACCACTCATCATCCAGTTAACCCCACAGCCCAGCTTCCCTTCGAAGCCACCTTTTCCTCTTTCCTCTCTCTCCACACCTGCCTGCCCCTCCAGCCAGCATCCCTGGCTGCCGTGGCTGCAGCAGAGCACCTGGGCTTTTTGTGTGTGCGAAGCGGGACCAGGTGGAGGAGTCAGAGGAGCAGGAAGGTTTTGGTGCTGCTGGGCTCCCGGGGAATGCAGCAAAGGCAGAGATGAGGCTGTGAGCTGCAGACGTGCGAGGGGTGGCAGGGAGGGGTGCTGTGCATCAGGAATGTGTCAGGTGTGTGCCTGAGGCTCAGGCAGGTCTGGGGGGACACGAGCCGTGCTCAGGGTCGGGTCAGTGCACCCTGGGGCGGGGGTGCTGCTGTGTAAAGGGGAGGGAGGGGGCTGTCCCCCAGGGCTGTGCAGCCAGCACAGCGCGGAGGGCAGGGGTCAGGCACCCCTCACCACGGGGCAGCCCAGGCTGCAGCAAATCTGGAGCAAATCTGGCTGAGAATCACAGAGCACGCTGGGCTGTAAGGGAGCCACAAGGATCAGAGCCCAGCTCTTCAACAAACAGCCCACAGAGGGGTCAAACCACGGCTCAGCACCGCGCTCTAACTCTCTGCTCTGAAATTCGCTGCTCACAGATCTGTGTTTGGGGCAAGCCTTGTGCTCACAACATGAAAATGAATGTGGGGTTTGATAATTGCTTTTCTTCTTTTTCTTTTCTTTTGGTTTTTGTGACTCTGCAATTCCCAGTGCAGGGATGCTGATGGGCAGATGAAAGCTTGGCTGCTGGGAGCTCTCCAGCTCAGCTTCACAGACCTGGTGCACATCAGCTGCTGTGCCCTGCCTCAGAAACCCTGCCTCTGTCTCCTCTTGCTGGATGCTCCCTCTGCTTGCTGCCCTGCCTCTCAAGGTAGTAACAAAGGCTCTGAAACCGTGGAATTTCCCTTCTCTCTTGAGTGGAGATCAAGGGGAGCGCTATGTCCCTGCATGCAGGATAATAGGCAGTGCAAGTTTACTCTCTGCCTGCACACAGTGTGTGGAAGTTGGTTGTTATCTGTATTTTCTAGAGGAAATGAGCCAGTTTTGTAAGGAGAGGAGTGTTTGGGGTGATGCCTCCGCAAGAGCAGCTGGATCAGGGTCACAGCTTTTGATTTGGGAAAATGTTCAGTTTGGTGCAGCTCATTCATGAGACAGAAATTCACTGTCCCAGAGGTCTTCTTTTCATTCTCCCAATTTGAAATCCTTTTAAACTGGGACAAGAAAATAGTTACAAGTTTCAGTACTGACTCATTTCAAAATCGAAGGCATCTTTTTTGATCTAACATTTTGACTAATTAAATAGGAAACCCTTTTGTCTTACATATTATGAAACATCAAGGTCTCTTTTAGATCCACTGGTGTTTTTATTAGTCTCTGAAATTGTTGAGGAGCAGATAAAATATCTCCCACCCAGCTCTGCTGTGTCAGTTAATGTGTGAGCAATCACAGTGTGACATATCCACAGAGGAGCGTGTACAAATTGAATCTCTACGTGTGGTTGTCAGGAAACAAAACATGCTCGATATCTGTTTCAAAGACAATTTTGATTTTTTTTTTTTTTTTTTAGCAAAGCTTTTGTGGAAAATGTAGCAGCAAAGAAATAAAAATGACTCCTGCAATTTGGAAACAGGTAAACAAGAGGTATTAAAAATCAATGAAAACACTACGTGGTCATCCCCAGGGATGATTTCTCACATATAAACACATCTTTGGTGAAGGGAGGGATGAGACCAGATCCCAGTTCCTGGGGTCCCAAATCTGCAACTTGGTCGGGCTGGGGGATCATCACAGGCTTTGAATCTGATGTAGGCACCAGCAGAGCTCAGCAGCACTTCCAGCCTCTTTCATCTCCTGGGTGGTCCCTAAGCCAGAGCCCTCGTCTCCACTTTCCCCCTCCTTTCTCAAACCAGGCATTTGCTGATGCCATTGTTGAATCCAGCCAAGGATCTGCTCCGTTTTCCATGCTCCAAGGTAATTTTGGCAAGGCTGCTGTGCTCTTCCATGCCAGTTAGAGAACCCTCCCAGGCAGGGCTCCTTCCGTGGGGCAGCTGCAATAATTGCAGATTGGTGTGCAATAAATCTCCTTGCCTGCCTGGTTTCCACTCTGGGCGAGGCAAATGGTGTAAAACACCCAGCCCTTCCTCTTGTGGAAGCAGCTGGCAAACAGCTCCTCTGGCAATTCCTTCCAGGCTGGCGTTTCCCTGGAGCTCTGCAGATGGGCACTGCCCTTCCCAGCTGCCCGGTGCTCCCGGGGTGGTGGGGAGGGGTCCCAGCCTGGCATTCCGGGCAGCCCCTGGGCTCAGAGCACTGCTGGGAAGGGACGTGCCCATGGGAGCCACCTCCTACAGCCAGGTGGCCCTGGGCACACCCAGAGGACAAACCCTGTGGGCTTTGGGTGATGCCCATTTCTCTGCCCTCTTGGATCCCCGTGAGCAGCGTGGCTGGGAGGGGCACCAGCCTGCGAGGAGAACAAAACTGGGAGCAGAAAGGGGAAAAGTGCTTTATTTTCTTTTTTTTTTTTTTTTTTTTTTTCCCCTCTCCCCTGGCACAGTCTCTGCCTCATCTCCCTGCAGCTGAGCTGTGCTGGGGCAGGGGTGCTGCTGCCCAGGCTGCTGCTGTGGGATTGTCACCCTGGGCTGGTTGTCACCGTGGCTTTGCCAGCCGTGGGTCTCCTCAGGTCGTGAGAAAAGCAGGTCAAGCATGTGAGCATGTGGCTGCCTTTCAGGCACACACTGGAGAACTGCTCTCCACAAAGAGAGTTCCCTTTATCACAGGGAGCTGCTGGAGTGGCCAGAGCTGCAAAGCAAGGATTTGAAAGCATCTCTGAGTGTTGGAATTGAGGTGAAGTCCTCCCGCTTTAGGGCACAAGCTCAGCTCTAAAGGAGGGGACAAGATGGAAATTTTCCTTTGAGAAGATTATGTTAAAACTTTCAAAAAGGTGTTTGATTTGATAGGAGAGGATTTGCATCTTCGCCTGCAACAGCTGATACCGTGAGGTGCTGGAGCTGGACCAGCCAAGGGAGGTCTCAAATATCTGCTGCACACAAAAATCATCTGTCAGGAGCAAGGGGGATCAAGCATTTCTTTTTCTTAGCAGGGTTCATCTTGAGGATGCCTTTTATGAGATGGGGGACCTCCACTGCACCCCACTGCTGCTTCTCTCTGTTCCCCAGCCCAGGACACCCTCCCAAAGCAGCCAGAGGGCTCAGGGGGAGGAGAAGTGCTGGTGCTGCATGGCAGTGGTGCAGAGTGCCCAGCCAGCAGGGAGAGCAGGGCTGCAGCCTCACGGGCAGCATGGGAGACTGGCCCTGCTCCAGGCTGGCTGTTCCTTCATCCCAGTGTGCTAGGAGGATGTAAAATGGCACAATCTCAAGGCACTCTTCAAAGGCACTTCAGTAATTCTCATCATCCCCCTGCGAGGACCACGGGCCAGCATTCAGCAGGGCTTGGCTGCTTTTCAGGCCAGAATTTCTGTCTTCTGTTGATGCTTTCTTTCAGCTGAAGGAGGAAGGAGGTTGAGTTTTGCTTGGATTGTCCCTGGCAGGGAAAGAAAGCACCCACGCTCTGCATGTGCTTGGCAGGCTGATGCAAAGGCTGGTGGATGCATCCCCTCTGACCTGGGTGCTGCACAGAGGGGATCACTGCTCACGGGTGGCTGCTGCTGCTGCCAGCACTGACCTCATGGCTCTCAGAGCTCCTCTCACTTATTTCATCTGCTCCCACCTCCAGGAGGTGGCTGATGAGCTGTACCTGCTACCTGGAGATAGGAGAGGCACACACAAACACAGCCCCACCAGGGCCCCCCTGAGCTCCTGGAGTTCCTCCTGCCCAAGGATGGAGAGCAATCCAGACTCACCCACACAAATTCTTGACCTTCAAAGTGTGCAGCTGTTCTCAGGCAACTTGGAAACTTATTCTTTTCCCCCACCAGTTCAACAGTTGCAAACGCTCCCTCCCTTCTCCAGACCTGAGCTGTAACCTGGATGGTTTTGCTCCAGCAAGTAACAAAATGAAGAAGCTGATTTGCAGCCAGGATGTTGCTTCTTGCAGTGATGCTCCAAAAAAAGGTGATGATAATATTTGATAAGGTAGGAAAGGCTTTTCTGAAGGGCAGGGGAAGGATGGCAGCCACGTTGGTGTTCTTGGCTTTGCCAGCTCCATTCTCTGCAGGTTTTGTTGTTGTGGTTTCCCCCAGCAATTCTCCGGGCACGCTGAATTCCTCCAGGCTGGGTCTTTCTGCTTGAAGTGATGGGATTTTGGCAGAGTTTTCCCTTGGAGCTGGAGCCAGGCTCTCTGGAGCTGGCAGATAGCAGCACGTGTGCCACCCATGGTGCACCTTCCCCGGCGTGGGAGGAATTTCACCAGGATGGGGCTGGGCCCGGGGATGTTTTTCTGCTCGTGGAAAACGGGGGTGTCTCTCCAGGCTTGAGCAGTGTCTATCCTGCCTTGAGCCACGCCGTGGATTTGCTGCCTTTCAGCAAAGTTATTCTTGGTCGTTGCTGCTCTGAGGTGATGAAAAATGGGCCCTTCTGGGCATAGAAATGTTTTCATTTCAGAGCGTTTGGAAAGCGGCGCCCAGGATGACAAAAGCAAACGCCCACCCCGGGCAGAGGAACGCCCCAGGAGCATCTGCAGAGTGCTGAGAGGAGCGAGCTGGCACGAAACACGGGAAAGTGGGCTGGGGGAGCCCTGGGCACTGCTCGGAGCCTGGCCCTCCTGGGAGCCCGGCATCACGGAGCTGCAGAGAGGTTTGGGCTGGAGGAGCCTCGGGGATCATCCTGTTCCCGTCACCTTCCGTGGGACAGGTCACTCCAAAGCCCTCCCAGCCCCGGGGATGTGGGACCAGATGTGGGGGCTGTGATTCTGGCTCAGCGTTTGCAAGGACAAGGCTCCTCCAGCACACTCTGTAAAGTCCCACGCCTGGAACTTCAGCCTCCCCCTGCCTCAGTTTACCCTCTTCTTCTACAAATTAGATAAACCCACCCCAATAAAGCCCTCCTATTGACTTCACCGCGGTGTTTTGAGACTTAATTAACAGCCTGCAGAATGCACTGAGATCATGGGATGAAAGCAGCTATAGATATGCAAAGCAGCATCATTATGCAAAGATAAAATTTAGAACCTTTGTAAAATAAGTGTTGAAATGAATGTATCGCAGCGTGTGCCTGGCTCTGCTCAGCCCTGGGCCCTCCTGCTCGTTCACCTGACAATCCCGAGGGAAACGGGACAAAAATGAGATTTATGAGAGAAGTGTGAAAATGCACAGGCAAGGTCTTAAAATCAGATTAATGAAAAAAGAGAAGCTCTGAAAGAAAAGAAAGATCTTTTCCTCCTTATCTCTTGGAGGTCTCTGAACTCCTGTGTACACATTACAAGCTGCAAACTAAGGGAGAGCCAGAATCAGGTTTCAGATTACTCATGCTTTATTTATTCCCTTTATTATTTTGGATTGGGAA
>NW_024513432.1:0-255537 GCF_017590135.1 Pyrgilauda ruficollis | reverse complement strand
GGGGGGGGGGGGGGGATAAGGAATGAATTCCAGCTATAATTTTAAAAGAAAAAAGTCTGAGAAGGGACACACTCCATCAACTAATTAAACATGTATCAGAGGTGCAATATTCCCAATTAACTACAAAGTTGTGCTTCCACTTCTAATTGCTGACAGTTTCTTTTGGTGACTGTGTGCAGATTAATTGTCTTCAATGGGGAGCTGGTTGGCTTGATAATGTAATGTTGAAGTGGAGGTAGTAATTGCTTTGATTACATTTGTGGTTTATTTTCTAAATGGCAGCTGGAGGTTGGGCCTGAGGTTTAAAGTAGCAGCTAAAAAATGGAGAGATGAGGGGGAAAAAAGAAAAGTTTCTTGAAGGAGTCTAAACCTGGTGGAGCAAACCCTGGGGGCTTGGAGTAGAGGAGCTTGGAAGGTCCCTTCCAAACCGAACTGTTCTGTGATTTTGCTCCCCACGAGCTGCTTGGTTCAGCAGGGAACGTCCAGAGCAAAGCAGGGCAGAGGAGCTGGGAGGGGAATGGAGCTCCAGGAGGGGCTGAGGGAGCTGGGAGGGGGCTCAGCTGGAGCACAGGAGGCTCAGGGGGGACCCTGTGGCTCTGCACAGCTCCTGCCAGGAGGGGACAGCCGGGGGGTCGGGCTGTGCTCCAGGGGACACCAGGACAAGGGGAATGGCCTCAGGGGGGCCAGGGCAGGTGTACGATGGATACTGGGGAGGTTTTTCACCCAAAGCATTCCCAGGGCAGGGCTGCAGTCCCCATTCCTGGAGGAGTTTAAAAGCCCTGGGGATGTGGCACTTGGGGACACGGGTGAGTGGTGGCCTGGGCAGGGCAGGGGAACTTGGACTTGAACCTGGACTCGATGATCTGAGAGGGCTTTTCCAGCCTCCAGGATTCTGTGAGGAGCCGTGAGGGCAGCCAGGGAGCAGGCAGAGGTGCAGGCAGGGATGCAGGGAGCAGGCAGGAAGCAGGCAGGGAGCAGGCAGAGGTGCAGGGAGCAGGCAGGAAGCAGGCAGGGAGCAGGCAGAGGTGCAGGCAGAGGTGCAGGGTGCAGGCAGGGAGCAGGCAGGGAGCAGGCAGGGAGCAGGCAGGGAGGAGGCAGAGGTGCAGGCAGGCGTGCAGGCAGAGGCGGGCGTGCAGGCAGAGGTGCAGGCAGAGGTGCAGGGAGCAGGCAGAGGTGCAGGCAGGGAGCAGGCAGAGGTGCAGGGAGCAGGCAGGAAGCAGGCAGAGGTGCAGGGAGCAGGAAGAGGTGCAGGCAGGGGTGCAGGCAGACCTTCCCTTGCTGGAGCAAACCAGGGGTTCACAGCCGAGGCAGGAGGTTTATCCTGAGCTCCTGGAAGCTGGCAGGGATGGGCAGCTGCTGCCCCTGGTCCTGCCCCAGCTGCCAGCAGCCCACAGCCAGGGGCTCGGGGTTGGAGCAGCTCTGGGCCCTCTGGAACGTGTTTGTAACAGCCTCCACCTCCAGCCAGAGAGAGCTGCTCCCTCCCTGCTGCCTTTTGGATAATTAACCCAAGTGGGGAAACTGAGGCACGAGCTTTGCATTCAGCGCTTGCCAATCAGAACCTTCTCTGGTGAATTTTTTTCTCCTGAGTTTTCCTTTTTCCTACATTGCTTTCCTGTCTGGAGCAGTGGGGGCAGCCAGGACATTTGTGCCTTGCCACAACCTTCCTGTCCTTCCAGGTTTGCCGTGGTTTTGTCTTGATGGAGCCACCGACCCCTCAGGGACTGTGCCCTGCGTGGGGCACCCCAAACACAGCACCCCGTGTTCTACAACAGTGTTTTGTGGAGTGAACACTAACAAAATCCTCTTGCAGCCATGCATCACGGCGCATGTTTTCATGCCACAGTCAGGGAGGATGATTAGATTCTCTAGCTGGTGCTGGTGCTCCTGGATCCCTCTTCCTGAGTTTCCGTGGTTACCAGGGCCAGGGCTCTGAGCAGCAGAAAAATTAGAATCATTAAAAAGAGGGGAAAGAAAAGCCGGATCATAATGATCTGAAATATCTCACTTTGGAAATCTGGCACTCCCAGTTTTAAGGTCTTCAAAGAAATCTGTCAGTGAGGTGTAATCCCAGAGCGCCCTGGAGCAAGGCTGAGGTCACAGGGAATTTCCTCCAGCACTGGCACTGTGGTGGTGCTGCCACCTCAGGACAGGGTTTCTGATCGAGTGGGAGGCTCAATACCTTTTTTTTTTTTTTGTAATATATATTTTACTTTTTAATTGCTTTATTTATTTTATCTCTTTTTTATTTTATCAAAGGTTGGGCTCGATGATCTTGGAGGTGTTTTCCAGCCTTAATGATTCTATGATCTCCTTCTTAAGGGGAAACTCTTCATGGCATATGGAACAAGGGAGAGCTCCCACTCCCAGAGAGTTGGGAGGGTTTTGAGGGGGGATTTTGGAGAGAGGAAAGAGAAATCTGAAGTGGGACTTTATACAAGGACAAGGAGTGATGGGATAAGGGGAATGGCTCCCAGTGCCAGGGCAGGGATGGATGGGATGTCGGGCAGGAATTCCTGGCTGGCAGGGTGGGCAGGCCTGGCACAGGTGCCCAGAGCAGCTGGGGATCCCTGGCAGTGCCAAGGCCAGGCTGGACAGGGTTTGGAGGTGTCCCTGCCCATGGCAGGGGTTTGGAACTGGATGGGTTTAGGTCCCTCCATCCCAAACCATTCTGTGATTCCACGTGGGCCAGGCTGGGACCCTGCAGCTGGACTAAAGCCCAGGGGGAGCTGCCTGGCTGCGGGGAGCCCCTGCAGCCCCTTCCCTTGCAGAGAGCAGCCCCTGGCAGGCAGCCCTTGAAGGGCCCTGCTCGGGTGGAGAAGGGCAAAGCTGCTCCCCGGGACACAGAGGAGTTCAGCCCCGCAGGCAGCAGGCAGCACCCCGCTGCCCCGTGCCCCTGGCCTGCCAAGGGCTGGGCTGTGGGTGCCAGGGCCAGCCCTGTGCCCTCCCTGCCTCGGGGGACATCCCCAGGAGGGGCTCGGCAGCTCCTCACCATTGCCATGGTTTCCTGGAGCATCCTCTGCCCCTGCTCCGAGAGCTGCAGAAAAGGAATCTTCTCACTCCAGGAGCCCTGCTCGGTGTTTTTCTTCTGTTAAGAAGCAAAAAAAGAGGCTTTTTTATTATTATTTTCGGTGACATCTGCAGTCATGAATTGGGCCTATAAAACACTGTGTAGGAGACTGTTCCTCCTTCACTTGATCTCCTTTCATTCCCAAGAACATTTTTCTCATCAAAGCTTGCAGATTTCAGACACGCCATAAGATATTTTTAATCATCTTCTGTCACGAAGTTTCCAAGTTAAAGGAGCCTGTGCCATGCAGAGAAAAGTCTATTTATTCTCCCTTGTTTAAAATACCCTGGCAGTCATTTTAATTACAATGCCTTTTCCCTACCCCTCCTGGGATGTGCAAATGTATTTACACAATTTACAGTAGAGGTGGTTTCCTTCCCCCATCCCCTCACGCCTTCCCCATCACCTCCCTCTTTCCCCCGTGTGTGTAACGTGCACAGTCCCAAATATCACAACTTGGCAAATAAATATTACAAGATTCAATAAGAGGGAGCTGCATTTGCAAGTCTGAGGCTAATTTAATAAATGATGGCAGCAGCTTTAAAACATGTCTCCTATTTAAAGAGCACAACACCGATCTTTGGAAGGAGCTGTGAAGTGGGCTAAATTTTTTAAAGGCTTTAAATGAATCCTTTTCATCCAAATCTAGGGAAATTGAAGCCTCCCCAGCTGGTTTTGGTGCAGCCCCGTCAGAGCAGGCGCAAAGCGAAGCCGCGCCTGGCGGCGAGCGCTCGCGGGCTCCAGCTCGGCGTGGGACACCCGGTGACGCCTGCAGACGGAGCCTTTTCAGGGCAAAAGGAAGTCAGATCTGGGTGGAAGAAGACGTAAACAGCCTCGATATTTATAGGAGGAAGGAGGTTGAAGGACGCCTTGCTGCTGGCGCGGGCCGGAGGCGCTCCTCGCTGGCTCCCGGTTTGTACTGGGGCAAAGAACTGGGACAAAGAACAGACAGCTGGGACCAGCTGCTGGGGAAAATGGGGCGCTGTGTCAGGGCTCAGGGCTCAGCCAGCTGCTCCCATCCCTTTTTCCCCTTGTAAATCCCACGTGTCGCTGCCCACGCTGCCGTTGTCTGCTGTGCCTGCCTGCTCTGCGCGGCTCTTCAGCACGAGGGACCCTCGGCCACCTCCAATCCCTCCCTCTCTCCATGCAGAAACACTTTAGAAGGTCATGATGCAGCCTTCCGGCCTTGACTCTGTTAAAACTGTGCAAGCAGGAGGTGGCTTTGGCAGGGTTGGATTACCTCTCTTCAGATCTTTTGCCCATGAGATATTTCAAAGACCCCCTTTAACCAGAGCTTGCTTCCTCCAGGAGCCTGAGTTTGTCCAGTTGGGATCTTGGCAGGATTTGGTCAGAGGTAACCCGATCTGAGCAGCAGAGAAATGAACAAAAACACGTAACCAGCCTGGCATGTTTACATGTGACACGTGGTGCTCCAAGCTCCAAGCCGGGGGCCAAAGGGGGTGCTCCAGGTTTTGGGGCCCAAAGCCTTCCTGGGGTGATGCTGAAACCCACCCTGGGCCCCTGGGCTGGGTCTGCCCCAGCAGGAGAGAGCAAAGCAACTCCCAGTGTCAGGGAGGGCACACAGGACTTTTAAACACCCATCAGGATGAGTCTGTGAGCTGTGGGCTCCAACAGCTCTGCATCACTGCAGCGTGCCAAAAGTGTGCCCAAAAAAAAAAAAAAAAAAACGCCAAAAAAATGGCCAAAAAAAAAAAAAAAAAAAAAAAAAAAAAAAAAAAAAAAAAGTAAATACAAAAAAGCCCACTGGCTGCCAGCACGGCACCCTCTGGCTCTCCTGGGAAGTCAGGTTATCCCCCTTTCCTCTCCCAGTGCCAGCAGAGTCCCTAAACAACTCCCTTCTTGGGAAATCTTGGTTTTCAGACTCGTCTCTTTGCTCAGCAGGGTGTAATGAACTCAAAGCTCTGTTTGAGCAGTTGGAGCTTGGAGGGGGTAGTGGGGTAAGAGAGGACAGAAAATTTATATA
Source organism: Pyrgilauda ruficollis (assembly GCF_017590135.1). Taxonomy (NCBI): domain Eukaryota; kingdom Metazoa; phylum Chordata; class Aves; order Passeriformes; family Passeridae; genus Pyrgilauda; species Pyrgilauda ruficollis. The sequence goes on along the minus strand of NW_024513432.1, from coordinate 250,486 downwards.
AATCCTTCTTCTGCGGGCTCTTATCCACAGTGACAGCTACAAAAAAAGCACTTTATGGCTCCAGTCACATCTCATGTCAGCGTGATGTGCACCACGGGGAAACCCACCACACGATGGCTTGGAAATGGCAGATTCTCTTAAAATTTTTAGGGTGATAAGCAAAAAGAAAATGGGAAAAAAGACTCAGAAAAAAACTCAAAAGACTGATGTCATTCCCTTGAAGAGAGAGGGCATCAGGGAAACAAGGATGGCCTGTTCTGGCCGTGCTCAGGACATGGGGAGCCCTGGGCTGCTGTGCTCCCTCTCAGCCATTGCCCCAAACCAAACCTCCCTTCTGAGGGAAATACCCACAATTATTTATTCTCCCCCTGCAGCAAGTTCACCGTTCAGGAAACCCTCCAACACAGCAGGTGAGAGTGGGGGCAAGGTCTCCAACAAGCCAAGCTGCTTTTTTCTTGTGCACCTGAGCTGTTGGTGCTGGTTAACAACAAGTGCTCAGGGCTGCAGCCTCACAGCACTGGCAGATCTTTGCAGCTCTGGCTGAGCTGGTGTTTGCTGAGAAGCTGAAGAAACCCCCCTGAGGTGGCTGCTGACCAGAGGTAAGGAATGAGCAGTTTCTTTGCCTGAGTTTGAAAATTAGAATGACACCACTGGGAAAGAAAATAATAGTTGAGAGAGAGCTTGTAAGGAGAAGCAAATCAAAGTACACCAAGGATCTGTCAGTAAAGAAGTCCTTTCATGCCATGTTTTAAAATGTATTTCTTCTTTTGAATTATGCTTTGTATTTTTCATTATATAAAATGAGGAATAGGAGCCCCTGCAGCACATGGTCTGCTTGGATGTCTAAGATATTAACTGAATATTTTCCTGCCCTAAGGGGCCAGCAGGAACTTCAGCTGTTACCTCCCATGTTTCCCAGGTATTTGAATAAAATTAATGTTACTCAGAAGAATTGTAACAGCTTGCAGAAAAATCAGGTTCCTGGAAGGGCTGTGCTGATTTTGGGGGCATCATTGGTGTGAGAAGCCTTGCGGTGAGAGCAGGGATGGTGCAATCCACTTGTTAACCTGGTTCAGGTAAGGGCTGCTCTGAGAGGGAGTTCATGGAAGAGCATTGGGATATCTGCTCCTGCACTCCACAAGAGGGAAAGGCAGTGGTGTTTGCCTTGTGAAGGTGCCACAAATGGTTTTTCCCCTTTCAGGACCTTTCCACCAACATGCAAACTCAGTCAGGTGAGGGGTTTGCTGCAGCTTTAATTGTGTTTGCATAAATGCTAGAAGAGTTTGGGCTGGGAGGGAGATGCAGCACCATGCCTGCAGTGACAGGGACAGTGCCTGCTGGTTCGTGGCAATCCCCAGTGAGGAGGGGGCTCTGTGAAGATGTTTTGGTTTTGATGGTGCTCATTTTTGTCTTTTGGTGACTCCTTTCTCTACTCTTCATGACCAGGAGGCAGGAGGAGCCCCCAGTGAGAAGCTGAGCCCAAAACGGACGTTTTCACACAATCCTGTGTTGCACAAGCTTTTAAAAGGCTTTGGGCTGTGGGAGGAAACAAATGCAGTGGTGAGAAGTTCTGGGAAGCAGCTTTGCTCCCTTGAGCTGCTCTGGCTGGTGAGGGCAGGGGCAGGTGTCACATTTGTGCTGCTCTTGGATCAAATTTCCCAGAGCCTCTTTCCCACGGTGTCATTTCCTGCACCCTCCCCAGGAAGCAGGATTCCACTTTCTGCCCAGCAAAGCCCAGTAATCAAAACCCTCCTGGTTTTGCTGCTGAGTTTTGGTGCAGCCAGCCCCAAAAGTGCCAGGGGAGCTCAGCTCAGCTCCCCCTCTGCTCCTGCTGGCTCTGCCCTGCACCTCCAGAGCAGAAATCTCATTTTCACCGGATCCTCTGTGGTGTATCCTACCCCATCTGCAGGAAAGCTGCTGCTCAGATGAATATTTCCCTTCCCAGCCAAGGAGATGGGGCTGGAGCAGCTCCCAGTTTCCCCCAGTTATGCCATGCCCTCAGGGAGCCCTGGCTGGAGGAGTGGGGTGGCTTTTGCCAGGCTCCCACAGGAGATGGCTGTGCAGCAGGGAGGGCTCTGGTGGTGGATCCTTGGAAAGAAAGGTTGGGAATCTGCTCCTGCTCTCCAGGAGAGCTCAGTGGAGCTGGCAGAGAAGAGAATCCCTTGGGAAACAACACCCAGCTGCAGCTGGAGGAGGATTCCTCACAGGAAGAGTGGAAGAATCATTCCTGACGGAGCCCCCGCTGCTCTCACACCCCAGTCTGGCAGCTCCTGTTTGCTGTACCTGCTGCTCTGTTTTTTGCATCTCAGATCTGATTTAGATAATAACCCCAGTGGGTGCAAAGAGCCAGCCCAGCCTCGTGGTGAGATTCTGCTGCTGCAGATCCACTCCCCGAGAGGGCTGCCAGACCCTCCTCTTCCTCGTGAGCCAAGGCAGAGAGGTCAGCCCCACGCCTCTTCATTTGTTTGTTCGATGCTCTGGGTACTGAAAGAGAGATCAGGGCTGGCCAGAGGCTGTGATAACAGCAGACTGTTAATGGCCCACCCGTGGGTGCATTCAGTAAATACATTTATTTGTGCGGGCAAAGGCACGCGCTGCCCACTGCTGCCCCAAAGCCTGGTGACATCACCCAATTCTGGCTGCCCCAGGGCTTCTCTGGGTTTGAACAAGGAGCTGTGTCCCTCCAGTGAGGAGTTTTGTCAGGGAGGGTTCGGGGATCTCGCCTGTCTGTGGGATTTCTCCCCAGGGTGTCAGACTGCACAGCTACAGTGGGACTCACCTCCACGGACCATCTGCTGCTGTGCTGCATTCCGTGCTGATGGGAAAGCCTTGGCCAGGAATAGAACAGCCTTCCCCGGCTCCCTGCTCGGGGCTGCCTCAGCCATACCGAGGGATCCCGGGGTGCTGGGAGAATCCCTGCAGGAACCCGGGGCTTCCCCCTCTGTTCTCTCCGTCCTTGTTGTTGTCTTGGTGTGAACAGACTGCTGAGGAAGGCAGGAGCCTCCCCTGAAATGGAAAATGTAAACCCCCTCCCTCCAAATTATTATGATTTTGAAATTAAAAGGCTCTCAGGCTAACATATGGGAGCAGGAATAACTGTTCTTTACTGGGAAAATTAAATTAAATATACAAATGTAATGGCGAAAAAAAAAAAAAAAAAAACCACTGCCAGAGTCAGTTTAGGAGCAGGTGCGTGCCGGGCCCGGGGGAGCTGTGTGTGAGCAGGGATTAAAAGCCCAGTCAGTGCCTTTTCATCTGCTGCTGCGCTGCTGCTGTGACCCGAGCAGGCACGCTGCTTCTCCTCCCAGCCCTCTCCTCCAGCTCCTCCCAAAGCCCCGCCTGGGCTGTTGATGTGTTTTTATTGATCTCTTTCATGTAAAGCTCATCCCTGCCGTTCACTCCTGAGTCACATCCAGGGCTCTTTGTTCCCCGGCACAATGGAGCGTCCCCGGACGGCCCCGGGGACACCGGAGACGCTTTAAAAGGTTAATGTCTCTGTCAGATCGCAAATCACCCCAGAACATGTGCTGTCACTCACAGGGGGTGGGAAATAATCACCTGCATCCTTCGGCTAGTATCTGAGCCCGAACAGGAGCGTTTGCAGCGCTGGGAGGAGGCTGTGCCCAGGCAGGGGTGGTTTGGCTGCCTGGCATCTCAGCAGGGCAGGTTCTGCTGTGCTGCCCCTCCCGGTGCTGCCCAGGGGCTCAGGGGCTCTGCCGGGGCTGGGCTGTCACTTGGGGCACTGAAGGCTCTGCCTGTGGGCTCCAGCATCCCACTGTCCCCCTTGGGGCAGGAACGGGACTGAGGGGACACATGAACTCTCTTCAGCAGGCTAATACTGAGTTTATCAGTCTCAAGCTGCACCAAGGGAAATGTGGGTTGGATAGTAGGAAAAAGTGTTTTACAGGAAGGGTGATGAAGTTCTGGAATGGCTGCCCGGGGAGGTGGTGCAGTCACCATCCCTGGGGGTGTTTAACAAAGCCTGGATGTGGCACTGGGGGCCAGGGCTCAGCTGAGCTGTTGGGGCTGGGCTGGACTCCATGGTCTTCAGGGTCTCTTCCAACCCAGTGATTCTGTGAAACCCACTGCTTTATACACTGATAATATATTATACCTGTTCTGATACAGGTGGGCCTGATTGGTCGTTTAATCAACACCCCATCACCACTGGCTAATTAAGGAGACCCCCTTTGGTAAACATCTTCTGAGAAAACAACTGTTCAAAACACCAGCTGCCAGACTGTCGTAATTCTTTCTCTCTGCCTTCTCAAAACTCTCCAGAACAATTCCTGGGAAAGTTTATCTGGCTCTCTGTCTCTGACCAGACTGTCACATCCACACTCGCCCCGTGGGGAGGGTGCTGGACGCACGGGGTGTGTGCTGTGGGCACCCTGAGTGTGGATCTCATCTCCTCCCGGACCATCCCAGCCAGGGAGGGAAGGGCAGGGCAGAGACACAACGCACAGCAGGGCACACAGAGAGCTGTGATCCCAGCTGAGACCCCACAAGTGAATCTGAGATAGCACTGTTGCAATGATTAGGAAAAAAAAAAAATCAAGCTAGACACAGCTCATGCCTTTGGCTTTTTTGGGGAAACAGCTGGGCTGGGCTCTAACTTGACAATGAAAACAAATGTGCTGCCCTGCCTCCTGTCACCTCTTCCCTGAGCCCTGTGTCCTGAGTCTGAGCTGCAGGCCCAGCGTGGAGGAGCAGCCTTGTTGGCATTTCATACAGTCACACATTTTCCGTGTTCGCTGTGCTCTTGCTGGATTTGACTCCTCATTTGCTGTCTTTGGGGGACAGCAGGCAGCTGCTGTATGAGGTGGCAGTAGGGTTTGCAGTGAGAGCATCTGCTGCTGGTGAGAGCAGGGATTCCCTGCCAGGCTCTGCCTCCCAAACCCCCTTGCAGGGTGGCTGTGAGCCCGGGCTCTGCTCCCTGGGGCTGTCTCTGGTGCCCTGGTGGCACGAGTTGCCCAAGGCACCCCCAGACCTGTACAAATCCTGCAGCCACACTGAACTTTTGTGGATTTTCCTGTCAGACCAGCCTGGCACTGCCAAGGTGGCTGCTCGGTGCTCGACCCCCCCTATCCCCAGCTGATCTCCAAAGCACTTTCCTGGCCAGCAGCAGCGTCCTCTGCCTGGGAAGGGACACGGAGCCAAGTGGAGGTGACCTCTGGGTGTGACCTGGCTCCGCTCACAGCTCGGTGTCAGAGCTAACAGAGCCAGGTCCGGCACGGAGAGGAGCCTGAATCCTCTGGGACTGGCAGCCCCGAGTGTCCCAGGGATCCCAGAGCCAGCCCAGCTCCTCCCCTCTGTTATTTATTGGGTGTGGGAGGCGCTGAGTTGTGGGGTTTTTTGGTTTTTTTTTAAATTTTTTTTTTTTCCCGGATGCACCCAGCGCAGCGGTCCCTGCACGACACCAAATTAATTAATGTTGGGCAGGCAGAATGCAATTAACTACCCTGGAGCCTGGCCAAGGCAGGGGCAGCATTCCCTGCTCCTGCAAGAAACAGCCCAGGAGCTTTCCTGGGCAGGACCTCGCTCTGTGCTGCAGGGCCAGGAGGCTTTGACAGCAGCACATCCTTCTGGAAATGCCTCCTCCAGGCCCCTGGGCTGCCCTGCACTCAGATCCACCCCGCTCTGGTCCCACCAGTGCCTCTTCCCTCTGCAGCCCGGCGGTGGCAGGCAGAGGGAGGCAGCATCTGCAGGAGGCTGTGCACAGTTGGCAAAGTCCCGGGCAAAAGTAATCAAGCCATGGTAGCGTTTCAAGGACCAACTGGCTGGATTTTATTTATTGCTGCCACTCACTGAGAAAATGGACTCGGGAGGAGATTCCTGGGCAGCTCCTGTTAAATAGAGCATCGCCTGACAGAGCTGTGATTGAGCTGGGGCTGTTTAGAGGGGTTTAGAGGCCGCCAATGCAGAGCATCTGCAGGCAAAATGGGCAGCTTTGGCAGGTCAGCTGCTCTGAAAGTCAACTAAAAAACAAAAAGCTGGTGCAGAAACACACAGGAGCTGAGGGGGCGGCTGCAGCAGGGAGCTGATGGATTTGGGGTTCAGCTGCACCCCGCTGCCTGTGCATCCCAGCCCTGCTGAGTCTGGGCCATCACCTCCTCCTCCCTGGGCCTTTCCCCTTCCCCTGCTGCCCAGCTGTGCCTCCGGGTGTGTGGAACAGCTCTGCTCCGTGGCTGCTGCTCCCTGAACGCTTCTCACTCCATGCAGGGGATGCTCAAAAACCAGGAGGCTTTGAATAAATAAATCCGTGGTGCACGGGGTACACAGAGCCCCGGGGCAGGGCTGGGCAGCACATCTCCCACCCCCCAGTAACAGGACCACCCTCCCTCCCAGTGCCCAGCGGGTTTGGGAGCCAGCCAGGGCTGGATCCTGCCGGGTCTGAATCCCCAGCCTGGATGAACAGCAGGCTCCCTCCAAGGATGAAAAGCAAGGTGGCCAGGTGGCAATGCCAGCTCAGTTCTTCCTCCAGCCCACTGTCTCCTTTGGGTGATCCAAACCCCGGAGCTGTGGCCCTTGGCTCCAAGGATGTTGGAATTTCCTGGGCTGGGGCACCCCCAGGAGCAGCCCTGCACTTCACACAGTATCTTCCTCCTCCAAAGGGCAATTTAGAAAGATTAAAATGTCATTACTCAGTGCTGCTCTCCACTGAGGCCAGCCTGTCTCTGGGCTCAGGGTTGATTGCTCCTTCCCCCCTGGTGCAGTGACACAGCTTCCCCACACTCTCATGATGAAACAATTTGAGTAACCAAAAATGCTGGATCTGCACCTACTTCAGAAGGGCTGAGCTGTCCTCCCACAGCCTCAGAGCCTCAGCCAGCAGCACCTGGTTGCTCCCCCACGGGTGTTATTCTCCATCCATGGCACAGGGAGCTGCTGGAAGCTGTTCTCTCTTGCATTTTGGCCAAAATTTTGTCGTTGAGAAGCTATAGATAGCAAGGGCTGGATCAGGTTTTTAAAGCATCATATTTCCGGGAATATTCCCATCAAAGAGTCTGTTGGCAAGGCAAGCTGGGCCAGGAGTCTCTGGCTGGTGACAGTTTTTATGTATTCAGGCTCCTGTGCTAGCCAGAGTCCTCCAGACGTTGCAGTGAACTTGCAGAGAGGTTTTTCTTGAAATCCCCATGATTTTAGCCAACAAAAGGAGCACCTGTGGGATCAGCCTTCCCAGAGGAAGGCACGCAGGGAGCCCCAGTCCTGGCCAAGCTGAGCTGGCAGCACGGGGAGCAGAGCTGGGGTAAATCACAGCATCACCCCTTCCTCCACACGGCTGCTGTGAGCATCTGCCACAAAGGCAGCATGAAACAAAAGGGCTCAACCCTCCTCCATCCTGTCAGGCTCTCCTGGCAGAGCAGGGATCCCCCAAACCCCCCATGAGTCCCCTCTATCCTGGGCAGCGTGGACACCCAGCTTTGCCTTGGGAAGCCCGGGCTTCTGCCTAATGCCAAAGAAATTTTTTATGTGCTGTTCTTCCCCAGCATGACACAAGATTAATTACAGCCATAAAAACATTAGGAGCTTTCTAAATATTTTATGTGAATAAGCACACACAATATGAAGGTTTTACTTGTTGCGTTTTCGTAAAGGACGTTTTGTTTGCAATAACTAGGGAACCTGACAGGTGATTTTATTTTTAGTGCTTCTGTCTGCTCTGAAGGACTCTGAACACAGAGAGGAGACAAGGGCAATGCAAACCACGCTCAGAGTCCCAGGGAGGAGATATAGAGCTAAATGAGAAGAGGATTAAAAGAGGAGAACCACAAATTTCAACCATTAACTTAATTGCAGTTGCCCTTGGGAAACTGCCTCCCCTTATTGCAGAGGAGATCTGGTCTTTGTTTATCTCTGACTGGGAGCACTGGTGGTGTGGGGAGCAGCTCACAGCTCTGACATGCGACGTTTGAAATGCAGAGGTTTAACCACACTGGCTGATGTGCCAGCAGGGATGGTGTGCACTGCGACAGTTTGTGCTGAGGATGTTTCACCTGCTCTCTTCTCCCAGCTGTTTTGTGATCTGTAAATTCCAGAAGCCACGCCAGTGCTGGAGGGCAGATGTTTGGGCTCTCTTTGGGTTGCTGGAATTCAACACTGACTGTGTGTCGGTGATTTTTCTGTCTGTTTTAGCATCCATCTGCTGCTGGAAATCAGAGGGCATTACTCTGGTTTTTCCCAGGGTGAGTTAGCAGCTAGATCAGCCTCTCTGTGACAGAGAATATGGGGGGATTCTGGATGTTTCATGCACCAGTGCCACCTCGAAAGGAGCCCGTGCCCTGCAGAGCCCAGCGGGGACATCCCGATTGTGCCCAGCTGCCGTGATGGCTTCGTGCCAGGAGCAGAGCCCTGCTGAGGCACCAGGGAAGCCTCAAAGCCTCCTTAAGCACCAGGGCAGGCCTGAGGACCCGGCTTGTCCTCTGTGTGTTCAGAGAGCAGGAATTCTGGCAGCTCCCTGCAATATTCCCCAGCCGGAGCAGCGCCTGCCCAGCCGCGGCTCCTTCGCTGCCCGGGCTGCTCACAGCTTGCTGCACCTTCCTCCTGGTCCATGCCTGGCTGCAGTCCTGGGCAGAGCAGCCCTGGACATCCAGCAGACACCACAGAGCTCTTCTCTCCTCACCTTCCTGGCTCTGCAGGATCCCAGCACGCTTCCGAGTTCCCGTGGCAGCGCCAGCGAGGAGCCATGAGCAGCGGGCTCTCGACGTGTCTCATCCTGGCCTCAATACTGAAGAGGCTTCCAGACACCTCCTCGCGCTGGCAGCTGCCCTGGGAAGCGTGTGTCCTGTGCCTCAGTGCTCCTTTTCCTGCGGGCTGCCGTGGTCCTGCCGCTCCCGGGCTCCGTGCTGAATATTTCATGCAGGCGCACGCCGACAGAGGCACCGCTCTGCTCTCAGTTCTGGTGTTCCTCTGCTTCTCGGGGTGCATAAATGATGCATGCTGTTCAAGCTTCCTGGTTTTGGAGGGGGGAAAGAGTGACAAATGCCTTTGCTGCTGGCTGCCTGCGCTCGGGGTGCAGCAGAGCTCGCGTCTTCAGCTGCCTGCACGGTTTTGGAAGAAAAGCACTTTTTTTTTGAGCCCTGGGCTGCAGCACAGCCCTGGCAGCCAGTGGTGACACCAAGCCTGAGGCTCTGCAAGCCAAAACAGTCACCAGAACGGGCCAGATAGTGACCAGATGCCTCTCTCCACCTTTCCAAGCGCCCCAACGTGATTCCTCAAAGCTCTGTGCTCTCCCACATGGATTTATCCATGTTCTCCCTCTTTTTTCACGTTTGGTACCATTTTCCTGAGGAAGGAGGCTCCAATCAGCCGCATGGCTCACGGTTGGGCCGGGTGAATTGAGGGGTCTTGTCCAAAATTTATGATTCTGACATTCCACCCTCTCCTCCCACGCCCGGGGTCCATCCCAGCTGTGGTCTGGGGGATTTGGGAACGTGTCAGGGACCACCACAGCAGAGCCCACCCTGGGCTCTCCCTGCCTTCCTTCTGCCTCTGGATCCAAGAGAGGTTTCCCCTCAGTGAAAACCCCTGGGGGCATTTTCAGCGGCTGGAAACAGAACCAGAGGAATTCCTGGGGTCACTCCAGGCTCGTCCTTGTCATGCTCACCCTTCTGCTCAGGAACTCACCTGGGACTGACAGCACAAAACAAGCCGTCACAAAGCGAGACAGAAATTGGCTGTCGATTAGAGCTCTCCTCTAAAGGTCAAACAGAAATGATCACGCAAACCCAGAGGGGTTTTAGAAGGGATCACTAAAGGCAAAATCCACTGTCTGCAGAGGGGCTCAGCCAGGGCCTCGTCCTGCCCACGGGGATGAGGGACCTCCTCGATTTTTGGGGATGCACTGAGCCCCTGGTGCCTTTGGAGATGAGAACTGGCACATTCCAGATAAGCAGGGAATATTTTTATTAATTTTCTTGATTCTGTAAATAATCATCCACGTCTTCAGCTTCTATTTTATGTAAATCAACAGAAATCCCCCTCTCCCCCCCACCATTACTCTTCTTCTCTGGAAAGGGCTGGGATTCAGTGACTTTAATTATGAAGAAAATTATGAAGAAAAATCTTAGTTAAATAGTTATATTAATTAGGAAGAAAAATGTTAGTATTAATTACTAAGAATTAATTATTATTCTTTGTAAATTACTAAGAAATTCTGAGTTAATTAATGCTAGCAAAGGCCCTTTAGAGCTGGGAGACCAGCTCATGTAAGCCTGTCCCTGCACAGAGCTAATGGCTTCTTGGTGTCTTTTAGCAGATCAATTTTTGCTTTAAATGATTGTGCAAGTTAATAAAAAAACCTGTCAGAGTAAAAATGAAACATCTTGGCCAATATTTCTCCCAATTGTTTTGAGGGCTTTGACCTTTCTTTCTTTGTCCCAATTCCAGCCTTGAAAATCTTTGCCATACCTTGACATTTTAGGCAGGAGAGGGGGAAAAAACCCAATTTTGCACCTAAATTAGGGAATGAAGCAGTAAAAATGTAGATTTAGTCCTTTGGACAAGCTCTGTGGTTCAGCCTTACCTCCTTTTTTCCTTAGGTCATATCTACTGCTACGTTCTCCATAAATAATCTTCAGACTTCCTGGGGCTTTTAATACTAATTAAGTCTTCAAGTAGGCAGAAACGAGCTAAGGGACGTTTATATCACAGGTTCCTCAGTCAGTTTGTATCACAGTTTCTCAGCCTTGTGAGCACTTTCCTTCCTGGCTTCAAAGGATTTTCAGGGGAAGGTTTTGCAGCATTTTGTAGGGACCAGGTTTGGAGTTTGGAGCTGTTCCTCCCTGCAGCCTGTGTAATCTGTAATTACTGGTTTGGGGAAACTCCGCTGCTGTTTCTCCCCGTTTTAAATAATGGGATTGGATTTGGGGATTGGGGTTTTTCTGAGATCCTGGAGGAGGGTTGGAGGACAAAGCCTGGTGAGTTACAGCCTCAGATGCTCTGGCTGCTCAAACCGCTCCCAGAGGGAGAGGGCAAAATGCTCTGGCAGGAGAAATCTGCCCCGTGGCAGCACTGCAGCACGTTCGGGGACTCGTGGCTGGAAAACATCATTTCCAGCAGGTAATTATTCTTATTCTTCCCAAAATGAGCCTCGAGAGCGGACGATGCGAGGCTGGGCTGTGAGAGCACCCAGAGCCCTTTCTCTGCTCTTCCTCCTGCTGTTTCCAACCCTGAAAGCCGTGGTTAAAGTTTGATCCTCTGCACTAACTCTTGACATCCGTGATGCTGCTGCCAGTCTCCCACCTGGAGCTGCATCCTGCCATTGCTGGGTTTGCTGCAGTGGCCACCTTCACAGCAGCATTCCCCTTCTTTCTCCAAGCAAAGTCTGGTTTTATCTGTCACACGGAGTTTAGCTTCAGTGCTTGCAGTTGTTTTCTGGAGAAGATAGTTTCTCTCTGTTGACTGAAGGGAGAAGTAGTGAAAATAAGTAGTTAATTTAGAAACAGAGTCAGTGCTGGGAGAGAAATGCCCGGGGAGAGGGAGGTGGTGGCAGGTCTGGAGGGACAGGCTGAGCCTTCAGATCAGAGTCACACTGGGAAATAAATGCTGGCATTGCCTAACCAATGTGCAGGTTGCACCAGGGTGCAGGAAAACATCATTTGAAACAGACCTGAGATGTATCTTTTTGTTGAGTTGGAGAAAACCAAAATAATTTATTCTCCGTGCTCTTTTGAAGCCACTTCACAAATGGATGTAATTAATTTCTAGATTAAACTTTTCATGGAAACTTCACATGGGAAACGTTGGGTTTTGAAATGCTGAGGAAGAATTTTGACTTCTGAAAGAACTTTGGTATGTTCCCATCATTGTTTAACCCAACTGTAATGTGCTTTTTCTGGTCAATTGGATGCAGAAAATAACCTCGCCCAGGCCTGGTTAAAGGATAAACAACAGGTAACAGAGGTGAAGAGGGGAAGGGAAAATAACTGGCTGGCTTCATCCAAAATCCCAAGCAATCAATGCAAAGTCTCCAGTGGGCTCAAGGCCACGGCCCAGTGAGGTGGAGGAGATAAATAGGACAGGCAGATCAATCGTGGGCAAGAGGAAGGAGAACAAACGTCACAAATCCAATATTTAAAAACAAGAACAATCCAGAGTTAAAAGCTTTGCCTTGATGGGTCTGGCATTACAATATCAAAGCTTTTGTCAGCACTGGATATTTCACCTCAAGTTGATGCTCTCTGGCAAAAATAAGAAAGTGGGGGAAAGAGATGGGAAAAAGGGAAAAAAGCAGCTTTTTAATTTTTTTTTTTTTATTTTTTTAATCCTGTGTGAAGAAAAAAGCCCCTCAAGGGAGAGATTGCTTCAATCAAAAAGCTGTGTAGCACGGTGTGTCCTCCCCCAGAGCCCAGGGGAGCACAGCCCAGCCAGCAGTTTGAACAGAGCAGCAGATAAATGCTCAGATCCTGTAAATTCCAGGCGTGAGACAGGGCTGTGGGGAGGCACAGGCTGGAGCAGCTCTGCGTGAGAAAGGCACCAAGGCAGGGGTGCAGCCCCCACCTCCCACCCTATTCTCCCCAGGGTTCATCCCCAGGTGGGCACAGCTGCTGGGAATGGGTCAAAAGGATTTGCAAGGATCCCTTTGTCTCATCTCTCCTGTCTCTGCTTCCCCCAGGCTGGGGGGTTTCCATCTCCCTGAGCCCTCCTGAAGACATTTACCCAAACTGGGGGATTTTCCCACCTTCCACAGCCCTCCTGCAGATCTTTACCCAAACTGGAAGGTTTTCCATCTTCCACAGCCCTCCTGCAGATCTTTACCCAAACTGGAGGATTTTCCCATCTCCCTGAGCTCTCCTGCAGATCTTTACCCAAACTGGAGGATTTTCCCATCTCCCTGAGCTCTCCTGCAGATCTTTACCCAAACTGGAAGGTTTTCCATCTTCCACAGCCCTCCTGCAGATCTGAGCCAGCAGATTTTGGGTACGAGCTCGCAGGAGGAGGCACAGCAGGGGTGATCACAGAGCCAGGGAATATTTGGGGTTGGAAGGGACTTTGGAGATCATTTTTCTCCACCCCACTGCCCTGGGCAGGGACACCCTCCCCTGGATCAGGTTACTCCAGGCTCATTGGGACGACCAGCCCCGTGTTCTCTTGCTGCTCTGAGCTTTCCAAAGTGGCTCAATTAAACTCCACGGTTGTTATGGATATTATAGATACTAATGAAGGGGAAAAGCTGGCCTCTGAAGGCCCAGCTAATTTCCATGCTGGATCCTTGCATTGTTGGAATATTTTAGGATCTTCACTAAATTGTTTAAGAAACAAATAAAGACATCAAGGTTGCTTCAGCTCTCAGTCAAGAGATGCATGTAGTGGCCAGGATGGGGGAAAGGGAACCTTTCTAGGGATCCTTTCCTACCAGGAAAACAAACCAGCCACTCAGATATAGCAGAGGATCTACTTTAAAACAGGAGTGATTTTAATTTTGGAGATGCCAAGGAAGCCCCTGACAAGATGCCCTGTTAAGCCTGGTGGATCCTGAGCAGGACTGGGTAAAACACTTTTGAAGTTCATCCCTTCCAAGTATCAGCTCTGGCTTCAAACCGAACTGAACAAAGCCCTTGACCCAAATTTCTGCAGGGATGGGATGGGCACGAGCCTGACAATCCTGCTAAAAGCCTGGTCTGCTCAGCCATGCAGCGAGATGCTAAACGAGGCCACAACTCCAGCTCAGTTTGGGACACAGGAATTAGGGAGGACAGGGAAGGAGACTAATGCTGGCATATTTTATTTATTTAACAGCAGAGGGATGTGTTTTCTCTGCTGCTGCTGCTCAGGGATGGTGGAGGCTCTCCCAATTAGCTCCCAGCACGCTCACACCTCTCCCACGAGGCTCTTGCTTAGGTTATCTGGCAGGGATTTTCTCTTTTCCAGCTTGTCAGAGGTGAAAGGTGCTGGTTTTTCTCCCATATAATGAGCTGTTTGTGCATGTCAGCACTGGCTCTGCATTGTGTCTCCGTTCACGCCTTCACGGAGGATTTCAGGCTCCTTTCTGCTTTCAGGAGATTTTAATCCCTGCACGCACACAAAGAGCAGCAACAGGAATTGCTTTTGAAATGGGTGGGGGGGAAAGCAGATTTTCTTCTGAGAGCACATTTGCAAATGGCTTCTGTCCCCTCTCACTGAACAGCAGCATGAGAGGAGCAGCGTGAGGAGGGCAAGGCACAAAGACAAGGGATGAGGCAGCTTGTTGCACTCACTTCCCAAAGCCAGGGCCTCACTGGTATTTTTTCTTGTTCAAATAAAAAAGAAAAAGGTGTTCTAGGCAGCTTTCCTTATTTCAGGGCAGTATATTTGGAGTCTGAAAGGACTTGAAGGGGAGATGTGGGAAGCTGGTGGCAGAGCTGGGCATGTTCTCCCGGCTCGTGGCTGCTCATGAAGTTCAAGCCATCCTCTGAACTGAGGAGATCAAACCTGGGGGACCTTGGGTGAGTGAGCACTTCCTTCTGCAGGAGCCAACACCACTTCCCTCTGACTTCAGGGTAGGACTTGGCAGGGGAAGGTTTCAAAGCATGAATTCTGCAAAAGCTCTCTTTGTTCTTGCTGAGTGCTCCCAGCAGCTGGGAGCTGCTGGGCTCCCCTCTCTGAGCTGCAGCTCCAGGTGATGTGTGCCCTGGCAGAACCCTCCCTCTGGGGAGGACGTGCTGGCCAAGGTTTGCACCTTCCTTTGGCTCTGGAGCCATCTCCACCCTGGATGCTGCTGCAGTGATGCTCAGAGTGAGGGATTTCTCAGGAGACCTCAGCTGAGCCCCAGGAACAGCAAGGCCAGGCTGGCCAGGGCTCTGGTGGAAGCTGTTCCTGCCCGTGGCAGGGGATGGAGCTGGAAATCCTTTGGGAATCCTTCCCAGCCCGTCCCAGTCAATTCCAGTCACCCAGGCACTGGGGAGCCCCCCGGGCACAGCCAGGTCGGGGGCACCCCCCTGGGCTGGCCAGGACTGCTTCCACTTCTTGCAGCCTGCTCCTTCAGATGAAGCTCCTCAAACCTCCACGTTCACAGGCAGAAGTGCTTCAGCAGGAGGCACAGGGGACAAAAAGGGACAGCTCCTTCCTGCCCCTCCCTTCCTGACCTGCATTTGTGCATGGGATAAACGCTCCCTGCAGTCTCACCTGGGCACACTGAGGAGCCCCTCACCGAGCCAGCAGGGCCTGGCTGTGTCCTCTTGGCTCTAGTCACAAAGCCTCAGCCACTTTTCTTCTAAAGAGGCAGGATTTGTGCTTGGAATGGAGCCTGAAATTGGCCTTTTCACTGGAACGGTGGTGGATGGTCGATGCAGATCTCCCGGAGCCTGTGGGAAGTGCTCCAACCTCCCAGCTCCATCCCAGAATGCCTTTAAAAGCACAAAAAGTCAAACTTCATCTTAGCAGCTCAGCTGCTTCAAATAACACAGAAGGAGATGGGGGGGGGAAAAAATAAACAAACCCAGATTTTAACAAACATCTTCTGCTTCGAGCCCGTTCTGGATTTGTTGGCAAGGTGAGTGCACTTTCCAAAAAGCCATTTAGGTTTTTGAATAGTGACTTCAGATCTTGTGTTCACTTGAGGGGGAAATGACAGAAAACAGGAATGGGGCAACCACACAACCCCCCCGCCCCCCCATTTGATACAAATCGAATCATCAGCCTGAAAGTAGACATCAAAATTACAATATGGCTCTTGACTTTCGGCAATTAAAAGCATTTTGGGATGACTCACTTGATTAAAACGAGATCATCCATTTAAAATGAAAATTCAGAATGAAAATTGCTTTTGTTGCACCGATTATTCTATTTTAAAACTCCTTGCTGTTATCACCCTAATAAAAAGCTGTCACTTCTTCTGTCACGCAATTCACAACATGAGGCATTTGCATTTCTCTCCGACTTGTGTTTATTTCAGTAATTACTAATGGTTTCTTCTTCTAACTCCCCTCTCCCTGCATCCTTCCCCCTGCCCTCTCCTCCCTCACCACCACAGGGTGAGCTGCTGCCCTTCCTCTGGGTGGTGCACAGACAAATCCCACACTGGGAAATTAGGAAAGGAGGCAAAATAAAAATTATCAGCAGGGTCAGTGCTTTCTACCTATAAAAAGCAGCAGTGGGTTTGAGCTGAGGAGCCAGAGAGGCCAGGAGCACCCCAGCATCTCTGTGGCTGACAGTGAGGTGTGCAGGAGGCTGCCCAGAGCTTGGATCAGCCACTTTGTAATAGATAACAAAAAAAAAAAAAAAAAAAAAAAAAAAAAAAAAAAAAACCACAACAAAACCCTCTTTGTGCTGAACGGAATGATAATTCCCTGCCATTAATTGAAATTGTGATTGACTAGATTGAGCAATAATGATAAAAGCCAGTTTCACTCCAAGATCACGGGCTGGACTGCCAGGCTTGGGGAAGATGGGGAATAATTTCACTTCTGCTGTTAGCCCTTCCCTGCCCTGATTCAGTCCCAAAGAAGAAGCCAAAAGTCATCTCTCCTTGTCCTGCCAGATGAGGAGCTGCTCCTGCTGTCCCTGTCCCCTCCAAGGAATGCTAAAGAGGCCTTGGGGACTGTCAAAGGACAGTGGTGCCTCAAGTTTCAGCTTTTACATTTTCAGATTCCGTGCTGCTTCAGTGTGTGGGTCTGGGTTCATATTTGGGGATGGTGAGCTCTCTGCAGGGAGACAAAACAATTCCTGCTCCAGCTGGGGACCAAGGATAAATGATCCAAATCTCAGCCCAAGAGCACAAACAGCGTGGGCTGAGGAGACAAAACCAAGAAGGATGGGAGTGCATAACCTAAAGCTGTAACTGGACAATTAACTCCAATATGCAAATAGACCAGAACTGATAAAAGTGAGACCCTGTGACCTGTTGTCCATTTTGTGCCCATTTTGGGTTGTGCTGCCCAAGGTGGATCCATTGAGGCCTCTTCATCAATCCCTGCTTTATTCTTTAGCTCTGTCTGGTCTCTGTTCCAGCTCAGCCTTCACAAGGCACCAACAGAAGTGAAGGAGTTAATTGGAAGGGATAATTAGTGAAACGGCCCCCCTGAAAGGTCAGGGTGTCCCTGCTGCAGGCAGCTGGGGTCTGGGGGTGCTGGGGGGTGCTCACCCCATCACACCACTCACCCCATCACCCTGATCATCCCATCACACCACTCACCCCATCACCCTGCTCACCCCATCCCCTTGCTCACCCCATCACATCACTCACCCCATCACCCTGATCACTCCATCACCCTGCTCGCCCCATCACCCTGATCACCCCATCACCCTGATCATCCCATCACCCTGCTCACCCCCATTACCTTGCTCATCCCCCTGCTCACCCCATCACTTGCTCACCCCCAGCTTGCCCTGGGCTCCAGCTCCTCCTTGGCCTTTTCTGCTGCCCCCAGACTGGAAGGAGCAGCTGCAGCCAAGCTGACACCAGGGCTGCTGTCCCCAGGGTGGGATGCAGCTCAGGCTGGCCCTTGGGCATGCACAGCAGTGGGCAGGGGCAGCTGAGGGGCAGAATGCTCCCAGCAGTGTGTCTGGGTGTGTTTGTGTGTGAGAATTGTGTTTGGGACACAGAGCTGCACATGGGGGTGTGTCATATAGAAATAAATACCTGTGTCATATAGAAATAAATACCTGTCTCATATAGAAATAAATACCTGTATCATACAGAAATAAATACCTGTGTCATATAGAAATAAATACCTGTCTCATATAGAAATAAATACCTGTCTCATATAGAAATAAATACCTGTATCATATAGAAATAAATACCTGTGTTGCAAAGTTCTGCATTTTCCCATCTCAAAGCCATCTCTGGCTCTCATAAAGGCACACCAGTCTCTCTCTCAGCTTTTAATCTCTCTTTCCATAGGCAGCTGCTCTCTCTGTGCCTCTCGAACCTGACAGCGCCGTTCCAGGGCCGAGGGTTTTCAATTTATCTGCACAAAGCACTTGTGCTTAATCTGGAGACCACAGGGACGTCCTCAGCCCCTCACCAGGCTGTGCCAGCCAGCCCCAGCAAGGCAGCACTGCCACCTTTTTTCCCCTTTCTTCCTTTTGGGTAAACTGGAGCCAAGAGCTTAAAGGAAAAAAAAAATTTAAAAAAAAAATTAAACACCAAGAAAACCAGCCAGGTTTTCAAGGACAGTGTGCTACTGGTAACCCTTCTTCCTCCTCTCTTTCAGTGTATTTTGCCCTAATATTCTGGATTCCCAAGCATGGCATAACCCTTCTCTCTCACCCATTCTTTCTTGTGTTCAAAGGTGTGGGGATGTGGGTTAGTGGTGGGCTGCCACAGCTGCTCTTAGGAAAAGCTTGGAGGGCTTTTCCAGCCCTAATGATTCCGTGATTCTCTGTGTCTGCTGGGTGCAGGCTCCTGCCCCGGGCTGTGCCCTCACCCGGGGTTCATGTGAGCTGAGCAGAAATCCTTTGGGTGCTTTGGGCACTTCCCAAAAGTGTCCAGAGAGCTCCTTCCCTCCCGAGCTCCTCCCTGCAGGAGCTTCCCAAAACACCTCAGTCACCTTCTGAGGTTTCCTCCCCGGCACCACCAACCAGTGCAGCTTGGCATGAGCCAGATCTGAGCACTGGAACACTGCAGAAAAATTCTCTGGGCTCTTGGATTACCAACATTTCCATTTCAACGGAAAAATAAATGTGCTGGATTTGGAGAAAAGGCTCTCTTTGGGGCCTTTTTTTTTTTTTTTTTCCCTTGTTTTCCTGGGCACACATCTCTCAGTGATGGAAATAAGAAATAGCAATAAAAATACCACCTGAGCCTCACCTGTCCAGGTGAATAACCAGGCTGAAGAAGGCAGAGCCAGCAGAGGCACTGCTCTGCCTCGTGTTTGGGAGGCAGGAGCACACAGTGGCTTGTGTGTGTTCCCACAGAGAACAAAATCAAGAGGTAAGGAGCCAGTGAGGAGGATGAAGGAGCCACTGGGCAGGGTGTGATTGATCTGCAACCTGCTTAATGGGCCTCAGGATGACTGGGAGTTGTCTCTGGATAATCGAGATCAAGGGAATGCCATCAGACACTGCTTTAAGGAGCAGCCAGCTCCAAAGGAAACCCTCAGGGGAGCAGGGGAGGATGCTGAGCAGCCACGGGAATGGCCCTGCTGCTGCACGGGGGATGCTCGGGCTGGTTTTGCTCAGGATCAGGACCTGTGGCTGACCAAGCACCTGATCTGTGCCGGGGGATGTCAGGGAGGGGATTCTGCTGCTGAGCACGGCTGCAGCTCGTGCCACGCGGGGAGGACAGGGCAGCTCAGGGCTGCTGAGCAGTGTGAGCTGGGTGCCCCGTTTGTGGGGTGCCCCATTGGTGGGGTGCCCCGTTTGTGGGGTGCCCCGTTTGTGGGTGCCCCATTTGTGGGTGCCCCATTGGTGGGGCGCCCCATTGGTGGGGCGCCCCGTTTGTGGGGTGCCCCATTTGTGGGCGCCCCATTTGTGGGATGCCTCGTTTGTGGGATGCCTCGTTTGTGGGATGCCTCGTTTGTGGGATGCCCCACTGGTGGGGTGCCCCATTTGTGGGTGCCCCATTGGTGGGTGCCCCGTTTGGGGGTGCCCCGTTTGTGGGGTGCCCCACTGGTGGGGTGCCCCATTGTGGGTGCCCCGTTTGTGGGGTGCCCCTTGTGCGCCCCAGGCTCAAGGAGTGACAGATCTTTTAACCCTTCCAGCTGCTGAGCTGTGCTGCCCAGAGCAGCTGGGGCTGCCCCGGATCCCTGGCAGTGCCCAGGGCCAGGGCTGGGGCACCCTGGCACAGTGGAGGTGTCCCTGCCCTGGCAGGGGTGGCACTGGGTGGCTTTAGGGTCCTTGCCACCCAAACCACGGCTCTGTGAAAGCCACCCCTGATGGGAACATCAAACCTTCACCTCGGTTTTGCAGGTACCACATCTCCAGGCTGTCCCTGCCCACTGAAAGAGGCTGGACCAGGCATTCCTGTGAAGGCTTTGATTTCCTTCTGCCTAAACTGTCTGAAAAGGGAAAATGTGTCTAGGTTGTTTTTTTTTTTTTTTTACCCTACTGTGCTGATGAGGTCAGGGAAAGAAGGTTGTTAATTCCACAGTTTATAAGAGGAAGCTTTTAGCCATTGGTTTCTGTCCAAGCCCTGGCACAAGAATCAAATACCCAGAAAACAAGACCCCAGTGAGGGAGAAAAGTGTCATTTCAGATCAGGGCAGATCCAAGTGCTGCTGGGCACAGACAAAAGGCAATTTGGCAGCCGTTGACCACGCAGGCTTTTCCTTTCTTCCCTTCCCCAGTGGCTATGGAAACTGCCCTGTTTGTCCTCCTTCCTGGGGAAGATGGGAACCAGAGCTCCAGGGAACAAAGCAGAGCCAGCCCCAGGGGCAGGAGGGGCTGGAGGCAGCACAGGGGACAGGGGACAGGGGGACAGGACAGGGGGACAGGACAGGGGACAGGGGACTGCTCTGGCTCCCTGCTGATTCCCTGGGTGGCCACAAAATGCTGATTTATGCAATGGGGGTGTCCCTGCCCACGGCTGGGGGTAGGAATGAAATGATCTGAAAGGTCTCTCCCAAGCCAAACCACCCTGACCTCAGGGGTTTTCTGAGTTTCCCTGGCCTGAGCCTGAGTGGCCACACTGCTGGTGCTCACCAGGCAGATCGTCTCCCTTCCCCATTTGATTCATTTTAGTGACTAAACTGGAGGTTTTTATATCTGATTTTTAGTGTCTATTGTCAGCTTCCTTTGGCTCTGTGTGGTTGGGTTTTTTAAACCCAAAAGCCCTTTACAAACTGCTTTTCACAATCTCTCATCTATCCGGGACTTTTTTCAATGCAAATCCCTGGACTCTAGAAGCTCTGGTTTGAAAAAGGAAAAATAACTGTCATGAGATTTGAGCTGCTGGGCTCAGGGACGGGCGTGAGGAGTTTGGGGTTTGCAGATTAAACATCAGGGAAGCTGTCGTGGCTCCAGGGTGCTGCCAGAAGAGTTCACAGCAGAGACTCGTGTGAGGAATTGCGCTCTGATTGGCAAAACAAGGAGCAGTTTGGGACCAGCCCTCCTCTTGCCCTCTGCAGTGCAGGTTACCAGGGGCTCCTTCCAGCCCTTGCTGCAAAGGAAGTCGTGTCCCAGCTCTTTGGAGTGGTTTGCAAAGGTTAATGAATAAGGAATCAATTAATGGTTTCCTAGCCTTGCACTTTTTCTTTTCATTTAAAGGGTTCCCTTTTTGAAGATCAGTTGGATGTTGAGAACAATCTGGGTTTGCTGGAGCTAATTAAACGCGGCTCCATCCCTGCCTGCCCTGTTCTGGCTCCTCCCAGCACTCTGGGCTGCGGGGCAGCAGCAAGGAGCCCCTCCAGCCCCTGCCTGGGGCAGCCGAGGGGACTGGGGCCCCCACAGGGCAGCACCCCAAAGTTCTGGGGCTTTTCTGGCTGCAGTTTGCTGAGCTGGTGGCTGCAGCCCAGGGGAAATGCCGCACAGGGCCCCGGGCTCCCCAGCGGGGGCTCGAGGAGGGGCACGGGATGGAGCCCACGGGGGTCTGGAGCAGCAGGAGCAGATCTCCTGCCTGCCTCAGGGGCACCCGGGCTGAGCACTCGGAGGAGAGCTCAGGGGGGCAGGAGCATCCCAGGGCTGTGGAGAAGCTCAGGCTGCAGCTGCAGCCGGCAGCGCTGGTCCTGCCAGCCCAGCAGCCCCAAGCACAGCTCCTGCAGCCCCAGGCACAGCCCCAGCCCCAGGCACAGCTCCAGCAGCTCCAGCCCAAGCACAGCCCCAGCCCAGCAGCCCCAAGCACAGCCCAGCAGCCCCAAGCACAGCTCCAGCCCAAGCACAGCCCCAGCCCAGCAGCCCCAAGCACAGCCCAGCAGCCCCAAGCACAGCTCCAGCCCAAGCACAGCCCCAGCCCAGCAGCCCCAAGCACAGCCCCAGCCCCAAGCACAGCTCCAGCAGCCCCAGCCCCAAGCACAGCCCAGCAGCCCCAAGCACAGCCCAGCAGTCCCAGGCACAGCTCCTGCAGCCCCAAGCACAGCCCAGCAGCCCCAAGCCCAGCCCCCGCCCAGCAGCCCCAGGCACAGCCCCAGCCCCGCAGCCCCAAGCACAGCTCCAGCAGCCCCAGCCCAGCAGCCCCAAGCCCAGCCCCCGCCCAGCAGCCCCAGGGACAGCTCCTGCAGCCCCAGCCCACCCGGGTACCAGCTCACCTGGCACCTCTCTGCACGCCCAATTCCCCTTTTCCCTGAAGGCAGGCGCTGCTCCACCAGGATTTCTCCCATCTGCAGGGTCTGCAGCCATCACAACCGTCTGTGAACCCAAAGCCACCAAAGGCACAGGCAGGGCCCACTGAGCCCAGCACACCTGGCTGAGTTTCCCCATTAATCTGGCCCATCTTACAGGACCAACCTTGAAATAAAACACTCAGCGCACATTAGCAGTGGCAGCAGCAGCACCTGAAAACTCAGGGGTTCAACCTGGTGGCAGTATTTAATCAAGAAAGTGCTTTCATCTCCCCTTCTGCACTGGAAGCCCATCACACCTGGGCAGAGCCTTTTGGTCTGCACTGCTTGGCCGAGATTTTTGTCTGATTTATTAAAGTAGTTCCCCTATTACCAAAGAGCTGGAGCAGAAACACCCATCAAAGGTCTAAGAGTCTAAAATGGGTGTTAATTAGCCCAGCAGGAGAGGCAGAGTTTCAATGAGGTTTGCCTTTAAACTACTGTTTAGTTTGACAGTGTAAAGAGATCAATTTGGTGCTTAATCCCAGCCTCACCTAAGCAAACAGATTACGGTTGTTACCCGCATCCAAACATAAATAATATTTGACTTGATGGGGTTTTTATGGAAAGGGGATCCTACTGATACTTGGGACAGAGCCCTGCTGGCCTCTCTCTCGTGCCCCACAGAGCATCCACCACCAAATCCCCCCTAAACCCCTCCGTGGGAAGGGGTGAGGAGCAGGGGGGATGGAGGGGCCAGGGCAGGGTTTGGGGGCTGAGGGATTTGGGCTCCTGTGTCCCAGGCACCCCGAGCTGGCTTGCACCAACCTCCACTGGAAGCTTTGGCTACAGTGGGGCAGATCTCAGGGTATTTTTAAGGAAAAAAAAAAAAAAAAAAAAGTCTATTTTAGTGATTTTTTTTTTAAATGGGAGAGGAGAAAAAAAACCCCAGATGTCTAAACCCAGGGGAACCTCGCCAAATATTCCCTTCCTATCTCAAAACTCTGCATAAGGACCAGATCTCTATCCAGCCTGCAAGGAAATTCTCAGCTTGAGCATTGTGTCAGAAGGAAAAGCCACTTTTCTAAAGCTCTATTCCTTTTCTTGTCCTTTTTCTTCTCTTTCCCCCATATTAATCCAAGCACCTTGCACAGGAAAAAAAAAAAAAAAAAAAAAAAGGCAATGGGAATTTACATGCAGCAGGATTTTCACTGGGACTTTCAGATATTTACAATACCTCAAGGAATAAAGAAAACCATTATGGATTATGGACTCGGGAACCAGGCTGTGCCCTGTGTGTGTGTGTGCATGTGCATAGGCACTGAGATATTAGCCACAGACCCAGAAAAAGAGCCCACAACAAATTTATCTTTACAACTCTTAAATTATCTTTCAGTTGACACTTATTAACCTCCTGCCAAACTCATTATCTACGTGAATAAAGCCCAAGTCATCAAGCAGAAATGGCTCATAAGGCTGCTGCCCATGCTTGGGAAAATTTGATTGTGAACAGGCAAGCTGAAGCAAGGTTTTATGTATTATTTTTATTTCTCCAAAAAGCTAAATCCTAGACCTTGCTGAAAGAGGCTCCCAGCAGGATGCAAGCAGAGTGCAACTGGCCAAATTCCCCTGGAGAGAGCTGTGAAAGCCAGGCAGAGGAAGCACATTCTGGTCCGATTTACGCTTTTGTGGCTCGAGCAAGGAGTGCTCCTCTCCCCTCTCAGGCTGGGCTCCTTGCTGAGACTTCCCTTGGGCTGGTCCACGACAGAAATGAGGAGTGGAGGGGATTTTCTTGGCTAACAAGGACGCTTTGGGTCTGGGATTTGCAGCTTTGTGAAGGGGGAATATCTGTTACTTCCCAGCTGTTAATTTATCGATGGAGCACAGCCTCAAGGATTTAGCTCCTGGGTCTGGACCAGCATTTTCCATCCTGCTCTGACACACCTCCTGCGTGACTTCAGGGGAAAAATCACGTTGCAGACGTGTTTCAGTACAGCTCCCACTAAGGACACAATGAGAGTTAATGCTTGTAAAGCCCGAGAAATGCCGGTTTTTAGGAAGGGGTTTTAGTGTTGCTTAAAGGAAAGAAGGGATGTGCATGCCCCAACCTTCTGAAGAGGCAGAAATCCCCCCAGTCAGCAGCTGCTTGTTGAGCCTTGGCGTTTGATGGCTCCAAATTAATCGAACAAACAAGGCATCTCTCTGAAAGAGCAGCTGGAGGCAGCCGCAGCTGCCTGTGACAGGTTAAACCCTCCCTGCAGCTCCCGCTGGGCTCGGGGCTGGCAGCCAGGCTGATTCCCCGGCTGGGCAGCGGCAGTTACCCCGACGGGAGGGAGGAGATGGACCAGACAGGGCTCCGCTTTCCCGGAGAGGGAGAGCAGCACGGGGAGATGGAGAGGGCTCCGCAAAGCCCCGCTCTGTGCAAGCTGCTGGCTTACAGGACGCTTTACCCCAGCTGTCCCCGCAGAGAACAGCGCCTGGCTCCTGCCCCGAGATCTCCTATTTCTTCTATTTCTTCTCCTTTTTCTATTTCCTCTATTTCCTTTTTCTCAGACCCAGGGCTGCTGCCTCCCCCAGCCCAGAGCCCTGCAGTCCCTGGCACTGGATCTGCAGGATCCCCCGGGCCAAGGCAGGCTGCAAGACCAACATAAAGGTGTATGGAGACACAGGAGCATACAGATACACGTGTTCTTCTCTCCTTTTCTCTTCTGCCAGCTGCTTGAGAACAAAGTCACTGCACAGCCCAGACAGGGAGCACACTGGCCATCGCTGGCTGAGCTGCACCCCCTGCAGCCCTGCTGTTTGCAATTTGTAGCCCATATTTTAATTCCCTGCCCCGCTGTTCCCTCCCTGCTCTCCCAGAGCCCGAGCAGCGGCTGCCAGATGATGATGAAGATGCTTTGGGTCTCGTTGGGGTTCCACCCCAGGAGCTGCTGCTGCTGGCACCAAAGCACAAGGTTGCCTCTCCTCTTTTATCCTTTTTTCTCCCCCGCCTCCCTTTTTTAACAGCAGGATTGTTTTCATTTTTTTATTTTTCTATACAGACTCCGCATCCTGTTCTGTTAGAGGTGGAGGAACGGAAACGTTTGCAAAGCAGAAACTGCTGGAAAGCATCCTTGTGCCTCCTGGGGTGGTGGAAGGCAGGGGCAGACCCACGCCTGATTTAAGAGCAGAATAATGCTCCTGCATCCCTCCTCCCCACCACATGACACAGGGCTAGTGCCGAGAGGCAAACCTCATCTCGCTGGCAGCCTTGGAGTGCTCAGTGGATTGGTTCTGCAGAGAAGTCTGGGAGGGGAGCGAGGGGAAAACGCGAACGTCACAGGAGCATCCTCGGCCCTGCAGCTCCCTCCGCTTCATTTCTGCTGCATTACAGCTCCTTCCTTCCTTCCTTCCTTCCTTCCTTCCTTCCTTCCTTCCATCCCTCCCTCCCTCGGTGAATATTTCCCTGGTCCCATCTCAGCTCCTCCAGACTCTTCATCTTAAACAGATGGACAGACATCAGTGGAGACCCTCTCTTCTTTCTTCTTCTGCTGGCTCATGAGTAAATTCAATAAAATGGTGGGAGATTTGTTAGGATTAAGGTCAAATAAAAAGTGAAAAGGCAATTGGATTTATTTTATGATTGATTATAGAAGGTGCAGATATTTATTAGCAGCCAACAGGATAACTGTCAAAATGATTCTTTATCAACAGAAAGAACCCCCAGCAGATGAGTCAAATGTTTTCAGCGTTGTGGGAATAAGATTAAATCAAATACAATTGATGCAGCAAATAAAGATGCCAATGTTAACAGCTACTATATAATTTCAACTGGTCAATCTCTATTTATTTATATATATAAATGTATTATGCTCTTTTTTCCCCCCCTTTTTAAGGAGTCTCTGCCAATTGCAAATGCTGTCAGTGCCTTGGTTAGAAGTTGAGTCATCCTTGTTCAGCATCTGACACGTCAGAGGGAGGAACAGAGAGGCCCCAGTGTCACAGGGAAGGGCCCCAGGGCCTGGGGCACCTGCAGCTCTGCTTGCTGCCAGGTGACCCTGGGGCAAGCGCTCACCTGTTCCTCCACTCAATTTCCCCGTTTTCTGTTTGTTTTTGAAGGAGTGCTGTGAACTTGCTGGGTGGAACAGAGCTGGGGGAGCCCTGGGAGCCTCGGCTCGTGCCAGCTCCTGTGCCACGGCAGCCCACGCCCAGCCCAGAGAGATTTGCCCTCTGCCAGCTCCCAAAAACCCCATCGGTGGTGGCAGGGGGTGGCCACGGAGGGTGCTGAGCCTGCTGAGCTGGCAGCCCTCCCTCCCCCAGGCTGTTCTGGTTCTCCTCCTTCCATCTCTGAGTGGCTCCTATTAGCACAGAGCCATTAAAATTCAAGGTCGGATTTGATTCTCTATTGATCATTACCAGGCAAATTAAAGACATCTTTCTTCTGTTCCTCCTGGGTTTCAGTGCCAAGAGGCTCCCACTGTGGACTTTCACAGGAGGCTGCTGCTGCCCAGTGTCTCTTGCATGGGACCTGCTCCAGCCACCGTGCCTCCTGTTAAAGAGAGATTCTCCAGGTTGTAATAAAGCAAAAGCAAGTTTGAAAGGTCGGGAAAGCTGCTGGTTAAGGTCTGTTAAGATCTGGTTAAGGTCTGTGGGCTGCAGCTGAAGGCAGGAATCCCTCTCAGGAAGGGTAAGTGCAGCACCAGGCAGGTGTGCAGGGTTCTGGCTCGTCACAAGCTCGGTGTGGGACACCTTGGGACTGAGATTTTGCCTTCTCCCCTCCTGGCTCCCCCTAAAATAACCAGCACCCCCCTTCCTTCCCAGTGCTTCAGCCCCTGGGGTCTCAGGGTTTGCAGGGGATCCCATCTCTGGCCGAGCCCAGAGCATTGCCTGGTGCCCTGGCTGTGCTGCCCAGGCTGTGCCCTCCCTGCCTGGCTGCCCTGGGTGACAAATGCCAGCTCTGGGTGACAAATGCCAGCTCTGACCTTACCGGGAACACTTGGAGGGGAGTCTTGACGCCAGGCTGAGATCAAAAGAGAAACTCTCTGACAAGTCCCTTTGTAAAGCATCAGGACAGCATCTTCCAAATTATTTCTGTTTATACTTTGCCAGTGACTCATGCGCTGATGTTCTGTCCTGTAGGTTACTCTAAAAACAGGAATAATTACACTGCTAATTATCATTTGAATTATTCATTTTGTTCCCTTCTTCCTTTCTCCTGGAAGAGGGAGATGTATTGTCAGTTGTGGCTGTCTTTGTACGGCGTGATTAGATCCTCTCTTGTGCAGTGATGGGAGAGATCTCATCAAAATCTGCTTCCAGGAATGGAACCAGGATGGGAATTTCACAGCTCTCAGCCAGTTAAACACTGTCCCCTCCGGCCATGCAAATCTGAACCTGCATCTCCTCGTGGGGACACGCGTACACACACCTCAGCCAAGCACAAAACCACATTCACCCCTCCATCCACACAAACCTCAGCTGAAGGAGAAGGCTCTAATGAGACTGGGAGCATGTGGCACATGTGTTTGTGTGTTTTTTCCTAATTATCGCCTTTCAAGTAAGATTAAACATCTCTCAAAGCTGGACATCTTTCCAATAGGTGAATGAACTCCAGGGCTGACGGGAACATGAAAAATTTTCCCTGTCACAGGCAGACAAACAAATGGTGGGGTGTTTTTTTCCTCCTTATGAGAAGCATTGCAGTGGAATTCTGTTCTCTTGCTGCTGCCAGAAGTCCGGCTGGAGGGAGCCCAGCGTTGTTCTCACCCAGGCTGGGGCAAGGCAGGACAAAGCCCAGAGATGGCTGTGACAGGGAGGAGCTGCTTTGAGAGGTAACTTTGGCATCTGATTCCTGCTCCCAGATGGAAGATCTCAAGGTCAGGGCCCTGCTTTGAGGATCCAGCCCGGGCTGAGGATGGAGCTGTTCAGTGGCACAGTCTGAAATTCCTGAAAGATGCTCACCTGGAGGGTGAGTGCTGGGCACAAACCTGTATCATCCCTCTTTTCCCTTCTCCAAGGAATCTGCTCACTTGAGGTGAGCTCTGGGGCAGGGCAGCCAGAGCCCACCTTGGGGTGAGATGTGCAAGGAACAACAGAGCTGCTGCTTTCTGTGTAATTCCAGTTAGCCTTGCTGTGTGCCTGGGTGATGATAATCACCTGGACAGGTATTCCTTTCTTCCCCAGGGGATCCCTATTTCATCCCACGTGCAAAGAGGAGGACAGTGACCCAAAAGGCTGCTCTGTGATTTTTGGCTGCTGTAATTCAGTCTCAAGACCCCCCTGCAGCGTCCCTTGCCCCGTGACTCTTTCAGGACAGCAGCTGAGGTGTGCTGAGCTCCAGCACCCTCAGAGCTCCTCTGCTGCCACTGCTGGGCAGGGCTGGGGCTGCCCTGAGCATCCCCTTCTCCCGCTCCAGCCACAGCCTCTCCTGCTGTTCGTGCAGGGAGGGATGAGCAGCAGCCAGCATCCCCACTCCCTCCCCGCTCCCTCTCCCAGCAGCACCCGAGGATATCCATTAACTCGAGCAGCCTTGTGCCTTTATCAAGGATTCCTTGAGAAGATCTGGCTGCCTGGGAAGCCCAGCGTGTGCCTCAGACAATGTCTGCGCTTGGCGGCTTTATTTGTTTAACAGCTCTGATAACAGCGCTGCCTCTCGCCCTGAGAGAGCCCCGTGCAGGCAACAGGTTCCTTCCTTCATCACATCAATCTGAACTGATTTCACCCTGGAGACTCTCGGGAAAAGGTGCACACTCAGATTATTCCCCCAACAGCTTCATGTTGATATCAGGTCATTGTTTCACTGTATTTAAATTACCAGGAAAAGGACACCGTGTCTCTGTCTCTCTCTCCCTTTATCCCTTGCTGAAACAAAGACAGAGGAATGTGTCAGGGAAAGGATTTATCAAAGCCAACAGTCCAATAGTTTTATTTCCTTCTTGTCAGACACAGGGCCCTTATTCAGCTCTTTTACAGGAGCCCTGGATGTGCAGTGTGGATCAAGCCCAGGCTCTGTGTCTGACAGCAGTTTTGTTGGCTTCCAAGGCAGCTCACAAACCCCCGAGCTGGAGAGCTGCTGGCAGCCCAGCCAGGCAGCAGGAATCCTCCCCACCTTGGGAAGGTGGGAATGCACTGCAGAAATGAGGTTCGTGTCCTTTCTGGAGGTTGTAATGCCCATCGATCCAGTGCCTTTCCTTATGCTTTTGTTTACTCCAGAGGAAAGCAAATAAACCCCATCAAGGTGGCTAAAAGGCCATTATTCTGATTCC
The DNA here is from genome assembly GCF_017590135.1 of Pyrgilauda ruficollis. Classification (NCBI taxonomy): domain Eukaryota; kingdom Metazoa; phylum Chordata; class Aves; order Passeriformes; family Passeridae; genus Pyrgilauda; species Pyrgilauda ruficollis. The sequence continues at coordinate 221,124 of NW_024513432.1, read as the reverse complement.
AAAGCAGCTTCTGCAAACACTGCTCTGGTGTCAGCGCTGCTGCAGGATGGGCAGCAGGTCTGGGGATGGGAGGTGTTGGGACGGGGAGCTCTTGGGCATGCCTTAAACAAAAATAGATAACTTTTTATTCATAACAACCGCCTCCAGCCTTGCCAAGCAGTTCTGGGGTGCCCCTGAGCAGCTCCAGCCCCAGCTGTAAACTGAGGCACGCTGGTCACTGCCAGGTGACACAAGGGTGTCACACAGAAGGGATGCCAGGAGCTGGGCTCGCTGCTCCTGCTGCTCAGGGGACAAGGCTAAAGGGAGCAGCACTCTCAGAAAATGTGTGGTTTTCCATCCAGCAGTGGTTTTTAGGCAGAAATTCCAGCTTTTTCAGAGTCCCCCACAAGCCATAATGTCTTGGCACTTTGACACATCTCTAGCTGATGATGCCTCAGACCAGTTCTAGGAGGAATAATAAGAGTAATCATTATTATTTGTCACATCTAATCCAGCCTTATATCCTGTGGGATCTCAGAGCTTGTTAGCAGAGCACAGGGCTAATTCTGCTCATCTCTGCCACCTGCGCCCTGCTCCTCCAGGCAGGGTTTCAAATACTTGGTGTAAGCCTGCAGCACTCTGGATAAAAATACAAAAATAGCCTTAGCTCCTGGAGTGCCTTCCATAGCAAGTGGGAAACTGAGGCACAGGAACTTGCCTCTAGGGGAAATAGTGGTATAATTAATTACCAGCCTAGTTTTGCATCTTCCTGGAGTTAATGTTGCCTGGTAATTTATCAAAAGGGGAAAAAAAAAAAATAGAGGGAGTAGGTGGTCTAAGGAAATAAAAAGGGAGGATGGACTTTTCAAAATGAAGCTTGGGCACAATGGTTTTTGCATAACAGTAAGATGAAACCACCCTCTCCTCTTGTTTTTAAAATATGTTTTAAAGCAATACTTTAATTTCTGGGTGACAAAGACAAAAGCATCTGAAAACCTCTCCAGTTTTCTCTGGCTCCAGTATTTTTTAAAATTGTAATTATGAAACTGTCCCATTATCATATTGTGATGTGGAGCCTTTCAAGTAATGAGAAATTCAAGTGAAATCTTGATTACCTCCCTTGAGAACCAAATGTGATGGGGAGGACAGAGAAAGGGGGAAGACACAGACAAGTTTTATAATAATAAAATAAAGAAAAAAATTAATCACAGATCCATTAGTGTTAATACAAATGCTTTATGACTCACCTCAGTCATTTCCCATTATTTAATAACAGAAAGCCATTATTTCCTGAGAGAATTAGGATAAAGATTGTTTGGGGGTGGGTTGTGTGCTTTTGGGTTTTTTTACAATAACTAACAACGGGGCTTTAGGTGTGGTTAGAGAAGACAAGGGAGATGTTTTAACCCCTCACAGCATTCCCCTTCTGCAGCTTGAAGGGACAGGTGGCACAGACTGACCAGGTGTCAGCCAGGTGATTCTGTTCCACCTGCACACAGCCCAGTCAATTCCAGCCCAGTCTGGAGCTGCTCCACCCTCCCGTGCCTCAGTTTCCCCCTCTGTAAAATGGAGATGAGTAGTTTGATTCAGGTGAATTCTTGTGCAAAATGCCATGGCACCTGATTGGAAAGCACTGCTTCTTGAAAATCTACCCTTCCACCTAAAAAGAAGGTTAAATCATACATATTTCCTACCAAACCCAGTTAAAACAGGATTTCTGTCTCATACTTGCAGGTTTGTGAGTGTTGACTTCGCAGCAGCTGGAGATGACCTTGCTGTTGAAACTGAAGCTGATTATAGGATGAGCATCTTCCTGCCCCATCAGTGCTGCTGCTGTGGGGTCCTGGGTGCTTTTTGTGCTCAGGTCAAAATCCAGTGTCTGCCTCGAAATGCTCACAGACAGTAAAGCAAAGGAGGAATTATTCCTTTCACCTCCTTGAGGGCAGCAGAAGGACAGAGGCAAAGGCAATTTTCTTTGGTGCCAGGGAAGGTGCTGACTTCTGTGTGTCTCAGGCAGTATTTTGAATAAGAAAAAAAAATCCATCTTTTCTGCCTAAGGAGAGACCAGCTGCTTAATCCAGCCGTGGGAAACGTGGAACTGGGAAAAGATCCTGCCAGACTGAGGGCATCCCGAGGACGCCTTCCAGAGTCTGTTTACCCGAGCACTGTAATTGCTCAAGCTGTTTGCTACTCGAGGAGTTGAGAAAGTGTCAGAGGCAAACAGGACACCCAATTTTCAGTGGAAAGTTAACTTTTCCCATTGCCATTGCAAGCTTGGTTCTTTTGACCTAATTTCACACTCCAAGGGTTAACTGCTCTCTGTGGTACAGCAGCCCTCCAGTGAGTGCAGGCAGACAATGCCATTTAAGTGAATATTCCTAGCCTACAGAAGTCCTGGAGATAGCTCCATCTTGCTCACAGTGGGTGTTACATTAGCTGCTCAAACCATATTCCACTAAATTAGAGCTGGGCTGATTTAGACAATCACTGGGTCATTCTTCCCTCCAATTCCCTGTCTCACACAGAGATAACAGCAGCTGGGGAGAGCAGGACGAGTGGCAGTTTGCTGCTTATTAGGGGCTAGATGCAGTCCTGAGTCTGTGATTTGCAGAGCACGGCTGATACCAGCAACAAAAGCCTCCGAGTTAAATGATGTGGTGTTTGTTTCAGGTCTAATAAAGACACTTAAACAAGCACCGGGCACTTCCTTCCTCACAGGCAAGTCAGTGCATTGAAATGCCTTTATAAACCAGGATGCAGCACAGGGTGAGCAGGATTTGGAGGTGAGGGCTGGGCAGTCCCCACCTGAGCGTGGCCAGAGCCCCAGACAAGGGTCAGAGCCTCTGAATCCGCCGTGTTCGCTGGCTTTCCAGGCGTTTGTCTTCCTCTCCACACCTCGAGCTCCCACAGAGCTTTTGCAGCGGTTTTGTACCTCACCTAGTGCCAGAGGAGCCTGGTTTTCATTTGGCCTCAGAATACAACACCAAACTGCTGCTGTTGGGGTGATCTGACCTGCTTGTGTCAGCTGGTGAGTAAGCAGGAGAGCTCACAGCCCTTTGATGGGATTTGCTTTTTTCCTCAGTCACAAACCTGTGCTGCGTTCTTTAGGAAATGGGTGAGCTGATATCAGAGAAGTGTTGTACCGAGGAGTTCTGCAGGTGTCCAGAGCCCTTTTTTTGGCCCAGTTTCAGCCTCCAGCCCAACAAAATATTGAGCAAATGCTTAAACAGGAATTCTCCCTCAGTGTCCGGGGCTGAACAGATTCGGGGAGCCGAGCTGCCCCAGTGCTGCTCCCCAGGGCAGCCAAGCCACGACCTCTTTTTCTCAATTTGTAACATCCCTGGCAATGGAGAAATGCAGCATAAATGCTGTGAAAAGCAGCGGCTGCAGGTGTGCAACGGCTTCAAGGGATTAAGAAGTGGGAGGAAGCAGCAGAAGACAGGAGCCAAGGTGAAGTATAAGTGCCTGTAATTTAAAGGGGAAAAGGCTGTTCTCTTAGCTCTGGAGGATTGCTTGCTGCTTACCTTGAATTTTTTTCAGCTCTGGTGTGAAATGCTGTATTTCAGGTGTGTCCAAGGCAGGGAACTGCTCTAAGCTTCAGCATACAAATAGAAAGGGCACCACAGAGAGAATTATTTATCTCTCCTATTCCCGTTGCTCTCTTTAAAACTCACTGTAATGATGTTGCTGTGACCCAGGCCTCTGTAATATGTGCCTCAGGTAACACAGATTGATATATAAATACCTGAGTTTATTACGCTTGAAAGACCTTTTTGAAAACTCAGGGGGAGGGAGAAATTGTGGGATCTAATCTACTGTCCCTGAGGGAGAAAATTAGTCCACGGGCAGTGCTAAACGATAGAGCAGCCTTTGGATGCTGCAGGAAGAGAGTTGTTTATGAAGTGGGTCGTTCTGGCTGGGGAGGGCACTGAGGCAGAGTGGGAGTCAGCTCTGGAGCCCCATTTCCAGGCCTGGAATGGCACAGCTTCCCCAGAGCCGTGTTTAGGCAGTCCTGGGCTGGCTGCAGCCAAAGGTGAACGTGAGCATTTGCTCTGCTCGCCAAGGAGCAGCGGGGCTGAGCAGCAGCGGCTGCAGATCACACAAAGGTCCAGTGGGAACAGGGCAAGAAGCCCTCACTCTCCTCCCTGGTGCCTGTGCCCTCTCATTTATCCAGCTCAGGGCAGGGGCTGAAGGTTGTCCCCACTGACAGAGCCCCTCCAAGGGGCTGTGTTTGACACAGACCTGGTCTCACCGCTCAGCCACTGCCTCGCCACACCGTGGCACAGAAATCTTCATAGCTGCTGAGCAGTAAAAGTGGGAGCACAGAGTTGAAGGCGGTTTTCTTCCCCCTAAAGAGGAATACATTTCCCAGGTCATTACGTTTTTGGTTCATGCGCTGAGGGTTTCTCTCCCTGGGAAGTTTTCACAGTAGATTGAATCTGATCATTGAAAAACTCATCTGGAAAGCAGGTTAGATGCAAGAATAAAATGCCTCCCTCCCTTCCTGCTTCTCTCTTCTTTCTTCTTTGTACACCCAGAGAGAAAAAAATGATGGTAGACTTAGCAGGTTTTAATTATCGTTTACTGCCTGGGTGAAATCTCAAGCCTCTCTCCCTGGGTTCATCTCTAAAGAATGGGTCTTAACTTCTCATTACCTGCTTGAGGTGAGTGGGTGATTGAGGCACATATTTTCCCACAGAGGCTGTGAGTTCCTCTCATTCCTCCTGAGCTTCTGCTTCAGCGTTGGAGGATTGATGGGCCTCCTTTTAATAGCCGGATTTTCCTTTGGTTATGGATTGAGAACGTGAATTTATGCCTTCCTTCCTCTGTGCTTATCTTTCAGGAGAGTAAAATATCCAGAGAGCCTGGAAGATTCCCATGCAGGAGAACAGCAGTGGAAGGATGCTGGTGGTGGGAGGAAAGAGGAGCTGAGCTCTCAGCTCGGTGTTTGCAGTTGCAGAAAAGATCTCCTCCTGTGCAGGGGCTGCCAGCCCCGGAGCAGCCCTGCTTTGTGGCCCAGCAGGAGCCAGGTCCAAGGCCAGGCTGGCAGGTTTGCTGCCCCAGAGCCCAGCTGGGCTTTCTGAGCAAGGGGCACTGGTGGCAGCTCTGCTCTGTGGCCAGCCTCCCAGTGGGAAATGAGATCTCCCAGTTCTTCCCAGTGGGAAATCAGTGGGAAATGAGATGAGCTCCATCTCCCAGTTCTTCCCAGCCTGGGCAGGATCCGAGCTGGAAGAAGGCTCTCCCACCCTTCAGCAGCCTTCACCTTTCCTGTCAGTGCTCTCAGCTCTGCTGGAATGCAGGTTGCTGATGGTGCCCAGGCTCAGTCCCAGCATTCAGGGCTGGCCCTGCTGGTCCCGGTGGCACTTTCTGTGACCTGGGCATTCACTGACCCCACCAGGCTCCAGTTAAACTGGTCCTGTCCTTCACAGGAACTCGATCACAGACACACAAAGTGAGATGCAGACGGGGGTTTGATGTTACTGGGGACACTGATGCTGAATAGGTGACAGCTGGGCATTGTTCTGGTTGCCGGTGTGAACAATGTGCTGAGCAGAGGTGAGCAGGTGAACAAGGAGGTTTTTAATCCTTTTGGCCCCCGTGGAGCCCTGCAAAGGCACGGAGTGGGAGAAATGGGTGTTTCAGCTGAGCACAGGCACGGCTCCTGCAAGGGGAATGCCACAGCATTGCTCACTTCAAACCAGCAAAAGGTAATGCTACAAATCAAAATAATACAAGGAGCTGTTTAAAGCTGCTGGCACACAAAGCCAGGCCCAGCCTGCACCAAAATGCTCTGAAAGAGTCCTGGAGGATGGGGAGAGTTAATGTGGAAGCTGCCCTGTCAGTGCCTGCTTTTATTCCCTGCACTGCAAACGCTTGTTCTGGTTATAAATGGGCCCAGGAAGAATTTATTTCTTTTGCTGCTTCTGGGTTCTGTGTTCCTCTGCCTCTGTTTCTGAGCATGGAGGGATATCACTCTTGCTTTGTGCTTTGCTGTCCATCTCCTTCCTGTGCACTTTTTCTTTCTCTCCTACAGCAGAGCCATTTAGGCATCCATAAAACTCCCATAAAATTTTCTCTCCCACAACTTTTGCAGGAGCAGAAAAATGTCTGCTTCACTTCACAGACATTTTGATGTGGGGGGAACAGACTTTATGTTAAGAAAATGAACAGTGAGTAAAATAACAAGCCCAGAGAAAAAGGGCAGCTTTGGCAGAGCTGACACACTCCCACCAGCTCACCCTCAGAGCAATTACCCCATGTAAATCTGCCTTTTTTAAAAAAAGAGCCAAAGAGAGCCAAAACCATCACCAGTCACTTCAGCTTGTGTCCTGCATGGAGAAATGGCCCCGATATTAAAACAGCTGGGTGTGGGCCAGATGCCTGTGCATGGAAACATATTTAAACCATTGAATAAGCAGGGTATAAACAAGAATTTTCAAAGTTTGGTGGTTTTTGCAGCTCCGGGCAACGCGAATTAGAGTCTACAGTTATTAAGTTCCCATCTGGTGGCTTCTTTATGAAGGAATGATATTTGCATGTTTCCAGCAGAGAAAAGCTGTTTTTAGTTCAGATAAAATGGAACATTTTGCCACAGTATGGGAAATAACAGATGATGCTGATTTTAGCAACTGGGGTTGTAGGTTTCACCAGCTGCCCTTTAAAAAAAATTATTTATCTTTAAGTAATGTTTTTCCAAGTGCTCTTAACACCCATTGATGTGGAAGACTTTGGTCAGAGGAAATGATGGCATCTTGCAGGGAAAGAAAATTGCCCATTGGGTCATCTGCTGGACCTCAGTGCATTTTTTTCCCCCCTTTAATTTGAGCAATATTTGGTGCTGGTGTAGCCACAGGTTATCAGAATGCAAGAGGATCTGATTTTTTCCTTCTTGCATGAGAGTGGGGAGCAGGAAAGCCTGGCAGGTGCTGCACTGCATTGCAGCTGTGGGGACTGTGAATGTTCTCAAGCACAGCAGGCAGGAGCTGCAGGGATTAACCCAGAAGGAAGGCAGTGCCTGGCTTGTTTTGAAACACCCTGCTCCACCACTGCAAACTGAGCGTGGCTCTGGAGCACACAGCTTCCAAAGCAGCCTGTTCAGGCAGGCAGTGCCAGCTCCGAGCCTTGGAAACCACGAATACAGCCTGGCCAGCAGCTGAGCCTCGCCGCTGCTCACACACAGGTGCTGTCCCACCCCAGCAGCTGCTCTGCTGCCGCAGCCAAGAGCTGCAGGAGCTGCAGGGCTGCAGCAGGGGCTGTGCCACGACCCATGTCCCCAAGTGTCACATCTGCACATCTTTTAAATCCTTCTAAGGATGGTGGCCTTACCAGTGCCTGGGCAGGCTGTGGCAGGGCTGTAGAACATGTTGGTGATGAAATTTTCCCTAATATTCAGTGTAACCCTGCCCTGGCCCCCCTGAGGCCATTCCCCTTGTCCTGTCCCTGTTCCCTGGAGCAGAGCCCGACCCCGGCTGTCCCCTCCTGGCAGGAGCTGTGCAGAGCCACAGGGTCCCCCCTGAGCCTCCTCTTCTCCAGGCTGAGCCCCTTTTCAGCTCCCTCAGGAATTCTCCAGCCCGTTCCCAGCTCTGCTTCTCCTCCTGGACATCCCCAGCCCCTCCTTGGGGCATGTTTGGCATGGGGGCCCAAAGGTGCCCCCAGGTCCTGCAGCCTCAGCAGTGCCCAGCACAGGGAGGTGATCTTCCCCAGGCAGAACCAGCACAAGTCCCTGAACGTGTTTGCCCTCCCCTTTGGAAGCCTTTCAGCCTCGGTGTAACAGCCCCAGCCCTGCACTCAGAGCTCTGCAAGGGTGGACATTTTTATAGCAACCAAAGCTATTTGCAGCCTTCTGATAGTGGAGTGTTTTAGAAGGCAGCAAGTCTGTTATTCACAGAGAAATTCTGGCCTCCCTCCAAGCCTTATCAAATCTGTGGGGTATTGCCAGGTTTGAACAGTGGCCTCTGGGGGAAGATTTGTCTTTGCCATGCTCCTGCTCTCCTCTTCTCTAGGAAGGCGCAGCTCACGGTGTATTTAAGGCAGTGTCCAAGAGAGCCCATGTCTGGAATTCCCTCAGCTCTTTTCTCTTGCTCCTGTTCTAAAAATAATTTTTAATCCTTCCTGCAGCAGGGAAGAAGCTTGGACTGGCTCTGTGTGCAGTGCTGTGGCCTCCACCTTTCCCCAGGACCTTTCTGGGGGATTCACCCAGCGGCCGGTGCCAGCTCCTGGAGTCAGAGTGGTGCTGCCAGCACACGTGCAAAAGGACACAGTGCTCTGCAGGGTACTCCTCAGGGCTGTCCAGTTAAACTTTTCTCTTTCTGGCCTCCTTCAAGGCTTTGTGCCCATGGAGAAACACGTGGAGCAGCAACCCTGCAGTGGCCTGGGGCTGCTCTTCCCCAGGCATGACAGCCAGGCAGTGCCCAAAGGCTGAGCCAGGCGTGTGTGATCCTGGATCCTCCCAGGTCCTGGCACAGGAGGGTCCTGAGCCACTGAGCTTATTTCGTTTGAAGCAGAGCCCAGGCTTTGCTCGGGGCTGGCTGGGCTGCTCTGCAGATGATCCTGGGCTGTTGTGACAGTGCAGAGAGCCATTACTGAGAGCTCTTGCCAATCACCAGACTGCTGCCAGTCTGTGTCAAATGAAGCATCCCAGGCCCTGTCACATTGAATCCAGCAGCTCTTCCATTTCCAGCACAGCAGTTTGTTTATTTGTGTTCCCTCCTCTCCTGTTGGGATGCCACGCTCCATCCCCTCTGGGGTTTGCTGCCTGTGACCCCAGAGGGGCTCCGTGCCCCATCCAGGGCAGGCTGTGGTGCTGTGGGGAGGGAAGGGTGAGGAAGGGAAAGCCCAGGGTCCTGGTGAGGCTGGCCACACACGGGTTCAAGGGCAGGACGTGCAGCCTGAGGCCTCCCAGGGCTGCTGTGCTCTGCTGTACATGAGCAGAAACGGGGCACAGTCGTGGCAGGTCACTCTGACATTTTCTGGAAAAATCCCTTCGCCCAGGATTTCTCTCCTGGGAAGCTGAGAAGCCTCAGAGAAAAAGGAAAACAATAATTATCTCATTGCTTCTGGTGTGTTTTGCTGCTTTGGAATGTGTTTGGAGATTGTTTACCCACAGGTGATTGTTTCATTGGGTTCATGTGAATTGTTTTCACTCACTGGCCAACCAGTGCCAAGCTGTGTCAGGGCCCTGGAAAGAGTCATGAGTTTTTCAGAAGTATCTTTTTAGCCTTCTGTCTGTATCCTTTCTGTATTCTTTAGTATAGTTTTAGCATAGCATTCTTTAATATTATATAGATCATAAATAATAATTAGCCTTCTAAGAACATGGAGTCAGATTCATCATTTCCTTGCTTCGTCGGGGTCTCAGGAAATACAGGAGTGGCACATCTGGCTGCCCCAAAAAGGCTGGGCAGCCCCTCTGTGCCTCTCTCCCTGTCCTGAGAACAGGAAGGGTGGGTGACTGTGGATGCAACAGTTCAGTCAGAGAGAGAAAAACCAGATAACCTTTCCCAGGAATTGTTCTGGGGAGTTTTGAGAAGGCTGAGAGAAAGAATTGAAACAGTCCTGCAGCTGGTGTTTTGAACAGTTATTTCCTCATAACTTGTTTACCAAAAGGTGTCTTCTTAATTAACCAATGGTGTTAATCTAATGACCAATCAGGTCCACCTGTATCAGGAGGGTGTATGAAAGGGTCCTGCAGATGCTATTCCTCCCTCATCAGCACAAATTCTCCTGTTCTTGCAGGAAGCCTCTCTGTGCAAAGGCTGTGAAGTCTGGTCAGCTTCTCTTCAATTCTTGCTTGGGAGAACAGGAAAAAAGAAATAAATTCTTTGGGGGTTTTTATTCATAATGCATCTACAATAAGACGTGGTTCTTTTCTTGTCATTGCTTGCTTTGGTGCCTAATTTGCCTCCTGTAGGATTTGAACTGAAATATTGTGATGGGAATGTTTTACTCTTTACAAGAACTAAAAGCAAATGCACAGTTAAGAGACAGAATTCCAGGGCTTCCAATCATTTGACAGAATGAAGTCTGTGAGCCAAATTAACTGAGCTTCCTCATTACTGGTGTCACTTTGTGTGCTGGCTGAATGCTCTTGAATTCAGCCCTGATCCATTACAAGAAACACTCTCCTTACCTTTCTTGTGAGGCCCCTCAAGCTGATTAAAAGCAAAAGGGATTTCAGCTATAGTCCTTTTCCCCTTGAAGAGTGGCTTTTATCTGTTGCTGCTTGTTTCTCAAGAGAGTTTCTGATTATTTCATGGTTATTGTGCAAATTCATGGGGAGAGCTTCCCCATGGATGAATGGAGATCTTTTCAAGGAAGAAAGATGTCTGCTGCTTTTAAGGAGTGCCACGTATCAAAACCTCACAGAAATGCCCATTTGGGCTGTGGCTTCCACAGCAGGGTCCCTCTAAGAAGAGCAGGGATAAATCCAGCTGCATTACCCAGCCTGGTGACATCCTTCCCTTGGTGGCACAGAGCAGTGATTGACTCTGGGTGACTCTGCTTGCAGCTGAGGCCACATCCAGGAACTGGAAACCCAGGGAGCCTCTGCAGTCTCCATGGAGACAGCACACTTACAACTTAATGTGATCAACAGATGCTGCAATAATCTTGAAAGATGGAGAGAATGTTTCAAAGCGAGTGTTGTTTATGGTGGTTCAGTGGATGCTCAGATTTGCTGTGTTGTGACTGAGCTCCACGTAAACACACTCTGGAAAACACACAGATGTGAGTGAGCGTGGAGGGAGAATCTTTCCCGTGGCCAAAGCAGGAGGAAATGGGCAACCACTCTTCTGTTCCCAGCTCCTGCCCTTGGGGAGCTCACCTCACCTCTGCTGTGTCCCAGTTTATCTGAAATGGGGCAGTGCCAGCCACCAGGCAGTGGCTGCAGCAGCTTTTATGCTCTGGGTTAGGGTGTGTGTAATGAGATGAAACTGGTCAGACTCTGATGGATGAGCCTGAAGTCTCAGTGAATTGAGCAGGGATCTCCCTCTGTGCTGCATGACCTAATGCTGGAGCTGACGTCAAGATCTGCAGGGCAGATTTACACTGCTGCTTGATTTTCCTGTGAAATCTCTAATGAGTGATCATTTCCCACTGAATCTCATAAGCTGCTGGAAAGAAATGACCTGTTTTCTGCCTTCCTGCTCTGATATTGGTGCAGCCCCCATCACTGCCACAGCTGGACCCTCACGCCAGCCCCAGAGGGAGGGAGATGCACTCCTCAAACAGGAGGAAGGGCATGCAGATGCTAGTTCCACATCAGAAAAATTCCTGGAGCATTGCTGCCAGAAAGGATGTTCCAGATGTAAGAGCTGGCTCAGCCTTCATTTCACTGACTTGCTGCTAAGATAAAAATTCCTGCTGTACTTGTTTCTTATTCTTTCCCCAAGCATCCTCTGCTGGCCACTCCTGGAGATGATGGGCTGCCAAACCCACACTGGATGTGTTCATTGGGTGTTATCCCATCCAACTTTGACACAAGCACACTGATATCAGCCATTCCACTAAGCTTAATTAACCACAGAAATAAAAACTATATAACAAAGTTACTTTGACACCACACGTATAAAATCCACGTTAATACTTGTGAAAAGCCAGTATGATATATCTATAACAGGCAGTGCTAAGGAACTCCATCTGCACAGCTGCATTAGGGAGGAGGCACCTTTGCCTTAAGGGGAGCACCCGTGGGGCTTCAGCAGAGCAGGGTGCAGTCCTTCCCCAGCTGCTTTTTCCTCCCACCCAGGGCCAAACATTGCTTGCAAGGCTCTTGCCCAGCCTGGCTCCTTGGCTGGACTCTTGTCCTTGATGAAAGGTGCTCAGCATCGTGAACTCCTCCCGCCATGCACCCAGGGGTGAGGAATTCCCAGGGAGAGACTTCTGCTGCCACTTTTGGGGTGTCCAGCCCTGGAGAGATCCTCACCCAAGCAGGCAAGGGACTCCTCACCCAGCCTCTGCTCCCCAGGTGACTGCACAGGAACGTAACCCAGATTATTCATAAATATCAGCAGGGATTATTGATCAGGGTCTGTCTCCAAATAATGACAGAAATGCACCTCCTTTCCAAACAGACAGGAGACCTAATCCAGTGAAAGGAATTCCTCGTCGAAATCCCAGATAGGCCCATAAGATCAGCCTGATTATTTTTTGAAACCTTGGTTCCTCCAAATAAGACTGAAAATTGAATTAGCTCAGAGAGAGACAGCGCTGGCCAATCACTCAGGGAAGCTGAAGGACAGCTTATTGATTTTCATGTTTCAGAAAAATTAAATGATATCCCTTTTTGTTATTTAAAATGCTGCTTAAGCAATTTAGTAATGTGATGTTGGAGGCTCAGTTCCAGGCTTTGAATCAGCTGAAGGAGGGGGAGGAATTTCCCTTGACATGAGAGCTAGGTGGAAGAAAGATTTAGTATAATTGCCTTCCCTTCCAAATAATTGATAGGGACCAAAAGAATGGCTATATTTTGCTGGCTTCCTTTCCTGCATACCATTTATTAAAATATAGTAATTAATTATGTAAATAGTTGATTTATAATCAGCAACACTGGTGGTTAATTGATTTTTGTGCGTGTGAATTTATATGACAGAGAAATACTGATAAGGTGATTATTCTGTCCTGCCAGGCCAGGGAGGGAGGAGGTGTTCTGGCGAGCCTCAGCAGATGGATTTTTGGTCCTTTCCTTGGGAATTTAAATCTTCTCCAACTGGTTGGGGCCCTCTGTGTCCAGAACAGACTCCTTACTCCGAGGTGTGTGGAAAGAGAGCATCTTCCAGGAGCTGCTGTTTCCTTTAGCTGGGAGTGAGCTGTGCTCAGCTCTGCTCAGCAGCTCCTGGGGGGGCTGTGTGGAGGGTGCTGCCCTCGCCGGCCCTGCAGCGCTGCTGGGGTTAAACTGTGCTGCATGAGTCCCCTTCCCTGTGCCCCACCCCTTCCCTTCGGATTGTTTCAGGCAAATCTTTCAGAAACAGCTCTTAATCAAATGAATGTGCAGTTATAAATAAAATATCTTCTCCCCCTTCTCCCCTCCAACTTCAAATTGTGAACCTTGGCCTAAGGAGGAGGGAGACTGGGAATGGGAATGGGAATGGGAATGGGATGGGGATGGGAAGGAGAATGGGAATGGAATGGGAATGAAATGGGGATGGGAATGGGAATTGGGATGGGAATGGGAATGGAATGGGAATGGGAATGGAATAGAATTGGCAAGGGGAATGGAATGGGAATGGAATGGAATGGAATGGGAATGAATTATTTCCAAATGCAATGGTGGCTGCAGGGTGACGTTTGTGCTGTTTCCAAGGGACTCATCTCATGCAGGAGCAGCTTGAGGACGCCTGGCTGGTCTGTGTCCTTCAGCATGGAGGGAGCTGAGTCTCCCTGAGAGTGTCTGAATGCTGTTTCCATCCCAGTGCAGGTGGGTTTGTGCCTTTCTTGGCTGAGGGTGGAAATGCTCCTCCGCCCCAGTGGCTGCCAGCGTGGAGGGGAGCTCTCTGTGCCCTTCTCCCGCAGAGCTGCAGGGTTGAGGATCAGCCTTGAGCTCACCCTGAAAGCTCCATCCAGCTGGGAAAAGGCTCCTGCCTCGGGCCTGGCCCCTCCTGTGCTGCAGGGGATTGGGAAGTTGGGTGCTCTGCAAATCCACCCGAGCTGCCTGAAGTTCCTTGACCTTCAACTGAGACCTGAGCTCCCTCTTTTCTGTGATGAGTCGACGCTATTAATTGGAAATCCAATTCTGGAGGAGAGCCAGGCTAATGCTGAGCCAGCATCACTTGGCTCTGCAGGCAGGATATAGGACATGCCTTGGTCTATCTATAGCCAGGGAAAGTCAGCTTGTTCTGCCTTATTGCAGGGGAAAGTGGGGTAAATAGGTCCTCCCTCACCAGTCTGGCACCTCACACCATTTTACTTTTTCCTATTTCTAGTTTGAAGCAATAAAAACTGTACAACAGAACTGCCAAGCAAAGCTTTGTTTTACTCAGACAGAAAACAGGATAAAATGACATCAGTCCTCTGCAGGGAAAGCATCCCATGAGGTCCCTCCAGCACGGGCGCAGAGCACTCAGTGAAGGTCCTTCCAGCCCAAATTGACCTTGGGGCAAGTTCATTCCCCTCAGAGGGGCTGGTCCTGCCCCCCTTTGATCCAGAGCACCGCTGTGGGCTGTGTGATGTGACGGCAATGAGCTGCTCACACACCTGAGCTCACACTGCAGCGTCCCGCGCGGGGGTTCTGCACGGAACCCTCAAAGGCAGAGCAGCTGTGGGGCTGCCCCTCAGAGGAGCCTGCTGTGTCACAGCAGCCCAGGGCCAAACAGGACCCCAGACCCTGGTGAGCAGCTCCTCCACTGCCAAAAGCCACGCTTAGCAGAGACCTCACAGCCAGAAAAGGCTTTTACAGACATACAAGTCATGCCAGACATCCAGAATGGTGTGGGTTGGAAGGGACCCACGGTGCAGAAGGGTCTGGGGGCAGTGGTCACTGCAGTGGTCAGTCCTGGGCTCAGACACAGCTCTGTCAGGCAGCCCCGTGCTGGCAGTGAGCGCTGAGGTGTGACAGTGGCTGGCAAGGGCCACGCTGAGCCAGAGCTGATCAAACCCAACCTGGTTAATACGAACTGCTTATAAGGTGTGTCAGGCCCAAACGTGTATCCAGTATTAATTCATCCTCTCAGCTGCCCTGGGAAGTGGGGAGGAAAGGAAATTTGTGTCTGTTTTTAAAGGAAGGAAACGGGAATATTTGGTTTGGTTCCTGGGCTGTGGTTTCCAGGGCCCAGTGCTTGCCTGGTGCTTTGTGGCACAGATGGCCCAGAGCTCCCCTCCTGATTGCTCCTGGGATGGGGCTGAGAGCTCCAGGGAAGGACCTGCACCCCGAGGAGCTCAGCAGGGCCAGGGAGATCTCACACCTGGGGCACACCTGGCCTGGGGATCAGCACACAAACCAGTCCCAAACCAGCCCCAGCACGAGGCTCCTGATCTCCCCCCAGGCCCTGGCAGCCTCTTGGCATCTGGCACTCCAGGCTTGTGGGGTTTTCCTCTTCTCCCACCATCCTGCCATCCATGGATGCACAGATGGCTGATACAGAGCTGCTGTAAAGGGTTATTAAAGATTGAGGTTTGGTTTTGTTTTTTTGGTTTTTTTTTCCTCTCCCTTTGATTGATGCATGAACAGACCTATACAGATGTGATAAGGTCAAATGTAAATTTAATCAGTTTAGTTAATTTTTTTTTAACTCCTATGTGATGCATAAACAGATCAGAGCGTTGGGAAGGAGCTGGCAGTGGGGGAGCCTGTGATAACTTCCACTCAGCTCCTGTCCAAATAATTTTAATGACAGACTGCTGAACTGTGGGGTTCCAGAGCTTTGCAGGAGATCCTGGGCACAGGAGCTTTTAGACCCAGGAATTCCTGGAAAGCACCAGAAAATTCCTCCCAATTTTCCACAGCACAGCATCAGGTCTGGAAGAACAGGTCTGGAAAGGACAAAGTGTCAAAGATTTGTAGATGCTGCCCTGAGCTCTGCCTGGTGCTGTTTCTCCTTTGGGAGGTGAGGATGCTCCAAAGAGGATCCCTGCAGAGATGCAGGTCCCTGCTGGTGGGAGCCACTCACAAGGACCAGCCCTGGGCTCCTGTGTGCTCAGCAGCCTGGGAGCTGGTGGGGTTTGGCATGAGCTTTTGGTCTCACAGGGACAGCTCTGGGCTCAGGAGCAGCAGCGGGGCGGGCAGGACTCGCAGCCACAGCGGAGGCGAGGTGCTGATGTCTTCCACAGCCAGCGTGATGCTGCAAACCCCATCCCTCTGCCACCTCCTCCCCCTGAGCAGAGCAGGCTGACAGGAGCACAGCTGTGTGGCTGGTGCAGGATTGACACTTCAGGTTTATTTGATGAGTTTGGCTGGTTAGAGACAGAGTCAAGTGAGCGCATCAGCCTCAGTCTCTCCATCATCATCTTCACGGCCCTCATGGACCAGCTCCACGTCTGTGCCCTCCTGGGAGCTCAGGGCTACACACAGCACTCCAGCTGTGCCTCAGCAGGACTGGGAAGGGGTGGGATCACCTCCCTGGTGGACACACCATCCCAAAAAACACCGACTGCAGCAATGACAGCGCTTTGGGGGAGGAAGAGGAGGAGCTCAGCTCTATGGCCAGGGGCCAAGCAGCGCTGCTCCCCTCAGGCACAGCGCAAGCTGTGGCACGTTTGTTTGCTTTGCTGGGTCTGTATCTGCAGCCAAAGTGCCCAGGCTGTGGGGAGGAGCTGCCAAGTGCAGGCCAGCAGGATGGAGCTGCAGGAGCTGCAGGAGATGCAGGAGATGCAGGAGATGCTGTGCTGTGCGCTGGCACAGAGCTGCTCCTCAGCTGGGTCTCACCTGCACCGGGCTAAGCCTGGCTCTGGGCTCAGGAACAGGCTTGGCTCTTGGTGACTGTCAGGCTAGGCTTGTCCTGGGTGTTCTCCTGGCTGGGGGTGACAAACCCTTGGCTGTGCTTCCCCTCACACCGTGCAGGTGTCTGCCACTGCAGAGACAGGGCCAGAGCAGGGATGCCTCAGGTGAGGGGCTGGGGCACAGGGAGACAGCAGCGTGAAGAGAGGCATCCCTGCATTGTCAGAATAGCGGGAAGCGTGGCTGAAGCAGGGCAGAAGGGATTGCCAAAGCCAGCAGAAGGGATTGCAGAAGCCAGCAGAAGGGATTGCAGAAGCCAGCAGAAGGGATTGCAGAAGCCAGCAGAAGGGATTGCCAAAGCCAGCAGCTCCCAGGTGAGAGCACGTGGGATGTGTGTGCCCCGAGGGCCCTGCAAACAATAACAGGAACATTTAAATGCCATAAAGCTCGTTTTATCAGGGAGATGGTTTCCACTGAAAGAGGTTGTTGTGCACGGTTCCTTTGATGGGTCTCGGCAGATAGCACCAATTATAAAATTATTAACAAACCAATGTGCTCCTTCGCTCCAATTAAATGATAAGAGGCAAAGCAGAGGGGCAGATTTTTATCATTATCAGATTACAGGCCCATATTGTGCTGATAATAAAGCGGGCACTTCCTAATGCCTTACCTCCAATATGGCTCCTTAGATTATTGTTTGGCTGTAGAAGAAATAAAAGGAGCTTTGCAAAAGCAATAATAACGTGGAAGTGTCTTTATCACAGGCCATTGCAGGGAGAGTAACAAAAAGAGCCCAAAATGACTGAGGCCACTGACAATGAGCACAATGAGAGCATCAGGAGAGGGGAGGGTGCCACACAGCAGAGCAGGGGCCAGAACACCTCGAGTCTGCTCCGGAGAGAAAGCCCAGACAGGGAGCTCACTGCAGCCTCTGGGAAAGAGAACAGAGCCACAGGAGGGGGAAGAAAGGAATATTAGAAGCTTTTTGGGGGGTGGAAGGAGTGTTTCTCTCCTATTCTTTTCCCCGTGTGAAGTCGGGGAGGATTCGGGATGCAGCTACAAATACACAGCCCCTCTTCCACTGCCTGAAGTCTGATGTTCCAGAGGTGATAAAATCTAATTAGGCAGCGTAGTACTAATTCAGCTGCCATGTGATGCGCTGAGGGAGGAGAATACCCACTGCATGGGAGGAGAGACAGAATGAGTTTCCCCTTCCTGACCCTGAAGCAATCATACCTAGAAGCCTGAAAGCTGATTTTATTTTCCTCTCTGCAGGTGAGAGACAGCAGTTTAAAAGAGTCCTACTCTGACTCTGCCTGGCTAGGTGTGAGGTTGTTAGGCTGGTAAAATATGTAGGGGATGTGATTCCCTTCCTGTACTGGCATAAATCAGAAGTCACTCTAGCTGTGCTGATTTACACAAGCTGAGGGTTTGCCTTACCAAAATTATAACAGCATAAAGCCAGTGAGGAGGAAAGGTCAAGCCTGTCATATCTGTCTCAAAGCGTGGTGGTATCAGCCATGACTGATCCGGGAACCTCGTCATTACCTGATTAATTATTATTAATTATTATTTATTACTCTAGCACCAGGGAGCCCTTGTCACATCTGTGTTAAGTTCCCTTGAACCTGGATCCCCTCCAAGTTTTCTGAAGTCCCTGAGCTTGCAAAGCAAAGCTGCTGATCTGGTAAGAGCAGGTCCTGGAGTTGAATGCTCCCAGGACCTGCAGTCCTCAAAGGAAAAGTGCCACAATGTGTGTGCTGCTTGGAGTGGGAGGAGAGGGGTCCTGGAAGGAGCACAGCAAAGCAGAACTGGGGAAAAATGGTGCTGTGGAAATGCTGAGCTAAAGTCAGAGCTCTGCTTAGCCCTGGGACAGTTCCTGGAGTGGGGCTGGGGAGGCTCCAGGCTCTTGTGCTTCTAGTTATCCATCCCTAATGATCAGATCAAAGCATCTCAGAGGGCTCATTCCAGTGAGTTTTGCTCTCATTTTCACCAGTGTAAGTCACCTCTCTCCTGTCAGTGAGCTGGGTTGGATTTACACCCAGTGGAACAGAGGTGGGGAAGCTGTGCACTGAATTCCTGCCAGCTCTTTCCTGAGTCTCCCAGCAGAGACCCCAGATCAAGAGATATTGGCTTTCCTGGGCATCAGAGGGGCTGCTTGAAAGGCAAATTAATGTTATCTCTGTGCCAGATCAAAGGACTGCTTCCTTGTCCTGCTGCAGCACCAACACGTGCAGTTTTACAGCCCCAGCCTGCTGATTCTGCTTTCACTACCTGTTATTTACAGCCCTGCATGCAACAAGCTCTGCTTTATTCATCTGTGTGTTTTTGCTTCCTGGGAAGATCCTCAGCCAGGAGCTGAGTCAGCAGAAGCCCTAGCAAACAGGGAGCTTCTGTCCCTGCAGGACACTGAGCCCCTGTGATGTTCTGCCTGATGGGAGAGGACTTTTCCTTTCAGAGTGCCACATCGCTCTGCTTTGTCTCCCATCTTTCCCTGCAAGCAGGAAGCAGCCCTCTTGAATATAATTTCTATTGAAAGCAAATGGTGTCTATGTCTGATTAGCTCTGGCTTGAGGCTGTATCAACGAGCTCGCTGTTGGTCCTGCATTTGCAGCCTGGAATGTTTTAGGGCACTTGAGTCTGACAGACTCACGTTTATGACATTAAACCATTCTATCACGGGCTCACCACAGTGTTGTTCTCCCAGATGGCAAGAGGCAGCGGGGGAAAAGCCACAAAGCACCCACACCGTGGTGGCAAAGGGGCAAACCCTGCAGTCTTCACTGAGAGCTTGGCAGGTCAGATTGTGCTCCTGCCAGAGCCCGAGCTGCCCCTGCTGCAGGAGGTGCCAGAAGGGCCAGGCTCAGGCACCTGATGGTGCTGATCAGGAGAAACCCTCTGCAGTCAGTGGGGTTAGATGGGACACAGCCCCGGGGAGGTGGGGGCAGCTCCAGGGCTCTGCTGTGCTGTGCTGTGCTGTGCTGTGCACACCAGGGTTCTCTGTCCCCTCTGAGCCCAGAGCAGAGCCCTTCCACCCCTCCAGCAGCTGCAGCTCAAGTCCTCTGGCTCAGCAAATGGGACTTGCAAGACAAAGGTGGAGCTCTGAGGGGAAGTGTCTTTGCTTTTATTTTTTTCTTTTGCTGAGTGCTTTCTGTAAGTGCAACTGAACACACAGAATAAGTCACTTTTCCCCAGAAAAAGCCCAGGGCCTCAAGAGAGGGCAGCATTCTGTTCACATTTCCTCTCTGGGGACAGGGTTTCCATTACACTCCTCTGCCTCACTCTGGCAGCCTATAAAGGTCTTGAAAGGATTGGGAAAAGTCCCCTGGCAGCTTCTCCTGCCCAGGAGAGCTCCTGGCACACACAGGGCTGGCACAAAGCCTTGGGCAGCCCCAGGAACCTCTGCTCTGTGGGAAATCCCAAGGGGCAGAGCTGTGGTCTTTTTCAAAACAAAGGTGTACATTTCAAAACATCCCATGGAAGGGAAAATACCAGCCCCAATCAGAAAAATGCTTAGAAGCAATCAGACTGCTTCATTTAAACCCAGCCAGAGTCTGGCAGCCTCCTCCATTATTTTTCTTTCTTGTTTAACATTCAGAAGTCTCCAAGGAATTTGCTGGTACAATTTGCTGTGCTTCACCACAGGTCTCCACAGAGCGGCTGTAACAGGCAATGTGTGGCCTGGCTTTGTCACTCTGCCCATCCTGCTGTTCTGATGGAATAATCAGAATAATCCTTAATATTTCCCAGAAGTAACTCGTGCCTGGGGCTCCTGCAGGAGTTTCACCTGTGCTATTGGCAGCTGCACCAAATGGGGAAGACAAGGAGCCCAAGGAATGGCAGGGGCTGAAGGCAGCCAGAAGTGAGCTGGAAGTTCAGAATTTTAACCTAAAATGCTTGTTTAGGTTTTCCTTGTCAGCAAAAGTGAGAAATACAAACTCCCAGAGTGCAGATGTCCTGTTCTGTGGGGGTAAAAAGTAGTTTGGGGACCTGAGAGCAAGTGGATTGCTGGACCTGATTGGGACAAAAGGTTGGTGCTACTTATCCCAAGTTCCTGGGAACTGTGACTTTACCCTCATTTCGTGGATGTAGGGCAGTTAGAGAAGTGACAAGCAGTAGATTTGGGAGTGCAACATCTCACTGCATTTCAGGCTTCCTGAATCCCTGTTCCTTGTCCCTTAGGCAGCACAGCCCTCCTTGCTGCATGCAGATTGCCCAAATCCAGTCCCAGGCTCTGCTTACAGTCCAAGCCATTTGCAAGTTTAAAGAAGAGACAATAAACTAGATGAAAGCCAATCAGAAACTGAGCAAAGTCCATTAAGAGCATCCTTGGTAACTCTCCATTTAGCCTGTTCTTTAAAGAAACTGGCTGAACATCTGAGATGTGTTTTCTCTGTAGAGAGATAACTCTGAAAGTGGAACCCAGACTCCAAAGAGCTTTGAGCTCTCTTAAAAGGAAGCAAAAGACTCTGTGTCGTGCCACATATGACATTAATCATTAAATGTTACGCAGATGACTGGGGAAAGAGGCCATTTGTTACAGGAGGGAAAAGAGAGAATGTAGGGATTTTTTTGGCTGTGCTGCCAGGAGAGCCAGTTCCCATCTGTGGGTTTGATGCATTGTTCCATAAGTAACAGTGCTGGTTTTGCACAGGAGCAGCTCTCAGAAACCATAACGTTTAATGCAGAATGAAATGTATTCGAGGAGAGGTTTTCTGTGCTATTTTTGCTCTTGGTGGAGAAGGATGTGTCTCAGAAAGTTGCTCTCCCCAGTGCCCTCTGCTCCTGCAGCAAAGACATCAGTTCCTTTGTGGTCCTCGTATCAAGTGTTGCTCTATCACCATAGACCACCTCTGGGATATTTTTGTCTTCAAAAACTGTTGCCATTGCAGAAAGTGAGCCAGAAAATACACACATTGTGTTGTCCTGGGCAAGAGATGTTATTTTTGTTCTTTCTTTCTTCTTTGGTATGCATCTTTGTGAGAGCAAAAGCAATTTGGGCTAATGGAACTTGCTGTCAGTGGGCAGGAGAGAGTGCACAGCACTGGGAGCACTGCAAAGTGCAGCTGTGGTGGGGATTTATCCTGGATTTGTGCTGCTGTAGAGCAACAAGTTCTGGATATAGGGCAGTTTCCCAAAGGTGGTTCCCAGACAGAGCCATGCTGTGAAACCTGGTCTCCATCCTCCACAGGGTGACTGGGGTGATGTCCCAGGGTGGGCAATTCTACTTTTTGCCTCTCAGTGCTCTGGCTTTTTGACTACAGTAGGAGATACTGTAGACTGAGTTGGAGATATTGTACACTGCTCCTCTTAGGAGGAAGCTAATGCTGAAGTCAAGAATCCTTGAGGCAATTTTCCTTACATAGATGTACAAAGGTCTGGATTTTAGATCAGGGGAGAAAGCCCACAGCCTAAAGCAACATTTCATTGATAAACACAGCTCAGAAACCTGTTCTGTGTGTCTGCCTCCCCACAACACGTGGTTGTGTTTGGCTTTCCTCTGCTACTCCTCTTATCACTCCCTCTCCAAATTAAGCGAGGAATTCTCCTCTAAGTATTCCACTCAGAGCAGTTCTGCATTTCCTTCTTATTTTCAGTGAGTGCATGCACTCATCTGCAGCTCTTATTGAGGAGTAGCAGTTAAAGCCTCCCAGTTTCAGTGTGGTTTATCCCAATCTGGATTGAAATCCTGACCTTCCCATTAGAGATGGTTCTGTTTGGATGCAGGAAATATTCCCAGAATGCTGCATTACCCTCTGGCACGTTTATCTCTCCATGGGCATAACCAAAGCTCCAGCTATTGCTGCTCTACCTCCTAGCACAGCTCCTCCTAATGATAATATTTTTCTCATCTTAAAGCAACTCGAACAACCAGGACTAAGCACCCAGCGGGTCAGTTGGGAGCAATCAGGTTTCTGCCTTTGTCTTTCACACAGAGCAGTGCCTGTGAGGCATCTGGGGGTCTCTGCATCACACACTCAGCCATTAATGGCTGGGAACTGTGTCTTGGCTTTTCTCTTAATCTCTTATCACAAGATTAGCTGATGTCTGTGAAGCCCAGGAGGATTGGGCAATGATGAGGGATCGTCAGGAGAGATGGAAAGATAAGCACTGTTCTCTAAGAAGCCAGTAGGGTTTCTCGTGGAATAACCATCTCCTGCTCTCTGCAAGGCTCTTCTCACACAGACCCCAGACCAGAGGGCTCCCCTGGGTCCCCCCATGCCATGGGGCACAGGGGGCATGGTGCCTGTGGAGATGGTGCTGGCTGAGTGTGAGCAGCCCACACCCTCCTGCTCAGCCCCTCCTGGCTCCCTGTGCGGCTGGAGATCACCCTCCGTGTGTGGGGCATCGTCAGCCCCTCTGGCAGAGGTGGGTTTTTGCTTTTCCCTGCTCCACAGAGGGCTGGAGGAGCAGAGCAAACATCCTGCTGGGTGCCTGTGCCTCGGCACTCGGAGCAGTCGGAGACATTGCTCTCTGTCAGCTTCAGGACCTGTCTGATCCGAGACAGTCACCCACAGTGCCTGCACATTCCCAGCTGCTCCAGTGCAAAATGAGTCTGATTCCTGCAATCTGCCTCTCCCCACGACTGCAGCTCGGGGCTCCCTGGGGCAATTATGTCCTCAGAGCTGATGCTGTGGAGAGGAATCGTTCATACCCCACAAAGCAAGTGTCAGGTCTCCAGCAGAGCAGGAAGGGCAGAAGAGCCATCCTAAAGCAGCTGCTGGCTTAGAACTGAGGAACTGGAAATGGGTCCAAGGTTTCCCTCACATTCTGGAGATAGCAACACAAGCCGCAAAGGAGAGGGGCTGGAAAAGCACTGACTCCCAAGCCACAGCATCCTCAGGGTTAGATTTGGGCTGTTCCCTCTTCCAGGACTCCAGCACACGGGAGATGAGGCCAGTGCTGCTGGCTCTCCTTCCTCCTGCTCTTCTTGCTGTCCTGGCCATGGTTACCTCGATTCACTCTGGACTCACCCTGTCTGTGCTGCTGACTATCCAGTTCATTATCTGCTTGTAATTGTTTTGTCTTCTCTGATCTTTTGTTCACCTGTGATGAGTGTACAATCAGATTTTCTCTGCTCTGACATGAGTTACAGGCCTTTTGAACCCTGACTGATTAAAGTTTCTTCCTTCTTCAAGTAAATTGGTTCCCACAGAGCTGTCCACCAGCGTGGCTCCCTTCACTGTCTGAATCACATCTTCCCAGCTGACAGATGGATTGCTCCAGGCTTTGTGGTCATTGTGCCAGCCTCAGAAGTTTGGGGTGATTGTGTTCCCAACCTGGTCAGCTTGCTTTTGTTGTTTTCTGGCATGTTTCTTTTCCCGCTCTCTGTATTAGTGACTGATGTCCAGCCTTCCCCCTGGCCCTTCCCATCCTGCTCTGAGGGAATATTGCTGCTACCTGTGAGCTGAGCTGCACTTTTGAGCCCTTTCCTGGCTGATATGAGTGTGAGGAGCTGCCCCAGCCTTCACTGCAGCTCGGTGAGGAATGGATTCCTGAACAGGAGCTGAAACCTGCAGGGCACTGCACCACTGCACCTGATAGTTTTTATTTTTGTACACAAGTGTGCAGAGAGCAGTGCAACCCAAAGAGAATGTGAAGGATTATGCTTGAGAGGCTGTGCTGGGAGGGCTGGTGAGTGCAGCTGAGGTGAGGCCAGAGAAGCCAGGGCTCACCTGTGCCCTGTGCAGCCTGGGAATCCCTGCCTGGCACCCCTGCAAGGGCTGGGGTGACATTTCAAATGTGCACAGCTCAACAAGGGTGGATTCAACTCAGCTTCATTTTCAGAGGCTTCTGCAGCCCTTTCCTGGCTAGCAAAAATGCTTGGGAATTTGGCCAGTAACCATGTTAATTGGCTAGTATGTTGGGTATTTATTTGAATGTCAATTTGAATAAATTAAAAAAAATTCTAGTGAAGCAGTAGTAGAATCAGACATTTTTAGCAGAGAGAAATGCTTTTTTATTACTTAAAACAAGCTTAAATTAACAACTGCAGATAATGATTCCCTGGAGCCAGATAAGGGGTTAAGGATCATTGCTCTCAGTGATGACAGGCTACTCACTAAATCTGGTGAGTTATGTTTCCAGTTGAGGCTTTATAGCTCAGATATATTGTCTCCAAGTGAGTGAGACTTGGGTGACTGGCAAGCCAAATGACTCACCAGCTGACCTGAAGAATGGCTTTCCCCCCTCAGCCTCCCCTGGCTAAATGATGTTTGGAAACCACCAGCTATGTGACAAATTACAAGAATCATATAATTTGAAGAAGTGGAAAAAGAAGTGGAGTGCGTTCTGGAGACAAAGGATCTCGTGTCCCAGGTTTTTGGCATTTCCCAGCCCTTCTCTCAGGCTGTCCCCACTCCTGGGTGGGTCAGCCCAGTGCAGGATCACCAGGGCACAGGGATGAAGAGCAGGGCCTGGCTGCAGCTGGCTGGATTTGCCACGGAAGGTCCATCAGCCAAAGGCTCAGCTCAGTTCTCTCGAGGCCTGAATATGCATTAGAGCAAAGTGCTGCTACCCTTTGTGGGGCTTTGTACCCAAAGTGATGCCACCCACTGCTTTCCAGAGGGCTCAGTGTCAGTGGGTGAGACTGCACTTAGGTTAGAAGTAGGATTTCAGTGGAGTTCTGCCTCAAGAGCAGCTTTGTGAGACGAGAGTCAGTTTGTGATGAAAAGCTGAAATATCAAACAACTCTGGCAAAACAAGGATGGCCAGTTACAGCAAACCTTCATTTGTCCCAGCACAGGGTGCCTGTGGCCAGCCCAGAACAGGTGCCAGAGCCCAGCTGCAGGGCACCAGGAAACCCTAGAATCATTTAGAATCAGTCACATTTTCATCCAAATGTCACAGAGGGAAAGTTCATTTCATGTTTCTGGTATATTTAATGGTGTCTGAGCTTAAAATAAACCTACTAAAGGCCCGGCTTCACCTGGGATTGCAGCTGCCCTGTAATCATTTGCACTGCTAAGAGTGGTGTCGTTCATTCACGTTCCATTTATGCCCAACCAGGCACAGGCAGCAGCAGGGCAATGTGGCCTCGTTTCCCACAAGAAACTCGGATGTTTCCAGCTCCAAGTGTAATTGGACACTGTCGCAGGGTTTTGTGAGTCCTGTTTGCCTCTACATAGAAGAACAAAAAGGAATTCTTAGCCCAAGTGAAGCTAGCAGTGAAAACAGAGCAATTTGCATTGAAATTCCCTTTCCAGAGGCAGCCAAAGCTGCCTGGTCTGCTGTGCCCCTTGGCTGGGTACCCCAAGCAGATCGTGAGTGCACAGCCCAAAAATGAGCTGGGGCTGGTGGGGCACCCAGCCAGGCATGGCTGGCGACTCCCACGTCCATGGGCTGCACATTATTTGTGACTTGGCCTGGAAATATTTGTGAGGGGAGCCTTATCCCTGCTAGGATTTACTGGAGTCTGTCCCTCTGTCAACATCCCCTGCTGATGCTGCTAGATAAAAACCAACCCGGGTAAATTCAGTGCAGACAAGCATACACCAGAGGAACACAGACTAAAGCCTGTCAGATTTATTTTTATTTATGTTGATTTCTACACACATAAAGCAGCTCTGCAAGACTTTGAAGGAGCCAGGGAGATTCATGTTGTATCTCCCCATACCCTCAGGAGCTGCATGCAAAGCTACACACTGGGTTTTGACAGCAAGAATTGAGCCCACAGCCTCAGGTTAAAGCTAAATTATTTGAGCAAGAGAAACAATCCACAGACTGTGAAAAACAGCTTAAAGCCACTCAGATCTGAAATACAGAAAGCTCGAGCCAGCTCTCACTGGAGGCAGTGGGTGTGGGTGGCTGAAGCAGGGGCCTGGCTGCAGGAGATGACCAGCTGTGGCAGCAGCCCTCTGGCCACAGAGGGAAACACAGCTTTCCCAGACACCACTCCCATCAGAAAAGTCTGTGAGAAGATCAGAAAAAAGAATAAAAACCAATTCTGATCTTAGTGCACCTAGTGTTGTGAGCATGTAGAATGCGTTACAGAGATTTGCTTACCAAAGGGTGGTTTCTTAATTAACCAACAGTGATAGTGTTTAGATTGGAGGGCCAATTAAGTCCACCTGTAGTGAACTAAGATATAAAACAGCAATGGGTTTCTTATTAATTATTATTAATCAACCTTCTGTAATACAGGGAGTCTTTGTAACTGATTACCTGGCCAGGGACCTGTTCCAAAGACACCTCTGAGGTCTGCAGGTACCCAGGAAAAAGAGTTCCTGCAGCTCCAGGTCCCCTGTGGTTAAGTGAGGACTTTGGAGGTTAAAGTCTGTCAGGTCTGGATCAAGGTCAGGGGACCTTGCTTTTGATTCTAAAGATTTTAATTAACTTTGCACCACATAGAACCTGGGCATGCTTGAAAAGAAATATAGATAAATTTTACATTCAAATATTTGAATAGTGTCTATATATTATAGTGGAGGTAAAAAGCCCTGTTCAGGCAGGCTGCAGGAAGAGAAGAGATTTGCATAGTAGAATAATTGGTTTTGCAAATAAATCTGGTTCTTGAAATTTGTAGATTAGCAATAATATGTCTCCAGATGAGAAGGAAAGGTCATGGATGAATAAAGCAACAATTAAACTTTCAGGAGATTATTAAACTAAACACAAACCTGGCTAAATGCGAATGAGAGAATGTCAATAAAGGACAGGAGTGGCCTGTCAGGACTTGTGAGCCTCCAGGATATTAATGTTACCTGGAGATCTTTTCTTCCCATGCAGCTGCTCTTCTTGAAGTAACAGCCTTTGCAAATTCCTCCCTAATCTGGACAATCCATTAAATAACCCAGTTAATTTAAGCCATTCAAATCCAATAAGACTGGTGTGTAATGCTATAAAACTCTAAACAAAATCCTTGGAGAATTACCACGTTGACTGCTGCCCTGCAGGCTCCATCCCTGCCTGGTGCTGTGCCCCACCAGGTGAGGAGGTCTCAGCACAGGCAGGGGATGCTGAAGTTGTGGAAGGTGGGGTTTGCTCTGAGTCTGAAAACAAAAAAAACAAAACTAAAAAGTGGTGCTTTCCAAATGGACCATGAAATAGATCTTTTATGACAAGGGGAATGAAGGGTGGTGAGAATTCTCATTTTAAAGTAGTGTCCAGACCCCCCATCCAACTTTTATTTGAGGCTTTCAGAAAGATCCTAAAATCAAATGTTCCTGAAATTAAAAACCTGTCCTTTCATGGGGACCTTTTTTTGCAAAGAAAATAAAGAAATGATTTCTTTGGAAAAACAATTTACAAGTCCCAGGGTTTAGGTTTTTGGGTTTTTTTAGGAGAATGTTCCATGTTCTCCTTTTCTGCTGGCAGAGAGCAGGGGAGGCAGGGCTGACCACACTCCAGGACCTTCCAGTCCCCTGAGCTTCCTCCCAGAGCTGGAAGAAGTCAGATGCAGGAGTGGTGAAGGCCATGCCCACCTTGGATCCTCCCAGACACCAAAGCCCTGGTGCTCAGCCCCGTGGGCAGGAGGAACCTCACACCCTCCAGTGCACCAGGGATGGAGCCTTCAGCAGGATGGGGCTCCCTGGTCCTGCCTGTGCTCACCTGCCAGAGCACCTCTGCTCCCAGGGGAAAGAGGGCAGTGGGAGGACAGGAGAGGAAAGCTTTCCATGATTTTGAATTCCCTCTCGCCCAGATCTCAGGAGGGGGACAGGGGTTAGGACAAGGTGGAGAAATAAAGGTCCCAGTGGATTTTACTGGACCAAGGCTCAGCGCTAACCAAGCTTTCCCAAGCCTGGTGCCCATGGGGTTGGAAATCCTCCAATTCCAAGCGTATTTTGCCTCTAAATGTCAGGTCTGGAGGACCCCACAGTGTAAAAGGCTGCCTGCTGCCTGGTTTCTGAGCAGCTTCTCTCCCTCCCTTCCCTTGCACACAGACAGGCCCTGTAAAACACAACACACACAGGGAGCCCTTCTCCAGGAACTGAGCCCAGACATGAAACAGCCCTGCCAAGACAAAACACACCACCACACACCTCATTTTCCCCTTGGGGATGATGGAGGAGTTGCCTGTGACAGATGGGAGTCCTACTGCTGGGTCAGCTCTGGGAGATGCTCAGAAATTCACTTGAGGAGGGCAAGAAAAGGCTCAGCTGGAGCAATAACTCTCTGTGATGCAGTGCTCCTCTCTGCGAGCTCCCAGGGTGCTTTACAAAGGAGGACAGTGTCAGGATCCTTGTTTTAAGAGGGGCATAAATTCTGCAAAGCCACACAGCCTGCAGTGTCAGAGCAGGGGTGAGACCTGGGGTGCCCAGCCTTGCTGTGCCCCAGGGCCATGCTGCCCTGAGCAGCAGCCTTATTCCCTGAGCAAGGCACTGCAAACCCACAGGTCCAGCTGCAAAAGCCAGGATTTCTGTTCTGTAATTATGTTCTCTGCAGATCAGGGAATAGCTGCCCTGCTCCTCAGGACAGGAGCATGGCCACATCCAGGCTTGTTCAGGGCATTCAGCTCCTTAAAAGGATTCATTTGTATGTAAAATTATATTAGCCTTTATTGGCTGTCTCCACAGACCCTCCCAGCACAGACAGACCTAAACCCTGAAGTGCCATTAGTCTTTGGTGTGCTGCTGACCTTCAGCAGAGGATTTCTGGTGTTCTCCTTCCCCAGGAGCCCTGGCAGCACCTGCAGCAGCTGGTGCTGATGTTCCTGGAGGGGGAAGGAAAAGAGGGGGTTCAAGGTACCTTCAGGGCACTGCCAGCTGAACACTGAGCTGCTTTTCCCTGGGCAGGAGATAATCAAGTCCTGGCACAGTGGGGAGGGCCAGGAAAATTCCTGCTGCAGTTCCTGTCAGGGCAGAGCTGCCAGACAGAGCCAGGGCAGTGCTGCTGTGTCTCTGCAGTGCCGGGCACAGGAGCTGCCTCTGCCCTGGGTCAGGGGCACCACAGGCAGCCAGAGGTGATGATAAGGTGAGGCTGAGAGCCACCAGAAACTCAGTGACAGTTCTACTGCAGATTTGTGATCTGAGGCTCAGGTGTAATAAAAGTCAATCCAAATTTATGTGTGACAGTAAATGGGTACAGCCATGTTAGGAGGCAGTGAGTCTTTGAAGGACACAGTGGCAAAATCTGTGTTTCTCTCAAGGTTAAAGGTGCCTTTTTGGGACTGGGGAGCCACAACCCCCTCACCTGGTGAGCAGTTTTCCCTGGCAGCTCTGGAGACATCCAGGTGCTGGGAAAGAGGCAACTTGGGAGGGAAACCCAAAGCAGAACTTGGAGCATGCTGAGGCTCAGGGAAAGGCTGCTGCAAGGACCTCTCTGGCTCAGCCCCTTCTGGGGTGGTGTGCACTAAGGTTTGAGATGACATTTCAGATATTCCCTTCATTACAGTGTCTGCCTATCCTGATCAAATATGGATTTTTGCCATTTCCCTTGGGATAAAGCCTATTTGAGACCTCTGCCTCTGTCAGATTAGAGTTGAATTGGCCAGTGAGTTCAAAATTATGGGGGATAAGGAAAAAGGGAAAAGATATAAATGCACACACAAGTGTGCACACACACTGATCACTTAAACTTGGCCTGATAGGAGACCAGGCTGAAATTAAATCTATTTGGCAATTTGTTGGCTCTGTTGAGAGCAGGTGATGTGTTGGAAACTCGCTGTTTTAGGAGGGGGGAGAGCTGTATTGCTGCTGCTCATGTCAGACCACACCACATCCCCCTTCTCGTGCTGGCACGGGGACAGCAGGGGACACTGGGGCTGTCTGCAGCCTGCCCTGCCCTCCCTGCCCGTGCCTGTGCCCTGACTCAGGGCTCCTGCGTCACAGGGAACCTTTGCAGATGCCAGAGCTGTGGCACTGTCTGCAGAGAGGAACATGCTGTCTGCCCGAGTTCATCCTCCCTTGTGCTCAGGCAGGACTGATCTTCATGGGGTACCACGGGCAGCAGAGGTGGATGCTGCAGTCTCTTGCCATTTGCACCCGAGGAAGGCACAAGGCACACTCAGAAATCAGCAGTGCTACATCCAGCTGCCACTGCCATGGCCAGGAACTGCCTCTGTCACAGGCACTCCTGAAGGAGATGCTGCAGTCCTTCAGCACAGAGGGGCTGCAGGGCACTGAGGGGGAAAAGGTCCCCCTAATAATTTACATCCTGAGTGGATGCAGGGACAGAAATCTCCATCCTGCCTGAGGAGTTCCTGGAGGAGCCATCCTGTGAATCAAAAATGGTCTTTGCTACCCTTTTCCTAAACCACAGCAGGGCTGCATCCCTTCAGCTCTGCTACCACCTGCCACTTTCTGCCAGGCTTCAGACGTTGAAGACAAAAGCGATTTTATTTCCCTCCCTTCAGTCTTTGGGTGAGAGCCATCAGAAAGCAAACGAGGCAGAGTCAGTGACACAAAAGTTGTCAGCCTGCTTGGTGAGCAGGCTGAAGCTGGGTCAGGTGTGAAGCAGGATTTGGTGGTGAAGGTTTCGTTCTCAGTCCCTGGAGAGCACCTGGGGTCACAGGGGAGGGAGGGAGGGATTGTCCCACTCTGCCCTGCCCTGGGGCAGCCTCACCTCCTCAGGGGCTGGGACACTTTGGGCACCACGAGATCAGAAGGATCCAAAGCTGTTGCAGAGTGCCCAAAGGAGGGGCACGGAGCTGGGGAAGGCTCTGAGGAGCGGCTGAGGGCACTTGGCTCGTTCAGCTGGAGCAGAGACTGAGGGGAGGCTCCTCGGGGGCTGCAGCTCCTCCCCAGGGGAGGCAGAGGGGCAGGGGCTGAGCTCTGCTCTGGGACAGGGACAGGAGGCCAGGAAGGGCTGGAGCTGTGCCAGGGCTTGGCATGGAGCTCAGGGAAAGGTTCTTGCCCCCGAGGGTGCTGGCACTGCCCAGGCTGCCCAGGGAATGGTCCCGAGGCTGCCAGAGCTCCAGGAGCTCCCAGGGATGCTCAGGCTGGGATTCTGGGGCTCTGTGCAGGGCCAGGGGCTGCACTGATGATCCCTGAGGGTCCCTCCCAGCTCAGGGTATTCCATCAGGGTTAATTCCATGATTCTATGACCCACACACCGCCCCAAAAGTCAGGGGCTGCTTTTAGAAACGTTCACGTGTGAATCAGGGCCTCTCACTGTGTGTTACTTTTGCATCAGCTGGGAAACCATAAGGAGGTTTTCATAACCATCATTAGGAATTTGCTTTAGGAAAAATGTACTGAGAGTCAGTGTGGCTTGTTAGATAGCCAGACTGTGAGACAGCTGGGCTGAGGGCAGCATGGAAATTGCTCTTATGGCTAAGGACTGCAGCTGAGTGAGAAATCTCTAATTTGTTTTGTGGCTTTAACTGGAGGAAACCGAAGAGTGATGGGTATGGGGGGGCCACCTGGAACAAAGTTTTTTCCATCATCCCTTGCCCAAGTGGAAGTAATTGGACTCAAAGAATTGTGTTTGTTCCCCATCAAAACAAAAGATTCTGTTGCTTTCTTGGATGCATTTACCATGTTATTGCAGTTCCAAACAAAATGCCCTTTTTTCAAAGCAAAGTATTGAGAAGGTTTTATTCTGGTTCCTTCAAAAAAGGAATTTTCCCACGCTGCCATTTTGACCTAAGTGCAAGAACAGTTCTTGCTGACCTGCAACCCAAAGTGCATTTTATTTTCAGAAAGTGGGGAGAAAAACCCCAGGCAGTCTCTGAGGGATTAAAGGTTTGGCCAAGACCGAGTAATTGTTCCATCAAAACATGGGGTGGGAGGTGCTGTCAGAGAAGCTCCCATTGCTTTGGCTGAGGGCCTTCCCTTTTGTATTTTGTTTTTTGTCTGTGCCCGGGTGGAAGCAGTGGCAGGCACAGCAGGGTCAGGCGTTTCATACAGGCAAGGACAAACTGCCCATGTCCCCACCATGCCTCCCTGCCTGGATGTGACACTCTCTGGAGCTCTGGAAATCCCAGGAGGTCGGAGCCCCTGTCTGAGGCTGCCGCCCAAGAGATGCTTTTGGGCTGGTTTCAGTGAATTTGTTACTTTCCTCGCCACGGCAGGTGGAAACCCATCAGTGCTCATTGCTGGGCTCCTGCTCACCTTTCTGCTTTTCTTTCCTTTGCAAACCCAAAGGCTGCGGTGTGACCCGGGGGCTCTGCCTGGGCGTGGGGGGCAGCAGAAGGGTCGGAGCACACGCTGGTTCTGCTGGAGCCGGCAGAGTGCTCGCAGAGACACGGCTTTGAAAAGCATCAATCCTTCCGGAGGAGCCCTCAGCAGGGATCCCTGCTGCTGCTGGAGGTGCTGCGGTCCCCACTGCACCGGCAGGGACAGCGGGCAGGCCCAGGGACAGCGGGCAGGCCCAGGGACACGCGGGGACACACGGGCAGGCCCAGGGACACGCGGGGACACGAGGGCAGGCCCAGGGACAGCGGGCAGGCCCAGGGACATGCAGGGACACACGGGCAGGCCCAGGGACACGCGGGCAGGCCCAGGGACAGCGGGCAGGCCCAGGGACACACGGGCAGGCCCAGGGGCCTGCCCCACCAAGAGAGCTCCCAGCCAAGGATCACCATCTAATTAGCCAACGCAACGCTTAGCAAGGCTATTTTTATCCCAAGCCCCTCAGAACGCACATAATCATTCCACCTTAAGTCTTCCACAACTCGGTCTCTATGGAAACCCTGAAATAAACGAGGGCTGGTTTCCTTTCAGGGCCCTGAGCTGTGCTGCAGCCTCCCCTGTGTGGCCGCACCCCTCTCTCACTGCTCCTCCTCTCCACCCTTCAGACAACAGTGCTCGGCGTTTATTGCTTCCAAGCACGGCACATTTAGATCGGCAAACCCCCAAGGAATCTTTGTTTCCAAACCAGGGGGAGGTGGCAGTGAGAGGGAAGGCAGAAATCTCCGTGATGCTCGAGCGGATGCCCAGCTCGCTCTGGTTTGGGCAGGAACCTGTAGGATGCTGCTCGTGGCTCCCTGAGCCATCCAAACGGAGTTTGAAGGTGTGGAAAAACCACTTTTCCAACAACCCTCACATATTCACGAGCAGTTCTTACTGAAATTCTCCGAATTTCGCTTGTGAACACCAGAGGGCCACGTTTGGTGGAGAAAAAAGGCTGCCACAGCCTGGGGAAGGGAAGAGAGGGAGAATGACTGCAAGAAGCTCTGAGCTGAAGCACTTGTGGCTGGAAAAGGGGCACCCAGCATGACCCTTTGCTCCGGCTCCATAAACATGCCCTAATCCCACAAAAGCCCTGACAAACCCTGCAGGATTTTCCATGCCGGTCTCCAGCGGGATGAATGCTCTCACTGAACCTGGCTGGAAGGTTTTTCAAGAACAAAGTGAGAAAAATGCCAAGGCAACATTTCTTAATTTGATCTTTAACTAGAAGAGGGAGAAATTAAGGCAAGAAATGGGGAAAACTCTGGTAAATCAGAAGAGAAGTTTCAGTGGCAGGCAGCGGGGCTGCCCCAAAACCTTGGGGTGCTGCTCAGCCCTGAGAGGCTGCTCTGCCCCTGGGTTTTTGGAGCAGAGCCTTCTCCTCTTCACAGAGATGAAGCACTCCCAAGGTGACTCACTCACCTTGAATTGGAGGCAGCTCTCCTCACTGCTGTGCTGGAGAAATGTGTAAAGACCAGTGGCCTTCCCTTAACTGTTGAGATGATATCACCCGCCAGAAACAGCATCCAATTTCCTGAGCCTTTGTTTGAACAACAAACAAATAAGATATGAGCACTGGAGCTACAGGCACATCTTCTTCATAAATATCGAGAGGCACGAGGCTCTGGCATTAAAAACCCAACTCTAAATAATGCCTCGAGCCAGAGTTGTTACCCACTACCTTGAATACAGCCCCACTCCATCAGCAGGTTACAATAATAACAAATAAAACACGGAATTATAGCTGTGCAATACTTGAAAATGAGCCTGTCACTTTGCGTCTGGGCTGGAAATCAATCACCAAGTCTTGGAATCAGGTTCTGCTATTAAGGGCTGGAAGCAGGAAAGATTAAAGACATGTCCATGAAAGTCTCTTTCCTCAGGTATGCTGATCTTCCACAATTCTGGATGGGGTTTTTTTCTTTCCTTTGCTGTGATTTCTCTCATTGTCTGAGGGTTATCCTTTGGGGCTGTTATTATTAACTAGCACAAGTTAAAAGGATCTGTCTCATAGGTGAGCAGGGAAGAGGGAGATTAAATTGATTTGACTTTATAGGTAGAACAGGCACATGCAAGACTCCTGCTCTCTTCCACAGCAGCAAAATGGAGGAGTTGATGGAACCCCAAAAAGTTTGCAACAGCCTTTCTACTGACTGCAATCCCATTGCCTGCATCTCTTCTGTGGAATCCTCTTGGGCTTCAGAGCCAGTTCTGCAAAAGATTTCTGGAGAGCAGGAAGAAGTCAGAGCAGTGCTGTGCTGAGGGCACCACAGGGCCTTGGCACACTGAAATCCCTGCTCCAAACCTTGGATTTCTGCAGCAATGTCTGTGCATCATCCCTGGAAATGGCATTTTGTTCTCTGCCATGGGAAACAAGGCCCAGGGAAGGAGTGGAATATCTTTGTGCAGGAACTAAATTTGCAGGGATCCGACATCTCTTGGCAACTGTTCTTCAAGGTTCCAACTGACACTTGCTCCTCTCACTTTCTCCTGATTATTTAAAAGAGGCTTTCCCTCCACTCCCATCACCCAAGGGTGACTAGAGCAGGGGAAGGGGGTGCTCTGAGGTGGGCAGGAGCCCCATGAGCTCCAGGGGAAGGGGATCCCACCTCCCTGAGTGACAGCAATTGCCTCTGGCTGTGCCAAGCAGCCCATGCTGGAAGCACAGGCACCACTCAACAGGTTCCTCTCTTTAAATATCTTTTAAACTTACAAAACGAGGTGCTTTTTGCCTTTACTCTTCCCTCCCTCTGCTTCCCCACTGAGTGCTTTGAAAGAGCTTTGTTTTAACTAAACAGCATTTTACATTTCAGGCAAAACCATCGTGTTCAGAGCGTTTGTTTTCCCTCCGCCGTGACAGGCTCTGACATTATTTTGATGAGAAGATTCTTCAGCATTTTGAAATGCTGTTCAGTCTTCCCTTGCTTGGGGTTGCTTTTAAACTCCCTGAGCTTCGGCAACCCTGTGGCAGCTCCTGAGGGAACCTGCTGAAATTTGGGGAGCTCCAGTGACCAATTCCCTTTTGCTCTTCACTTGGCAGTCTGCAAAGTGCCTACAAGATTTTGTCCACCCAGGGAAATTCCCTCATGTGCTTGTGCTGGATGGATTATTCTGCTGTAGATATGTGGGATTAGAGGCCTGTAGAGCTGAATTCTGATTGGAATAGTAAATCCTTGCCATACAGGCAAATCCTCGTGGAGAAACACTTCCTGACCACAGAAGATAGGAAGAAAGCTGCTTTGCCAAATACAAGGAAAACCTTCACTGTCTTGGCAAAGGCCATTATATAAATGATTCCTTCATTGCAGGGGCAAAGGTGTGTGGGTGTGAGGAGGGGAAGAAGGTCATGTTTTCTCAGGTCTGATCAACACGAGGCTCCCAGCAAAGCTGGCTTGAGAGTTTCTGTGCAGGGCCTGGCTTTGGAGCAGGTTTCAGCCTGGCTGCAGCCTGATTTCATAGCCAGGTGCCTGACTCTGTAGAGTTTCCTCTGCAGCAGTTTCCCCTGTGGCTGGGGTTGTCTGGCAGAGCTGGGGGAGTGGGGGTGACTCCAGGGCACATCTTTGAACTGCTGACACCTGAGGCTGGGTGCTTCTGCTCCCTTCTGCCAACACCTGACTGGTGTCACTCGTCCAGTACACAAAGATGCCCATCAGTGTCTTTAAACTGGTCCCAGTGGACCACAATCAATCCAAACCCCAGTCATGAGTTCTTCAGCTTCATCAAACTGTTGGCTGTCCTAGAGACTGTTTGGGAATGCAGGAAGGGTGTCCTGCAACCAGCTGCCCTGCCCTGAGCCTTGGGAAGGTGAGTGTTGCCTCCTCCCAGTGTCGCCCTGCTGCCATGAATTCAATTCCCTTTGCTTTCATTGATACCAGGAATTTAATTCTGTCTTCTTGTGGGGTGGGCAAAAAAATAGGGGAGGAAGAAAGGGAAGACAAGGAAGGTGCTTAAAGACCAGTAGCTGTATTTTGTGCTTGAAACTGGAAGCTTTTCAAAGCCTTCCAAAGGAGCTTAGAGGAGTCCGCAGGTAGGACATGCTTTTAAATTTCCTGGCATCTCTTAATCATTAGCTGCATCCAAGGGGAATTAAAGACTGCCAATCAACATAAGTTATTCTTCAAGGGAGCATCAGCAGGGTGGGCAGTTTTTATTGTAACTTAAGCAGGAAATTGAAATATCAGCATCGGGCTGTGAAATACGCCATTGCAGAGAGCTCTTCTTCATAATGCAGGAGGAGCAATGGAAAGGAGATTACACACCATTAGTCCCACTAGAATTTTGCTCTTAATCTGCCTTAAATTGAAAAAAATTGTTTGGAAGTGTTAACAGTTGTCTTGTGCCATAAAATGGGGGGGTATCACAGGCACCCAAAGTTTTGAGAGCTGCGGGGTCTCAGCACAGAGCAGTTGAGCTCACAGGTGCCAGGTGTGCTCACCTGCCCTGCTCTAGCACAGCAAGGTGCTCTTCACCAGGTGACTGCAGCCCATTTTGGGGGCAGAACAGCAAACTCAGAGCAGGGGACAGTGCTGGGATGGCACAGGGCAGGGCTGGGCACCCTCATGACTCACCTTGTCACTCTGCCCCTTTCTGGGCCATGCCCTTTCTTCTCAGGCCTCAGAGCTACATCATATAGCAAGGTAAAGCCTGAGCCACATTAGGGGTGTTTGTTTCAATTTGAGGCACCTGAATACACTATTCAATTGAATCCTTAATATTTGGAAAGCAGGGAGGGCTGTCCTTCCCTCAGAGCAAAAGAATGAGATTTGGTTAACACTCAGGAAAAGAAAATTCCAAGAAAACATCTTCCTGGCCCTAATGGATTGTTTTGTTTCAATTGTGCATAATCATTTCGCCCAATAACATTGAAAGATTTCATTTGGGCTTTTACTGTATTAAAATATTAACTGCAGAATATAAAATTACAATAAAACCTTAGCATTAATATTTTAATACAATCCAGAGGTTGAAACAAAACATTAAAACTGCGGAGGAAGCGTAGGGTGGGGAGGGCAGTGAATAGACAAGGGAGATTTATGCACATCATCAGCCAGGTCTGTCTCCTCTGCATCCCAGTTATCCTGAGTGTACCTGGGCAGGCCTGCTGCTTCCTCAGCATCTGGGAAGATCCTTCTTCCTTTAGATTTAGGAGAGGCTCGGGCAAGAAGAAAAAAATGTCCTCACAATTTTTGTAAAGGAATGGCTCCTGATCTCTAAGTTCACACCAAGGAGACAGATGCACACAGAGGCCCTGTGCTCCAGGGCACTGTGAAGAATGTCACTGAGCTTGGAATGCATGGAAGAAGAAATTTCCTTGCAGGGAGAGAGTTTATATCTACAGTATGTCAAGAGGAAAAGGAAAGAGAAAGAAAGCTCTCTGAGGGGTAATTTTTCCAGCATGCATTGAGAGAAGAGACAAAGTTTGCAGGCTCCCAACAGCTGATGATCTGTTATTGCTGCCCAGTTCCTGTTACCTTTCTGCTTGGAAGGATATGAGTGGTTCAGAGCAAATGAAGGCATAATGTTATTTACCAGCCCTGGCCTTATTAGGGACATTCATTCTCTTGCTCACAACCTGCCCTTTTATTTTGAAGGGAGCAAGGAATTAGATTATTTACAAGGTGAGATTATTTACTCTGCCTCAGGTGTTCCCAGCCCAGGGATTTGGGGATCTGCTTTTGGTGGACCTGCACAGGGTTGGTGGCTGCACACACAGCCAGTGATTCTGTGAATAGCTGGAAACCAAAGCTGTGACCCAGACACTGACAGTCCCCCAGAGGAGCACTGATTTCAGTGGGAACTGCAGGGAGCCAGGAAAAGAAAGGACTCGTCCATGGGGTTCATGTTCTTTAGGTGTGCCCCAAAGACACAATTAGTAACTGGCCCCATTGGGCAGAAATGAAATATTCACTGAGGCTGGAAACCAGTGGACTATTTGAACCAATAAGCCCTGAACTTCCCCCCTAAGGTGTTCACTGCTAACAGAGTTAAGCCTTATATTACTGGGCAGGAGATTAATGGGTTGGAGAAGCCTCAGGAAATCTGCCTTGCCCCTTTCTCTCAGGCATGGAACTTGTGGTCATGGATTTTCTTGTCTTTGCTATCTGCTGTCCTTATGCCAGGTTTCCTGGTGTGGGGCAGGACCTGGGACTTTCTCTTAAATTTCCAGTCAAAGCCTGGGAGTTTTGTCCTCTGCTTTGCTCAGAGGTGAGCTCCAGCCATGGAAACAGAGCTCTGGAGAGGCATCGTGCTTCCAGTGGAGTTTGATGCTGCATTTAACTCCTGCTGAGGAGAAGACTTTGAACAGGGAACTTCTTTTGACCTTTGGTTTTGCCTCTGAAGCTTTGTTCTCCAGACTGTGACTGCTGGGTGAATAAAACTCCTGCAAAGTGGCCAAAGCCTCAAAGCAAGCAAGGAGCTTTAAACCAGAGCTACAGACCCACAGCAGGAAAGGGCTGAGGGAGGAAGGGAGGGAGGACACCTGAGCCTCTGCCTGGGAGCAGGTGACACTGTGTGCCATGTCCAGCCTGGCCACACCACTCAGCCAGGCCAGGGGCACTGGTCACTGCATCTCCCAGCCCTGCAGCCCCCTTCTTCTTCATCCTCACGGCTCAGGCCTGCTCCAGGGCAGGGTTTGTGGGCTCTGGCAGAGGCTGGGAGTGCCCCTCACACCTCCCAAACAGGCTGGGTTAGCCAGGGCTGGGGCAGGGCTCGCAAACCCTCCGAGCTCATCCAGTTCCAGCCAGAAAATCCACTTTTCCCAGTCTGGAAAGTCCACTTTTCACTGCTCTCCATTAGAGACTCCTCACCACCAGCTGCTGGGGCTGTGCTGGAACCAGCTGAGGAGCGAGGAGGAGCCACATGATTTCTTCTATTGGAAATCACAAGAGGGAAAGGCACAAGAGATGAAGGAAGTAGTGCTGATTAGAAGAGGCTCTGCCTTTCAATCATCATCGCTATTTGATGCCTTTCCTTGGGCATCATCTGCTGGATGCATGGCAGCAGATCCCTGGAGCAGCAGCGCGGCTGTTCCACACAGCAATTGCCCTCATCAGACCCTCGGGGATGGCAGTGTGAGCACACAACCCTTGTGCCCTGGGGGTCACTTGTGGGGCCATGCTGGCCCTGGCAGAGCTTCCAAGGGGCAGGGCTGAGTCCCCACCTAGCTCAGCTCACTGGGCTGAGTCCGTCTGGACCCATTTGTGGCTCTCCTCTGGTGCCTCAGGAACTTGGGAGGAGCAGATCAGGCACAGATAACTGGGATCTCCAGCACACTTGTGCCAGAAATCTGCCAGCTTATAATTAGCCTCTATGAATAATTCATGGAAGACACTGCATCCATCAGACCTGACAGCCGTAATCGTTTTGCCAGCAAAATATGGGGTTTGTCTTATTTGTGAAAATTATTCAAGCAGTGTTTTTTTGGTTTGTTTTTTTTTAATAGAAAAGGAAAGGGTACGTGTGTCCATGCCTGTATATAAATTTGTACATATATATAATATGTACAAATATATAAAAACAGATATATCCCCCAGGCACTCACATATATGTATGCTCTGCATGCTCACTCTGTAATAGAATCTCTGTTTGGATGTCATGGATCAAACCTATCAGTGATGTAATTGATTAAGCCAATGGGATTGCAGCAGGAATGAAGACATATTTATATCTGCTCTCTTTTACAGTCTAAAAATACACTGAATTCTGAATGGGTGTGTTTTTAGGCAGATGGGTGAGTTTTTAGGGAGCTGCTTTTAGAAATACCTCCAGTCTCTTATTTTTGTTGTTGTTTTTGGAAAGCAGGGAAGGAGATCAGAATCTTGGGGTCCTGTCAGGAGCCTTCACATGTCCTGTCTCTGGTGGGTGGGAGGGAGAGGAATGGAAAAAAAGAAAAACCCCACACAAATGATTTGGGCAACAATTCTCTTCCTGCCAGGGTGTAAATCTGGAGCAGATCCCCTGATGGTTATGTGCATGGTTATCTGCTGTGTATGACAAAGCCCTTTCAAGCACCCTAAGGATGCTATTGGATGCAAAGGTGGGTATCACAGACCAGCAGTTTCCTCAAAATGCAAAACACAAAGGATTGCTGCACAGTCCCATTCCAGAGGCACACCTCAGGGTCAGTGGTGTTTCTCTCCCCTGGGAGGGAGATGGTGCAGCCCAAAATGTCCTGTCTCTTTAATGCTCCATCACTCTCTCTCTCTCTGTGCTTTCATTCTTAAATACGGGATGTGTCCAGGCTTTATTAATTTATAATAATAGCTGATGGTGCTGGAGAATGAATGGGGCTAGGAAATATCTGACACGGCAATTAGGACTGCTATCACATGAGGGCTGATTTTTGCTGGAAGGCAATTTGCTGTAAACCCCCAAGGTTATAATGTGAAGCCCAGACCCACACACTAAAGCAGCACAGAATCTGAAAATATAAAAGCCAAACCTGAGTGACCAGCTGGACCTGGGGAGGGAGCAGACACGCTGGCCCAGAGCAGGGTGCTGGGTGTGACTCCATCCCCACTCGCCTTCGGCTGCCAGCAGCTTTGAAACAAGGCAGTGGAGGGTGACTCCAGTAATGCCTGCAGTGACAAACAGCAGCAGGAGAGGCACTGCCAGAAGGTCACCCGTGGTTCCAGCTCCTTTCCCCATCTCTGCTCACTGATCCCAGCAGAGGGGTGACACCACCTGCTAACACACTGCTCAAATGACTGATCCAAGTAGAAGTGACAGCTCTTGGCAACACACCACAAGCCTGAAAATTCAACCCAGCTCCTCCAAAATGTTCAGCTGGTTGTTAGAAAGGGGAATTCTTGCTGCTGCCCCTCTCTCCTCATCCACAGCACGATGGTGGAGGAGGACAGAGCACAAACCCCTCCAAGTGCTCTTGCTCTAGCAGGGAGCGTGGCCATGGCTGTGGGGCTGGGGGAGGTCTGTCCTTCACAGCTTAGGGCTGTTCCTCTGACAGACCCCATGCCATAGCCCAGATGTGTGCACAAACCCCATCTCCAGAGCAGTGGGACACCCAGGTGACCACAGGCATTGGGTTCAGGCTGTTTGGCAGTCTGAGTTTCTGCGTGTGCCAGGAGGGACACAGGTACACTCCAGGGCCAGGTGTGTTTGCCTGCACATCCTCCCAGCCCAGTGGCATGAGCTCTGAGTGAGGTCACGGCGCTGTGGAGAAGGATGGGGTGTGCCAGGGAGGGTGGCAGCACGTCCCATGTCCCTGAGCATGCAGAGGAGCCAGAACAGGGGGTGGAGAGGGAGCAGCTGAGTGGAGGGCCAGGTGATGTGGGAGTGCTGTGGCTGCACCAGGGCTGCCAGTGGCCCCATTATAAAGAACACAGAGCACTGGAACCCCAGTTGCTTTTTTCCTCCCAGCCAGCATTTAAATGCCAACACACCAACAAACAAGATGCATTATTTAAAAGCTGCTGTGCTTGACCCTACAAGGAGCTTTTCAGCCTCCTGAATGTCAAGGAGAAAGAAGTTGCTGTTTCACTGATGACTGTGCATCAGCTTCCTGCTCATTTACAATGTGGCCAAGGTGAGAGGCAAAGGCTCCTGAGCGTGGATGTGGGTGCCTGAGGGACACTGGGAAACACCCCAGTCACCCCAGTGCAGCAGCCATGGAGGCGATGCTCAGACTGGGAAAGGCACGTGAGGAGAAGGTCAGTCCTCAGGGAAGGAATGCAAGTTTAGGAGCTCCTGGAAGGGGTTCAGAGCGTGAGGCTGTAGTTTGGGCTTGGTGGTCCTTGGTGCTGGCACTGCCTCACCAGTCGGGCTGGTGTGTCTGCCCATCCCTCAGAGCAAGCCCAGTCTGTGTTGCAGTGCCCACTGGGGCTGGAGCCAGGCAGGGCTGGCGTGGCAAGAGGTGTTGGGGCTCTGGTCCTCGCTGTCTGGAGCTGCTGTCAGCAAAGTTTCACCTGCTGCCCCTCCCTTTTCCTGGGGCAGAGCAGGTTTGGCTCTGGATTTTACCCTGCTGGTTTACCACCTGCAAATCCTTCTTTCTTTCACTCACTGAGCTCTTACCAGGCAGCATATTCTTCTTCCCTGGCTATGGGGAAAGGAGCTGGTAGGAGAAAAGTGCAGAATGTCCTGGGTGATGGCTCACATTACCAAGGCAAATGTGTGCAGCAGGGCAGCAGCATGAACAGCCATGGCAGAACCTCGCTGCCAATGTTACAGGGATTTCCAGATGAGAATTAATGGACTTTCCTTGGCTAGTGTAGGAGAAAATGTTCTACGTGTGGTTGTTTATTATTTCTGTTACACTCCC
This sequence comes from Pyrgilauda ruficollis, assembly GCF_017590135.1. Classification (NCBI taxonomy): domain Eukaryota; kingdom Metazoa; phylum Chordata; class Aves; order Passeriformes; family Passeridae; genus Pyrgilauda; species Pyrgilauda ruficollis. The sequence continues at coordinate 178,451 of NW_024513432.1, read as the reverse complement.
TGTTCTTGCTTATTGCTTCCATCTGTTGGCATCAAGCTATTGGCTCCTGCCTTATCACTGGGATGTAAACCCTTCACGGGCAGGGAGCATGGTTTGGTGAGAGGCAGAACAAAGGCACCGGAGAAATTTGGGTGTTTAAAGACTGGGGTGTCTTAGAATCAGTTCCTCCAGAGAGGAACTCAGGTAGTTAATGCCCAGAGGTTTCATTTGGGAAGAAATATGTTTGATGGCCTGAAATATTAAATGCATAAATTGTTACACTTTAAGTCATGCAGAGTCATTTGCTCCAGGCCATCATCTCTTCAGCTGGTGCCTTGGGACATCATCACCTTTGTTGCTCAGGGTTTTTGGGGTACCAATCCACCCAGACCAACTCCTGCTTAAAGACCACTTGAACTCCTACTTGGGCATAAGTTGTTCTGCTAATTCTGTCCTCAATGCTGCCAGATTAGACAGGACAAGATCAAGCAGGCCAGCTGGGAGATGCAGAATTACTGTGAAAAATAAAGATGAAAAATAAAGCCACTCCCCAGGCCGTGTCTGCATCCAGCCAAAGAAACGAGGGCTGGTTTTGAGGGAGCCACGGGACCCACGGGTGGCTGTAAGACTCCACAAACAAAACTCTCTGTCCATGCAGGTGAGCACTGTCCCTCCACTGCCACGAGGGATCCTCTGGATAATCCCATGCCAGTGGCATTGCCCCTTACCCACAGTTTTGCCTTTACATCTCCAATTTTCCCCTTGTCACAGTCCTGTGTCACTGCCTTCCATCAGCACCCTGCTTCTCCCAGCCCTGCTCTGAGCGTGGCCTCGGCTCCTCTGCAGCCCAGGAGCAAGGGAAAACAGCAGGAGAAGCCTTCCCTCGAGGAAACATGCTGGCCAGTGTGGGCCAGGTGAGGTTGCTGCTTTGGTGGGGATCGGAGGAGCTGCCGGGCTGGGATCTGCAGGCTGCAGCACAGCTCTGAGCTCAGCTGGATTTTAACCTGCCACTGCCATCTGCGGGGCTGTGGCTGCCAGCAGCAGAGCCCGGCAGCCTCGGGAGGATGCTCAGCTCGTCGTGCTTGTTATTCCCTTCCTCAGGAAGTTTGCAGTCCCTCTTCCCTCCCTTGCCCTGTTGCTGAGCAGTGTCAGTGCAGCTCCCAGGCAGAGTAGCAGCAGCAAGAGACAAGAGCAGCAAATGCTGTTTGACAGTGTGCTTTGGATGCATTTCAGGTGAAAACACAAAAAACCCCGAGCCTGTTTGATCCTGGATGTACCTGCCTTCCATATTCATGTTCGTGCGCCTCCATGTCATTACGGGATTAAAGCATCATTAGCACACAAGGAAAGCCTTTGATAACACTCTGCCCTGTGCTCCTCCTTGTCTTTCCCTTTCACATTTCTCCTGCCCCATCCTCTTTCTCTTTGTTTTCCTCTCTCTCCTCTCTCCCTCTCTCTCTCTCTCTCTTTTTTTTTTTTTTTCAATTAATCTAGTCTCTTTCTACCTTCCTTCATTTTTCTTCCCAGTCATTTAATGGATGATCTGGAGCAACACCTCACCAAATGCAGGGGAAAGAACTGATTCTGACTGTTCTTGCACCAGTGGGGATATTGGTTCCAGTGTGACAAACTGGAGGCAGCATCACCCAGTGCAGATCTGTGCAGCTGTGTCCAGGTCCACTGCAGCTGAGTTGGTGCAAGGAGGGTGGGGAACACAGGCAGGTCCCAGGCACAGGGTTCCGGTGTAAATCCAGGAATTATTCACTGACTTTGGGAAAGCTGCTTCAGGTTTACACCGGGAGAGCAGTGATCCGTACGTGGTGTTCAACATCCACTTCCCAGCCCGTTACTGGAAGCTGCATCCTTCTGAGCAGCTGCTGTAGAATGCCAGGAGTATTTTTAATAAGGGTGCTGAGACCAATCTACTCCTGTATGGCAAACGTGACAGCAATTTAGATGGAAAGCCTCTGTTTTGCAGACAGACACTCAGCCAGTTAGTGCAAACAAAAAGGCACTTGTAGCTCCAGTCCTTTAATCTCAGTCTTTGCTTGGTGATAGATAAGGCGTCTTGACATCAAATTGCACTAATGTGCTCCTCTGAAGATTAGCTCTGTGGACAATGCTCGTCGTCTGCCTCTCCCTGATATGGTTTCTGAGAGTAGCAAGGTCTAGTGGTCAAAGCAGGGATGCTGGTGTGGAAAATGGGCTGTTCTCACACTCCTCCTGCCTCCAACTTCCAGTCTGCCAGTGGCTGACCTTGCCTCTTGGTTTTTGCAGTTGTAAAATGGGCATAAAATATACTAATTGCCAGGGTGGGGGACTCGTTAGGGGATGGCTAATGATTATTGGCTGGAAAATTACAGAGAAGAGTGGAAAAGAAGCAGAAGCAAGGTTTTGCAATGAGTGTGGGATGGAGGGACTGCTTCTCTGGAGATTCCAGAGCTGTTTCCTACATATGTTCTCATTCCTCTCATTGAACTAAGGGACAAAAATGTAAGGTCAAGCGATTTGCTCAAGGTCATGTGGGAAATCTGGGATGAACCCAAGTGCTGCAGGTGCTGGGTCGTGCTGGCTGTTCACAGACAGGCTGTAAAGGCTGCCAGCACACACAGACCCTCCCCACCTGGGGGCACTGGGCAGAGCTGGGACCAGAGCAGCAGATCCAGAACAGCAGATCCAGAGTAGATCCAGGGCAGCAGATCCAGAACAGCAGATCCACAGCAGATCCAGGGCAGCAGATCCAGAACAGCTGATCCAGAGCAGACCCAGAGCAGCAGATCCAGGGCAGCAGATCCAGAGCAGCAGATCCAGGGCAGCAGATCCAGGGCAGCAGATCCAGAGCAGACCCAGGGCAGCAGATCCAGAGCAGCAGACCCAGAGCAGACCCAGGGCAGCACTGGAAGGGGAGAAACCAGGGTGCAGTATCTCTGTTCATGCACATCCCATGTGAGCCCAAGGAATGTAGAGCCTGGGCTAAACTCTGCTCTCAGTTTCCTTCCATTTAAACCCAAAGCAGCCTCTGAGATGGATGCAGGCTCAAAAATGACAGGAGCTTGGAGCCCCTGTGTGGCTGCTCGGGCTGATGTGGTATAACCAGAGCTCTGCTGGTGCTGCCGAGGGCAGGAGCCCCGTGGAGGCTGCAGAGCAGGACAGGCAGTGACACAGAGCTGTCCCTGGAAAGCTGGGTCTGCAGCTCTCCCCTGGCCACGCCGGAGCTCCGTCCCAGCCCTGGCAGAGCCACGCAGAGGACGGAGGGCAGGAGGAGCAGGGGGGCAGCCTGGCAGCTCTGGGTCAGCTCTGGCCACAGCACGGGGCCACAGAGGGCAACGGAGCTCATCAGACTGAAACTGGGAAGCTTTCCAAAACCTTCTCTTCGTGAAGCAGCAGCCTGCAGGTTTGCATAAATACCTCTAAAATTCATCAAACAGCTCAAATGAAATACACTAAGGAAGCAACCACTTCTGCATTTAAATCTGCACACGGTTGCTGCCCTGCCTTTGAAACCCAGCAATGCCCACCCCTCCATCAGCCCAGGAGCAAGGTATCTTCCAGATGGTTCCCCCATCCTAAAAAACTGCACTGCACAGCCGATTAAATTCTGCTTGTTGTAATTAAGCCCGACACAATTAGCTGTCAAGCAGGGCACTCATCTGTTTTATGTTGCAATCTCTTCAACAGGCAAGGCTGCTAGACAAGATTGTCACTTTTCGAAAAGATTTTCATTAGTTACCCTGGGCTCTGTGTCAGACACTGAAATATAAAAATCTGTTCTGTAGCCAAGTCAGGGAAATTCTCATTTAATGTTCCACACAGTATTATGAAAGTAATGTACTCTGAAAATGAATGCATTTTGGAACATTTTGGGAGAAATGCAATTTGTCTCCTAAGTAATAACTGCATGTTCATGAATTTACTGATTTTTTTTCAATATGCCTTTCATAAAGTTGGGAAGACTTTTTCTGACCTAAAATGAGAGGAAGAGAAACTGTTGATTTTAGTGTTAGTCTCCTTCCCTCCCTCTCTCCTTCCCTCTTTCTTTTCCATCACTTCTGTGCACTCTCAGTATAAGGACCAGGCATTGTCTGATGGATGGGGGAGCTTGGCATGGAAGAAATACGTAGCTCAGAAATGGAAAAAAAATTAAATAATTGTGATTGATGAGGAACAAGGGAGCTCCATCTTTCCATGACTTTAAGAACAGAGAGCAGGAAATCCCTGTTGCCCCTCACAGCCCCCAGCCAGGAGATACAATTACAGTTTCCCAGGTTTGGTGGGACAGTGAATTTTCTGCAGTGCTAATGGCAGAGGGTGAGTGGGGGTCAGACACACAGCCATGGATGCATCTCACCACCAAAACTCAGATTTGCAGTCAGGGAAAAGAAGTATTCCAAGCCTGTGGGGCCTGGAATTCTCCTTTCCTTATAAACAGATGCTGGATTCTAGCACAAACTCTTCAGCTCTCTCCAGGCAGTGCACTGCCTCCCTCTGCCCCAGTTTGTGGAATTGTTCTCCGGTTCCAGATTGCAATCAGAGCCAAGGGTCTGTGCTGGGGATCTTGCCCGGGCAGGATGACAAGGGGCAGAGCTGAACAGCCTCAGCGTGGCTGAGCTCCCATCAGAAGAGAAAGAGATGAGTCAGAGCTCCTGGGCTCAATTAGGCAGGAATTTGGTAGAGGGGAAAATGAAAAAATCAGATTAATGGCAACAAGTTGGCAAAGAAGAAGAAAATGGATGGGGAATTAGAGTGATAATTGGGGCAGTTGTCTTTAACTGGCATGAGTGGGCTCAGCAAACCTCTGCATTTACTTTAACTTCTGCATTTACTTTAACTTCTGCAGGGTGGTGTGGTCCAGAGCTGGGCTGAGGTGATGGTGTCACTGCCTCCCTCCCAGGGCAGAAATTCATCTTCTCTGCCCTGTGATTGCCCCACACCTGTGTGCTCAGGGCTCCGTGTGCCTCCAGCAGGTACAATGGCACACACCACTGTACAAATTGGGCTTGTCAGTTTATGTATTGGGATGAAATACAGTTCTCAGGTCATAGGAAGTTACGTGCTGAAGTTTGAACCCTGCTGTGACAAGCATTACCCGGCTTTGTTTTCTGCCTCTTATTGGCCATTAACTCCCCAGGCAGACTCTGGTTCAGCATTCAAGTGCCTTTAATCAGGCTGCACCTACCTTCCTTGGGAAGGAATAAAGTTCATCCAAATTAACACCACTTTATCTCCAAACAGGAGCACCCCCACATGGAGTTCAGTGTGTGTTTTAAAGCCTTGCCTTTCGTGGCACCCCTCTCCCTCCCTCAATTTCCTTCACAGAGAGGCCTTTCCTCGAAAGAAACCTCCCATTTGCCCAGGATCTGTTCTGGAAGTTGTGTCATCCCTGCCCTGGGTGCCTGCACAGGGCTGGGAGCTCGGAGCTGGATGGAGCCCAGTCCATGGAGCAGAGGGAAGGGCAGGAAAACCCCCCAGGAGCAGGAGAACACAAACAGCAGCAGAGTGGGGATGTGCTAGCAGGGATTCCTGGCTGGCTGGGACTCGCTGATTTACTGCAAACAGCTTTGGGCAGCGCTGCCCTCCTGCTCCATCCTTCACTGGGTGTGCTGCTGGCAGGGCTTTTGCCAGCACCAGGTGCAAGGGGCTGCCCACAGGGTGCAGTGAAACACAGCTTTGATATTTTTTTTGTGCGTCTGTTTCACCCTTTCCTTGCTCTATTCACATTTGTCAACAGGAATTCTTCCCTCCCTAGTCCCTGCCTTCCCTTTTTGTGTTTTAATGATGGGAGTCAGGAGATCATCAAAGAGGCCTCCCGGCACTGGAATAAAGCTGCTGGTGCTGCTTGCTGCAGGCTGGGGCACCCAGGCAACTTCCTCTGGGTTTGTTACAGATACTTGCTGTAGTGTTGGCTTCTCACAAACACTAAAATGAATTTTATATGTGTGGTGTTAAAGTAACTTTGTTATAAAGATATAGTTTTTATTCCTGTTGTTAATTAAGCTTAGTGAGATAGCTGGTATCATGTGCTTGTGTTAAAGTGCCTGTTTGGATGGGATAGCATCCAAAGAACACAGGATGAGCACAGCTGTACAGATCTGCCAACCATCACTCACTGACTGAGGACAGTGGGGGCCGGGGCCCAGAAGTGGAGGGGATAAAAAGGGACTAAATCCACAGCCAAGGAATCCACACGCTCTAAAAAGGCAGATCTGAGGAGGAGCCATGCTGAACAGTCCTTGGAACCTGTAAACTGGTTTGGGGAAAAGTTTACTGTGCAGAAGGGTCACGAATATGCATCAGGCTGAGGTAATTAAAGGTATTTAAGGGGTCTCCCCGAAGGCAGCAGGGTGATGTTGGCTGATGCCATCGTAACCTTGGCTCTGGGGTCCTGGTCTCCTGTTGTCCTTTATTAAACTTTTTACGTTTTCAGAGGAGAGTGGAGGTGTTTCTCACAATGTTCCTGTCTGGCTTTGCTGTGGGGATAAGCAGAGCTGCAGCACTCACCCTGCAGGTCCCAGGAGGCTCGGAGCCCTTCTGCTCCTCAGCATCCCCTGAGGAGGGCAGAGGGTCCTGGGGGGCACAGCAGACCCCGGGCCAGGCTGCACAGCTCCTGGCACAGCCAGAGCCCCCCGGGTCTCACGGAATCCCCACCTGGGGAGGGTTTTATCACGGGGACCTCCTGCAGCATCACAAACCCCGAACTGTCACCCCGCCCTCCAAAAAGAGCCCGGGGAGATGGATGAGCTCTCTGTTGTCTTTCAGGTGAGCAAATTTAAATATGTAAGTCTGCCTGACAGTTTCAATTATTATTTTTTAAGGGTGCTACAAGAGACGGAAAAAAAGAGATTTATCACAAAAGATTACTTTGGGGAAGGGAGGGAGAAGGACGGGGGAACACCAGAATGGTTTATTTATGGGAAAACTGCAAATTACCTTAATAAATTCCTTTACTAAGCTGTGTCAGCTACTAAAACATTGTTCTTTGTGGGTGAATAACTTTTAATTTGAGTGTTCTAGTATTCAGCAGAGTGAGGTAATGGATTAGCAATTGCCTGTATTGTAAATGTCATCTTGGCATAATTAGGGTGATTATTGTTAACCAGTGGAGTTTAGTATTTATCTGTCACTGGGTGAGGGAATATAACAAAACCCCAATTAGTTATAAATGGTGGTGGGTGGTGGGGATGGAACAGCCTTGGAAATGTTATTTTTGTTTTAAATTTATTTCAGTGTTTATTTGTTTTTAACACTGGCATTAATGTGATCCCCCCTGACTGGGGATGCAGAGCCACGTGCACACACGGATGCCACGGGTGTCAGGGCAGGAACTGCAGCAGAGAAAGTGGCAAAAAAGTGGTGGGATCAGCTCTGCAGTTCTCTGCACAGGGCAGGGGCTGCTCTGTAAGCTGTCCTCCCCTGTGCCCAGCTGGGAATACATCCCTGACTCCACCCAGCACCCAGGCTCAGGAAAGCACAAAAATGTGTGAGGAAAGCTTTTTTAACTGACCCCATCCTGACGTCTCCTTTCCTGATCCACTCACCTGTGCCCTCATGGCTTTACCCTGCCAGAGGGCAGGGTTAGATTGGATACCAGGCAGAAATTCCTCCCTGGCAGGGTGGGCAGGCCTGGCACAGGTGTCCAGAGCAGCTGGGGCTGCCCCTGGACCCCTGGCAGCCTGGCAGTGCCAAGGCCAGGCTGGGCAGGGCTGGGAGCACCTGGGGCAGTGGGAGGTGTCCCTGCATGGCAGGGGTGGCACTGGGTGGGATTTAATGTCCCTCCCAACCCAAACCATTCCATTATTCTTTGCCTCTGAAGTCACATTTACCCTTCAAATGGCAAAAGAGCATTTGATCCGTGTGACAATCACTGCCTGAGAAAGGGGAGCAGAGAGCAGCAGTTTCCAGCAGCAGGAAGGGGTGTTAAGGTGCTGGGAGATATCAAACACCAGCTGACACCTGTGCTGGCTGTGCCCATTCCCAAACCTGCACCCCCAGGCTGAGTGCACTCCAAACCAGCCCAGAGCTGGCCATGGCTGCCCAGGGGCTGCACCCCCTCTGAGGGACCCCAGCACGCCCAGGCTCTGTGCCAGAGACAACTTTGAAGTCTCAACTCCCATCCAGTCCCACTGCCCGGTCACTGTGCCCGCACCCCGTGCCTGATGGTCCCAGAGGAAATGGGCTGGGTTCTGCAGGGGGGGATGTAAAACCCCCTTAGAGCAGCTGTGGGGCACCTCTCCCTCGCAATCCTCATCTCCTTTCCCCCACAGGGCAGCCAGCAGCTGCCTCAGGGCTCCAGGGTTAATGTCCTTTGTGAACACTTATCTGGCCTAATAGGACTGGGGATATTGCTATCACTCACAGATATTTCAAATCCTTCCTCTTAATCCTGACAAGCTCTTGCCCTTAATAACTTCAGTGGGACTTTTGCCAGAGCAAAGACTGTCAAGTCAGATTCTCAAATTAAATGAAAAGCAAAGCAGGAAGGGAAGTTCAAGGTGAGGGGGTTTTTTTCCTTTGTGCTTTTTACGGATGTTCATAGCTGGAAACTGGGGTTTTTTCCTTGTGATTATCTAAATGATGGATGAGTCAAACGTCCTGAGAAATGTTTCCAGATCCAGACACAAATGACAGAGGATGAACTGAGCAAAGCCATCAGAGGCTGAGAAAAGACAGAGAAAGAAGACTTGGAGAGCTGATAGGGAAATAAAAGACTCAGTGGAAAGAAGGAGGTTTCAGAGGAAAGCAGGGATCATGTGCTTTGTGAAGCTTACACACAGAAACAGTCTATACATTTTTCATTAATGGTTATTTAAGTACATTGCAATAATCAGTTGGGTCAGACAACATGTTGCTGTGGCCACAGTACCTTGGGTGGGAGCTCTTTAAATTCTTTGGAAACTTCTAGCAGTGCTCTGTGCACAGATTATCCCATTTTCTTTTTAAATGAGAGGAATATTTCTGTACTCTGCCCATGGCACAAAACCTGGAAAATAGGAAGATGAGAGCCCAAAAGCAAATAAAGGCCTGGCTGTTGTTTTAGGATGTTCTGTGCTTGCTGGGGATGCTCCTGTGCTGGAGAGGGGAGAGCTCTGAGCATGAGCACTGCTGGTGAGCTCAGGGGACAAGGAGCAGCAGGAACAGGAGATCTGAGCTGCTCTCAGGAGGAATTACCATTTTCCTGCACCTCTTTATAAGTGTTTAGGGCCGTGGGATCCCTCTGGGCACCAGACACAGGAGGCTCTTTCTCAGCACCAGGCGGGGTCTGACCCTGGGAGCTCACAGCCCTCTAACTCCAGCCTAACCCTGCACTGTTTGTTCTCTCCCAGTGTGCACAAACTCAGCTTTTCACCCAAGGAAGGAACTGATGTCACCACTGGAAAATTCCGTGACATCTCTGGGAGGATCTGTGAGCCTGTGGCCACAGCAGGGCACTCTGCAGCGCTCAGAGTCTTGCCAATAAAAACAGGAGTGGAGCAGCTTTTGGAGTGGCTGTGACCTGGATTCACTCCCCAAAAGGTTGCACAGCTGCTGCTTCCACTGGAAACTACATAAAACCTGTACATAGTCTAAGCCTGACTTAGATCTCAGTTGTACCTGAAGCCCATCAATCAGGGTGGTGGTTTTCTTTTTGTTTGTTTGTTTGTGTTGGCTTTTTGCAAATGCAGCCAACGTTCTGCTATTATTTATTTAGATTCATCAAGGAGTTTACCAATTTGCAGTGATTCACCAGTACAAATATTTTTCAAAGAAAAAGGTTTCCCCCCTTCTCTGTAAATATTCTGCATCTGACCTTTGTGAGAAAGAGGAAAAAAAAAAAAAAAAAAAAAAAAAAAAAAAAAGATGTTTCAGCCCAAGTAGGAAAAAAATAAAAATCTGTAAGTATTTTATAGAACACATAAAATACAATTTTACTTTCGTTTTACAGAGAATCAGGACTTTCTATTCTCTTCAGTATCTATGGGAAGGTCAATATTACTCCTGTAAAATCAGCAGCAAGGTTTTTTACTTGGCCATGTCCACTTTCCATGGAAAGTCAATAGATACACTCAGAGCAATTCCTGAACAGAACAGGGGAGATCGAAAGGGAATTTCTGAGAGGCTGAGCTGTGAACTGAAACAGAATCTAATTCCTGAAAGGCTCGATCCAGCCCCTCCTGAGAACCAGGCAATTGCTCCGAGGAATAGGAAATTTCTCTAGAAACAGGAGCTGACCTTCCCTGAGAGACAAGCCGGGAGCTGGAGGAGCCCCAGGGAGAGGGCAGTGCCACCTCCTCAGCCTGCTCCTCCTGGTCACAGAGCCCGGGGAGGCAGAGACTCCTCAGTGGAGTGGGGGCTCGGAGAGCGCCAGGAGACCCTCCCTCGTCCCTGGGGTTCCTGGGGTCAGACATCCCTGCAGGCAGGCACGTGGCAGTGCCAGGGTGGCAGTGCCAGGGACACAGGGTCGCAGTGCCACAGTTGCAATGCAGGGACACAGGGTGGCAATGCCAGGGACACACGGTGGCAATGCCATGGTGGCAGTGCCACAGACACATGGTGGCAGTGCCATGGACACAGGGTGGCAATGCCATGGTGGTAATGCCATGGACATGTGGTGGCAATGCAGGGACACGTGGTGGCAGTGCCAGGGACACAGGGTGGCAATGGCAGGGACACAGGGTGGCAGTGCCATGGACAGAGGGTGGCGATGCGATGGCGGCAGTGCCAGGGACACAGGGTGGCAATGCTGGGGACACAGGGTGGCAATGCCATGGTGGCAATGCAGGGACACAGAGTGGCAGTGCCAGGGACACGTGGTGGCAGTGCCAGGGACACAGGGTGGCAGTGCCAGGGACACGTGGTGGCAGTGCCAGGGACACAGGGTGGCAGTGCCAGGGACACAGGGTGGCAATGCCAGGGACACGTGGTGGCAATGCCAGGGATGCAGGGTGGCAGTGCCATGGTGGCAATGCAGGGACACAGAGTGGCAACGCCAGGGACACGTGGTGGCAATGCCAGGGATGCAGGGTGGCAGTGCCAGGGACACGTGGTGGCAATGCCATGGTGGCAATGCCAGGGACACAGAGTGGCAGTGCCAGGGACACGTGGTGGCAGTGCCACGGTGGCAGTGCCAGGGACACAAGTGGCCCACGACGGAGCTGTCAGCTCAGGGCTCTCAGTGGAGAGCACCACGTCCCGTCGGGGCTGGAGGCAGCGCCCAGCCAGGTCAGTGCCAGCAGCCTCCTGCCAGAGCAGCAAGCGCCGTGTCTGGGGAAGCTGCTCACATCCAGAGGCTCCAGAGGGAAGCACTGCTTCCCTCCCCCTGCCCTTCCCTTTCAGCGCTGCCACTCGGCTCAGATAATTCACTTTTAATAGTCTGGTTACAAATGAGATTGTGAAGGAAGCACGTGGCCGAGAGCTGGGATTTCTGAGTCGCATTCTCATTTCCCCCTCATGCCTCCTAGGCCTTTAATAAGCTACAAAGAGACATTAAGAAAACACTAAGAACTCTTTATCTGCTGAGATTTGGGAACTGGTACAGCAAGCAGGCAGTAATGGATTCCGTGTATTTGCAATGCACCCAGAGGCAGTGGCTGAGCAGGGGGACAAGAGGTTCAGCTGCTCAGGACAGCGCCCGGATGAGAGGAGTGCTGCTTGGGTGAACGTGGCTTCCCAGGCTCTGGGGAAGTTTCCAGCTCCTCATCCCCTGGGAAACCCAAGGGGAATTAAGAGGCTGTCGTTGGTGCTTTGAGACATCCTCCACACGCCCAGCACGTACCTGTGCCACTGGGGCCGGGTTAAATCACAGCAGGAAAAAGGGGAGGGAAAAGGGGCCACGTCCTCCCTCTGCCTGTGACACCAGCTCAGCAGATAACTGAAAATCAGATGTAAGGAACAGGTAAATGTCCCCCCAAGGCAGAGAAATCAATGCAAAAATCAAGCTGAAGTTAAAAACACAGACACAGAACTAATTGCAGAGAGAGCTGAGCCTGGAGTGGGCGAAAGTCCTTGCAGAAGGAAACGGCTCAACCAGGTAAATGGAGCAGTTGGCCTCAATGGCTTGGGTTATTTATTTTATTTTTTCTCTTTCTTCATGTAGGTCAGATGTCTTCCTGAGGGGGTTTCTCTTAACCTCCCTCTCAGGATCTCAATTACACACTCAACACAGATTAACAACAACAGCAGATAATAGAACAGTTAGAGCAAAAGAACCTCAGAGGAAAACATAGTGCACTTAGACCAGAACAAATAGGAAGGGTTCAGGAGAAGGAAAATCAATGTGGCTGATATTTATTACACCCTTTATGGAAGGAGATGGGACTCAACCAGAGCCCATTTAGAGTTCTGTTCCACTTGGATTTTGCCATAAACAAAAGTAATGAGTCCAGCTCTTCATTACACTTTTTTGCCCAGCACATTTTAATTAGGGTTAAGAAAATACACAGGGAGGGGAAAAAAAAAAGATGAGAAAAAGTAAGGACAAAGAAAAAAGTGATAAAAATCTCCAGCTAATTCATAATTTACTATCAGTTCTGCTCAGGCTTCAGCTGGATCTTCCAAAAGCAACATTCCCTTTCATTTGGATTGGGTAGTTTCTCTTCAAACAGCCTTTTTATGCCACACATGAAGAGAAAACAAACAACCACGAGCAGGGAGGAGAAAGGGAAATAAAGAAGGCAAACAGTGCAATATGTATGGAATCTAACAGAACATGGAATCCCACACTGGGAGGCAGGAGCAGGTCGTGGTGGCTGTAATTCAGCACAGAGAGAGCAAGGGCAGAGGAAAAGCACATTGTGAGCAAAGAAATGCTCTTTGCTTTCACCCACAGGTGTGCCCTGACCCACTCTGAGCCATGCAGCAGGGTGCCCAGGACCCTGTGTGTGCCCTGACACACTTCCAGGGGTGTCCCCAGTGAGGGACTGCACATCCATGGCATGTGCTGGCTGCTGGGGATCAGGTTCTCACTTGCTCTCCCCTTCCCCGTGCTGACTAGCATCTCCAAGACAATTGTGTTTGCATGCAAGTGTCTGCAGTCACCCACAAAATGTGCTCTCCCAGCTTGAGCCATCCAGTTCCACGAGTGACTTTGCCTGGCCTCAGGGGGGATTGATGGTGTTGGGATCAGACTGTGGCCAAGGAATTGGAAATCTGATTTGAGGTGAGTCCTGCTTCAAGTGCAGCTCAAATTCAAATTATTTCAGTTGTGACAGAGAGGGGGAAGAGAAACAGAGGAGGTGAAATAATAGCTAGGGCTAGCTAAGATAAGCCAGGCAAGACAAAATATTAATTCTGATTCTGTTAGCACACCAAACAGAGAGATGTAATTCCATCCACCTGTCCACACCAGAGAACATTCCTGTCAGCCATGGTGCACAACTCAGGGGTGACAAATCATTAAAACCAGGTAGAAAAGGGAACTTTCTGCTGTTAGATGCCATTGATAGTCAGCCTGGCTGAGGCAGCAGGATTCTCAGCCAGTGGCTCCCGTTCCTTTGCAGCTGGGGCTGCCTCTGAAGCTCTGGGATTCACAAGCCCCACTGAGAGTTTCCAGCCCCTGCACAAGCCCAGCACCAGGCTGAGTGTGACCCTCGAGTCTCCCTGTGCCACGTCCATGCCCTGGCTCAGACCTGGAGCTGCACCCTGCCCTGCTGGGCTCTGCTGGCTGCCAGCGCCTGCTGTGCCACCTTGAGCAGTCACCGGGGCTAGACACAGCCCCTTCCTGTCAGATGGCTCATACAGGTGTTCTCATTAACCTCATTAGCTAATGAGCCAAAGCCATCACACAAGTCTGAGATGAGATGAGACTCCCTTGGAGCCTTGGAACACGAGTATTGCTCCACCAGCCCTCAGTGCTCCATCCAACACCCTCAAAAGTCTCTTCCTAAGGCTTGCCAGCACAGCAGGGGTAAAAGGAAATTGGACTGGGCTCACTGCTTGGAAAACAGAGGTTTTGCAGGTGAAACACGAGGAGTTCAAATCAGGATTGAGATGAAACTGTTCCCTACTCCATGAAATTAGTGCATTTTGGGAAAGGGGCACAGCCAGATTATGGAGCATCCTCAGCTTGTCATTTTCCCTGCTGCTCCAATCACTTTGGGCTACCCTGAAGAAGTATAATCACCACCAAACACAAAAGAAAGCCAGGGGGGAAAAAATCTCCTGGTTTAGGGAAGTAGGGAAACCTGGGACTCAAGCTGTGTCTTTGCAGGAGCTTGAGAAAGCTGCAGCTTTCTACAGCCACCTGGAGCTTAATTGCCACTTAAAGGAATTATCTTCTGCCTTTATCCCTGAGAAAAAACAATTATTTGTAGGGAGCAGACAGACAGGGAAGCACACTGGAAATTGCTCTGTAGACCAGCTTCCTCTCCTTTCCCCTCGCTCAAAGTGACAGAAAATAGAAACAATAATTCAGTCAAGAGCAACAGGAAGAAGTGCTGGGAAGAGCCAGAGCTCCCAGAAGCTGGAATAGGAAGGCCACTTGCATCTCCTGGTCTCGTGTTCCCCCCTGGAGCACCTGCAGCTGTTCCATGCCTGGAACATCCCTCCAAGGGATCATCCCCGTGTCACCCCTGTCAGCTTGTGTTGCTTTTGGCATTAGCACAAGTGATGCTCTCAGGGAATTCCCCCAGCGTTGGAAAGCCCGGTGCCTTCACTGGGATTCTGTCAGGGGAGTATTTCCTCTGTCCTTCAAAGGGAAAAGCAGCCCTGTCCTGTTTCATCCCCGCGGAAGGAGCTCCTGGCAGTGGGAGGAAGGCAGTGCACGCACAGGCTGAGCAGTGACAGCCTGTGCTGAACACCACCACAGCCACCCCGGGATGCTGCTGGCAGCAGGACTCTCCTCTCTCCCAGCACGCTCTCCCTGAGCTGAAGGCTGCAGAGGAAGCTCTCTCCTCTTCAGAGCAGCCAGCTCTGAGCAGCTCTAGCCAAACCTGTCCAGAGCTCAGACCCTCTTTAAACCTGAACTGTGATTTTCCGGGCTCTTCACTGTCACACTGCCTTGCTCAGGACTTTATGTCCAGAGTCCTCCTGGACACCTCTCCCAGCCCCTGCCAATGAGCTCAGGGCTAGATCAAGGCTGCAGTTAACCCTTTTTTCCCTTTTTTCTCCTTTATTCCCCATGTTAGTGTCTCATTAGTCTATGGGTTGTTTTCCTTATTCCCACATCTGCCCTGTGTCCCTGTCTCTTCTCAATCCGAGCACATCTGCACACATCAATCCAAAAACATCACCTGCTGCACTCTCAGCATTTGGCATTTGCTTTTAGAAGCACTAAAATAATCTCAAATAATCCAGACTCTTCCACAGCACCACATTCTCCAATCTGCTATCAGCAAAGACTTTCTATTTAAATTTTTTAAACTTTTTTCACAGTGGAATATTTTAATCCAAACCACCCAGTGTTTTCCTGCACTCTGGGAGGCAGAGCAGGAAAACAGTGGGAAAGGCCTCAAATCAACAGCATCACAAGGGATTGATAGAAGAACAGCACTGGGTCAGGAAGACTTGTTCTAGGCATCCATATCCCAAAGAATAAGCTTGTAATTTCAGAAAAATAATTTTTAAAATTTTTTTGGGGGGGGTTCTTTATTTTTAGGAAATAATATCTTTCCTGCAGTAACTACTCCCCTGGTCAAAAAGCTTCATTCTTGGCAGTTCTTTCTTTCATTTTCTTGCCCCGATCCTCAGCTCAGATATATCAGAATCTTTTTATAGAAGTCAATAGAGATGCATCTGCTTATGTGAGCTAAAGATCTGGCCCAGCCCTCAGCCTATATTACAAATAACGTTCAAAGAGATTCTTGGCAAATGAAGAAGGGAAAATAAAAGTCTTTTTGTACTGTGAAATTTCCCAGGAATAAAACAAAAGCACAGTCAAAACTATTCAAATGACATTTCAGGAGATCACTCACAGAATCCATTAATGCATTTCTTTTTAACAAATGGAGTTTGCAAATTTGCTCTGGGTTTACAGGCTAACCTGTTCTATTGCCATCATGGGCAAACCTGATTCCTGCTGCGAGACCCAGCTCAGTGCTCAGAGTCTCTGCAAGGAAATGGACAGAATTCTTCCCAACATAATAGGATTTAGTTAGAATAATGACTTAAATAAGAATCTTACCAAGGTTGTATCAGCTCTTGAAGGCACATGACGTGCATATGCAAGTGAGACAGGCATATACCCACCAAAATCACTCTATTTTCAGAACATAAGATCAGAATCAAGTGTAGGGTCTCACAACCCTACTGGAATAAAACAGTGCCATTCCCTGGGGAAAGCAGTTCTGAAATCAATGTGACTCAGTAAATCTCTGTACAGCACAGTCAGGCCACAGCATTTATAGCTAAATCTTGCAGCTACAAGCTTGGGCCTGATTCCCCACTGCATGGTGTGAACAGTAAATTACAATTATTCCCACTTTTAAGGTCCTTGCCTAAAGAGTTTTACTCCTATAAACGCAAAAAACTGCCCCCCATCTTCTTGTATTGCTGGAGCAGAAAATGTCTCTGCAGCTGTGACTCTCTCCTGACTCTGTTTGGTGGCCCCATTGCATCCACCCCAATATCAGCTTTATTCTCTGTGCACTTGGATCATTCCCAGGCAGTGAGTAAAGACCAGTGATGCAGCTGAGACCCTCCAGGGAGGCTGCAAAATTGACTTCAGCTGGTTCCCCAGGACTGTGGATGCTTGCAGCCCCGTGCAAGCCCCTGGAGCAGAGGTGAGGGGAGGCAGAGGGGCAGGGGCTGAGCTCTGCTCTGGGACAGGAGCCCAGGGAGGGCTGGAGTGTGCCAGGGCTTGGCATGGAGCTCGGGGAAGGGTTCTTCCCCATGGTGCTGGCACTGCCCAGGCTCCCCAGGGCATGGCAGAGCTCCAGGGGTGCCCAGGGTGGGATTTTGGGGGGTCTCTGCAGGGCCAGGGGCTGCTCTGATGATCCCTGAGGGTCCCTCCCAGCTCGGGACATTCCGTGATTCCATTCTGACTGCACGAGGTGCAGTTCTTCAGAGAGCTGGGTCTGGGCTGAGACCCACTCCCTCTCATCAAAGCTCGCTTTGCTTCCAAGCTCAGCCATGGCAGCCGAGGATGGCATGAGCCCGTGGCACGCAGAGCTAGGGAGGCTGTGACACTGAGCAGGCTGCTCGCTGTGCCAGCACCACGGGCAGGTGCTCCCTGGCCTGGGGATTTGCTGCAGGCGATGCTGTGGAGGACAGGAACAGGACAGCAGGGAGCACACACACTGCACTCCACACAGCAGTGAGGAAGATCTCACAAAATAGGAGAGTCACCTGCAGGAATCACGGGATCACAGAATGGTTTGGGTTTGAAGGGACCTTAAGGATCATTCCGTGCCATGGGCAGGAATGGCACTCACCAGACCAGGCTGCTCCATCCAACCTGGCCTTGAACACAGCCTGAGGAACAAGCCATAATAATCACAGGCCTTTCAAAAGCCTCTGTTCCACCAGAGAGCATTTAACAGCTTATACAATCAGGAAAGCATTTATTTTATCAATTTCCAGACGGGAAAACAAGGACTCTGAGAGGGAGAGGCTGGCGCATTCAGGTCCTGTGGCTGAGACCCACCAGGGCTCTGCTGCTCCCGGGGCAGCAAAGGGTGCTTGGTGCATCTCAGGTGGAACACCCACACTTCAGAGCAGCCACAGACAGGGCCCCGTGTGAAAACCCTGCCAGTTCATTTCCTGAGCATCACACAGAAAATCAGTGACAAACAGGAAAACAGAGCCTGCTGAGCACAGAGCTCCCCAGCTCTTCTCCCATGAGCCTGATTTCAGTCAGGCTCTGTGGTACTCAGCCATCAGGCTCTAGCCAGTCCCTTTTTTCAGAGAGGTGTACAGGTAAACAGTTACCCAACTTTCAGACAACTCTTCACCTTTGATACACTCTCCATAACTGCTACTGCCACGTTTGCCTCAAGATTTCTATTTGAATTCTGGCTTTGCCCCTCCCTGAACCCCATTGACTTAGGGCTTTCGTTTGTTTGTGCATCTTCTTCTCCTCCTCTTGTTTTAATTAAGATGCATTTCACTAATCATCTGAGGAGAAACATGAGCACATATTAAAAACTGAATTAAGAAAGAAGCTGGGGTGTATGAGAACCAAGGGAAGGGCTGAGGTGGCTATGCTCTTGCTCAGATATTGTGTTTTTCCAGTGACTTTCACCCAGGGAGTCAAATTTGTTGCCCAGGCATTAATTAACCTATTGTTTTCCCATGAAAAGTACCCACAGGTTCCCATGTTCCCCTTGCCTGTGGAAACAGTGTGACACAATTCCCTAGCAAATTCATTAGGCTCCCTATTAGAGCCATTAGGGAGGGTTTGGCTCCATTCTCACCCTCTGCCTGGAGGCAGAAAGAGTGAAAGAATGACAACATTTTGCTGATTTACTGAAGGGTAAATCCTGTGCATCCCAGGAAACTGCTGGCCCTTCCCAGTGCTGGAGAGAGGGCAATGAATTTGCCTTTGGGATTTCCCTCCTTTGGGGAAATCAGAATGGTTTTGTCAAGATCTGACCCCCGTGAGCTCGATCCTGCTGCTCTAAAGTGTGAACACAGAGGAGCAGGAGCAAGTTTAAGTGACTAAACCCAACCTCAGGACTTCATATTCATCATCTAGATTCTGCAAATGCTAGTGAGAGCAAGGCTTATTTGTTGATGCCTGTTTGCAGGGGTTTATTTGTTTGAAAAGGCTAATCAGCCAACTGCTTAAATATAAAGGAAAAGGGAGAAAATATTCAAAGCTATTCAGATGAGGTGCCATGGTTTGAGTTTTGATGTCAGTGTGCAGCCAACTGACAAATGCTGAGCCACAGCCTGGTGTAAATCCAGATGAATTCCACTGGAATCAACAGACTTCCTTCCAATTTATTCTGATGTAACAGAGAGCATGATATTTCCATTCAGATTTACATTAGATTTGTTTCCTGTTTTCCATAATTCAGTCAGTTTCCATTGTGTACAAAAGCAGCCTGGGCCAGATCTTGATTTTATTTGCATCAGATGAAAACAGTTGTTTCAAATGGAGCTACCCTGAATTTATAATTGCATAAATAAGAGCAGAATGTGATCTATTCCAAGAGAGAATTTCCCAGGGCGTTGCTGTGTGAGAACACTCCTGCTGTGGTGATCAGGTGCTTTGCCACTGATTTCAATGGAGAAATTTCATCTAAATCCTGGATGAAGCCCTGAGCTTGAGCTGCTTTGCACACCAAGGTCTGGAATTCCCTCTTTCCTCCAGCCAAGAAGCCAACACCTCCAGCACCTGATGACCTGACACCAGCACCATGGATGGCCTGAGGAAAGCATCAGGATGGAAAGAGCTCGGCCTTGCCTGGCAGAAATCCTCCTCCAAAGACAGATTTCATTTGTCACACACCTTATTTATAACCCAAGTGCTCCATGTTGACTTTGCTTCCCACTGAGTTTCCTCCCCTGAGGCCCTTCTGAGTCCCCTTGTTCCACTGTAATGGGAATTTTAGGAGCAGTACAGTTATTCCCTGGCAGATCAGACTGCCTGTGTCAGCAGCCAGGGTACCAGTAACAGATTGGGTTATTAGTAATAACCAATAAGAGTGCTATTCCCAGCAACATGTGTAATCAAGTGGATTTACTCCTCCCCATTGAAGCTGCTTATTCCACTGCTAGCAGGAAAATAAGGCCATTTAAAGTCATTTATGGTGGTTGCAAAGGCTTTTCTGAGTAGATATACAAGTTCTGTTGCCATAGCTCCTGGGAGGACTTTGAACTCAGCTCATCCATCTGGCTCCACACGCCTCACACTCGGTCCTTGCTGTCCTCTGGAAGGCAGAATTTCCATTATGGACAGGCATTGCTCTCACTCTGGTCTCACAGGTGGGGCACAAGCTCAGGTGACCCTCACAACACTGACCTCCAGCTGTTGCACGTTATGAACACAAATACTCCACCTCAGTTCTCAAGGGTGAGAAAACGTTCAGCTTCATTCTTTGTTACCCATGGCCTGGGGAAATGCAAAGCAGATCTGCAGTAAAAGCAGCTGTATCAACAAAATATCATTTTACATGGCTATGACTTGCCATTTGAAATGAAAACATACCTCTTCCATTTGACTTTTCAGGCTCCTGTGTGTTTAATTCCACAGTAAATTTAGATTTCCATTACAACTCTAAATATTTCTCTTCATTTACAATATTTAGCACCGAACGTGGGAAAACAGTGACAAGAACGACTGCAATGACACCAGTGACAGCATCACAATTACAAGGCCATCAGGATTAGGAGCACATTTTGTGGCAGAGTGAAATTTCAGCATCTCTGTGCTTCTCTCTCCTCACGTCATGTCAGCCCCTGTGCAGAGCCTGGCAATCACCCCACGGGCTTGGCCTGTGCTGTGGAAAGCAGAGCCTTGACAAAACAAGGCAATCATCAAATTTCCAGCGTGGGTGGATCTGTCTGCTGGGTTTGCACACACACACTCACTATCAGGGCTGCCGCTGCCTAAAGGCAGCTTTACATCGAGTTTGTGCCTATAAAACACAAAAGCACAACAGGCTCTCTCCTCCTGGTCCTCCACAGGGCAGGAGCAGAGTTGAAGCCATCCTGCCATAACAAAGGCTGACATTACTTATGGGGGATTTTGTTCCCCACAGCTTTTATTCCACGGTGTGATTTGCATTACAGCTGGGTCCTAATTGGGGTACAGATTATAACAAGTGATGTCACACAATGGTACCACCAGGAAAGGCAGCCTTTGACACGGCTGATTAAACAACAGAGCAGCGCTGCCTGAATTAACGGGAGCCCCAAAAAACCCCGGAACAGAGGAAGTCTGCTTACACAAAAGTAACCCTTTCACTGCTGCTTCCTGCAGCCCTGAAGGTCCGAGGCAGTGCCTGGCAGCAGCACTGAGCTGAGGTGGAGCCACTGTCCTTGGAGAAGGGACACCTGGAAGTCACCACAGCAGATAATTACCACCCCGCCAGGTAATCATTGCTGTAGACTTTATGTAAGTTGTATTATTTTATATATATTTTATATATATATATATATATATATATATATATATTTGTATTAAGAAACTTATTGCTCTTTTATAGACTAGTTTGCTACAGGATGACTTAATTGGGGTTTTTTACTTAAAACGCTATTACTATTGGTTAATTAAGAAACTACTTTTTGGTAAACAAATCTTTAAAACACATTGTACATGTTCACAATACTAGGTGTAGCAATTTAAGAATTGTTTCTCATTCTTTTCTCTGGTCTTCTGACAGATTTTCCCAGGACAGTGCCTGGGAAAGTTGTGTTTCTGTGGCCAGGGAGCTGCTGCCACAGGAGGTGACACCCTCGGGGGACACAGGAGCCCTGCCAGGCTCTGCTGGTGCCACTGGGAGCCGTGGGAGGTGACGAGCCCCAAATGGCCCCAGCAGCTGTCTGACACTGCTCAGCCCCAGCAAGAAGCCTTCGGCCCAAAAAGCAAAGCCTGGGGCTGCAACCCTTGAAGGAGAAGCTTCCAGGAGGGAATGCCACACAAGCTGAGGGGGACAATGGGACAGAGCTGCCCCTCTGCCCTGCGAGGAAAGGAGGAGCAGCTGCTGTGGGCTGCAGAGTGTCTGCAAGGGTTCTGGAGGAGGGAAATCCCTAATGAAGGGGCCTCAAAGGACAGTGACAGCCTGCTTGAGACCCTGGGAGTTCAGCCACTGTGTTGAATTCTCCTGGATGTGGAAAAACCATGGTATTCCCAGAGCTGCTAGTGCAGACTCATTGATTAGTAGGCAGGGCAGGAAATTAAATGAGGCAGGTGAATTAAAGCCAGACTTCACAAGCTGCATCTGTTCCTCCATTCCCCCTGGATACAACACTGATGGAACTTTAAAAAGTAAATTTAGCGAGGAAAGCTGCCAGGCTGATGGCCCTGTGAACTGAGACATTTGATGCATGCATGTCTCAGGTACAGGAGAAGCACAGAGGAGCCACTGGAACGTGCCCCAGCCTGAGCTGCCTGAGTGGAGCACAGCTGTGCTGGAGATGACCTGCCTGGGCTTGTCTTCTGCTCACAAGGCTCAGGAGAAGGAGCTGCTGGAAGGGCCTGGCTGCAGCTGCAGGGAGGAGGAGAACAGCAGTGCTTTGGATAATCCAGTGCTGTGATGCTCCAGCAGCAGCAGGATCCCAAAGGTGAGCAGTCCCAGCAAGCAGCAGTCCCGTGCACAGAGCAGCACGGTGAGGTTTCAGACTTCTCCATCCCGCAGCACACTCAGCACCTAACACACCTTCCAGTGCTGCTCCTTGGTCTTGGCCCCACCTGCGTTCACAGACAAGGGAAACACCCATTTCACAGCAGCTCTCACTGTCAGCATCTTTTCTGGTATCCAGGCAGCTCCTCACACCACCACAGTTAATTTAGTCATTACAGATATCCCCCTGAGCTGCTCCAGAGCTGACCAGAGCTGCCAGCTACCGGCAGGAGGTGTTACAGTAGATCCTGGACCTAATCCAGCTCAGGTCAGTTTGCCTTTCGCAGAAAGGCAAAACTCCAAAGAGCCTGGCTGGTTTTGAAGGAAAGCAAGGAGAGACAGAACATCTCAAATAAAAGACTTATTTTTCCCCTAGGCGTGTCCAGAAGAGGATTGGAAGCATCCCTCTGCCCATTTGGTGATCCAACCTTCTTGGCCAGACTCAGGTAAGCCCCCAGTGTCTAAATTCCACTATAGAAAGTGGCTTCCATCTGTTCTGAGAGCAGCTGAGAGGTGTGATCCCACCACTCAGCAACCAGGAGTAAGAGGCAGCGTGGGGAACACAAGCAGAAGAGGCAGTGTAAAACAACTGAGTAAAAGAGAGAATCCCTCTGTCCTCACACACTGCGACTGGAAATGTTGGGGAACAGCTGGAGCTGCCAGGGGGGTTTAGATTGGATTTTGGGGAAAAGTTCTTCTCCCCAGGGTGCTGGCACTGCCCAGGCTGCCCAGGGAATGGTCCCGAGGCTGCCAGAGCTCCAGGAGCTCCCAGGGATGCCCAGGGTGGGATTTTGGGGGTCTGTGCAGGGCCAGGGGCTGGGCTCATGATCCCTGAGGGTTCCTCCCAGCTCAGGGTATTCCATGATTCATCACTAAAGAGTTGCACAGTTCTGTTAGCAAAACATTAAAGAAATCTCTTGCAGTGAAAAACAACCCAATAAACAGGCAAACAAAGAAAACGACTGGAAATGTTGGGGAACAGCTGGAGCTGCCAGGGGGGTTTAGATTGGATTTTGGGGAAAAGTTCTTCTCCCCAGGGTGCTGGCACTGCCCAGGCTGCCCAGGGAATGGTCCCGAGGCTGCCAGAGCTCCAGGAGCTCCCAGGGATGCCCAGGGTGGGATTTTGGGGGTCTGTGCAGGGCCAGGGGCTGGGCTCATGATCCCTGAGGGTTCCTCCCAGCTCAGGGTATTCCATGATTCATCACTAAAGAGTTGCACAGTTCTGTTAGCAAAACATTAAAGAAATCTCTTGCAGTGAAAAACAACCCAATAAACAGGCAAACAAAGAAAAAAAAAAACCAGTCAGTTCTTGTTCCTCAGAGCACAGCCCCTGTTCCCAAGTGGCTTGCATTGGATTGTGGCATAGAGGAAAAAAGCAGAAATACCACAAATAGATCCAGTTAGTTTTACCTCTTTTTATGCTGGTCCTGTGGCTCTTTCTAGGTGGTTTTGTCCTACTCTTTCCCATGTGATGAGATGCATCATTTGAAGGACAGCAACCAAACCAGCTCTTCCTGCTCTGGAGAAAGGCAGCAACTGCACTTAGAATAAAAGATTGTCAGGCAGATTTGAAGTGTCAATCAAAGCCTATCTCTGAAAAAAACATTAGCCCAGGCAGCTCCCCACACCACCACGGTTAATTTAGTCTTTCCAGATATCCCCCTGAGCTGCAGAAAGCCTTCCAGAGCCAACCAGAGCTGCCAGCCACAGGCAGGAGGTGTTACAGTAGATATTGGACCTAATTCAGCTCAGGTCAGTTTGCCTTTTGCAGAGCAAAAGACTGTGATTATCAAGCCCAGGGAAGCAAATCCTGTCTCCCAGGCTTTGTGAAGCAAACTGCACCTTTTACTAGATGAGGGGCATAGATTTAGAACTCTGTTCCTCAGTGTGTCCCATCTGCAGTGGCACACATCCACTTTAATATTATTATTCTAATTTTAATTATTATTTATGACTACACCCAGGGCTGTGTGAGGCACTCTCCAAGCACTCAGGAAAGTACTGGCTCTGCTCCAAGAAATTCATTATTTCAGGATAGGCAGACATGCAGAGGCACTGCATGGTCAAGTGGAGAACTGCTGACCCAACAGCCAGTACCTGCCTTGCTGGTTGACCTTGGAAAACTCACCTTCCTTCTTCCCACACTTAGTCCCATCCCACTCTTTGTCCATCCCATTTGCTTAAAAAAATGTTCAGCTGTGACTATGTTCATGTTTTTGTCTTAGAATCTCTTTCTGTGCAAAGTCTAAGTATGTTCTCGGGGGGAATATTTTTGTTCTTTGGGAAAAAGAAAATGAAAAATTCTATTTTCCACAGCATTTTGTCAAATGCTTGTGTTGGAAAAAAAAGAATCAAATGTTTTCTCATGGCCAAAGAAACCAGAAAATGCAGATTTAGGGTGTTTGGTAAGAGTTGCCAGGCATTGGAATTTTCTGGAGAAAGTACTGTAGAGATTAGTGAAACATCCAATTTTTTTCCTGAAAATAAGTCTGAACCTAAAAACCAAGTTGTTCTGTGAGTAAGGAACTGGTGAAACCCGTTCTTCCTCTGATTTGTATTACAACTGCTTTTTATTTCTTCCTTTCTTGGTGCTCCCAGCTTCCTGCAACATCCTGCAGGCACCTGATGCCTTCCAGACCTTCCCAGCAAAATCCTTGGCTGCTCCAGCAGCCTCTTGCTTTGCAGGGAAGGGGTAGCAAAAAGTGCAGGGGCTGGTTTGGAGCTGGGCAGGAGCTGACTGACCAGTCATATCTAAATGCCAGCTGGTCACCTGCATCCCAGAACAGGCAGGGAGCAAGAGGTGTAATTGTCTTGCCTTCAATAGAATATTAACTTAAATGTCTCTCTTCTATCCATCTGCTGCTTGCTCATGAAAATTGCAGGAATCCTGGGTCTGTGAGACCTCTCTTTTTCCATCAGATTGGGTTGAATCAGGTCAGCTGGTTCAGAAGTTATTGGAGCAGGGGAAGGGGAGGACCAGCTGCAGACAGAAAAACACAAGGAGGCTCATTGCTGTATAAACCCTGGCTCCAAAATGAGGCAGTTTTGGGGTACCTGTGGGTCCCTGACATCAGGTGAGGTGGTGGCTGTACCAGAACCAGGTCCTGTCCTTTGGACACAGAGGGGCTGCCAAGCTCCAGGACTGTCTCCAGTCCCCACCACGTTTTGCTGTACAAAGCCTGTAACCTGGAAATGGGGCTCTCCTGTATAGAAAGTGTTCTGGAGCCCAGACAGACCATAACCAGAGTCATTTACACCTGGATGGACAGGCTGAAAGGAAGAAAGAATTATCTCACACTTACATGTAGGAAAACAAAAGCCAAGACCAGCAACTTACTGCAGAATCCTGAGAAGGAGCCAGCAGGAGGCTGGGATGTCCCATGTCCCCACCTGGGCCCTAAGCAAAGCCCACCTCAGCTCCTTGTTGCTCCGTTGCCCAGGCAGAAATCCCCTTTCCTGGGCTTTTCACTGATCCATGGCTCTCAGGAGCTGAGTCAGCCTCACCACACTCCTCCGCTGGCAGCTGGGTCCACATGGCACGCTGATGAGGAAACACTATTTGTTGTTTTGTTTGGGTTCATGATTCACGGGCACCATGCTGGAAACACTTGGAGCTGCTTTCTGAACAGTCCTTGAGCTGGCCTGCAGGGAGGGACTTACCAACACTGGTGGCCAGGCTGCCTTTCCGTGGGCCAGCTCTCTTCCATCTGCTCCCCTTCAGCCCTTGTCACACTCGCCGTCCCTCATGGCTTTGGCTGTGCTCTTTGGCATTATCTGAATAAGAAAGAGGCAAATACTTGGAGCACTGCAGAGATGCAATCAAAAATGGCATTTGCCCAAGCAGCACTCACCCTGACATGTGGAGAACGTAAAGCTCATCCTCTGGCTGGTTCTGTTCTTCAATCACACTGTATGACTGAGAATAAGCCACTTGCAGCGTTTCAAACCTGTTTATCCTTCCACAGAAGATGCCTTCACCCTCCTTCAGGTAATCCACAACTGTCTGGAAGACTTTTTCTGATAAGCAAGGCTCTTCCTCTTTAGAGCCTGCTCCTGGAAATCCATTTTTCATCTTAGAACAAGGGCAGTCTGTAGCTTTAGGAGCACTTTGAGAATGTCTGCAGTAAGAGCTTGAACTGCTCTCAACACACTCACCCTGAGGCATTAGCATTAAATGGTGCCTTTCTGGGGTTGTGGGTCTAGCAACATCTGACAGGGGTCCAGAGCCTCCACAGAAGGCCTGAACTTAGCAAACCAGAATTCTTTTCTAAGTTACTCTTCTGAAAACCCTTAGAAATCACCCAGTGCTATCCCCTGGGGTCTCCAGAACAGAGCCTAAAGCTCAAAGTTTGTAGGGGTACCTCTTTGGGGCTGGGATTTGCCTGGAGAGCTCATTATCCCACCTTGGACTGCAACTAAGAGCAGGGCTGAGGCTTTTGACTCCTGTGAATTGCTGTTTGCAATTATGTTCTCATTTTATGACAAGAAACTGAGCCTGTGCTGCAAATATTTCATCAGATCTTAGAGAATTTCAGAGTCTGTGGGGTGGGAGTTTTTGCTGTGTTCTAGAAAAGTCTAGTGATGCTGATATCAGTCTCTGGTGGGGTTTTCTGTAAAACCCAGAGCAGGATTCATATTTCAGCACTTTCTTACCTTGAAATTTTAGGGGATTTTGATAGCCAAGGGTTTGCTGTGAGCCCACCCTGTAGCACATCTGTCCCATAAAACACCATGACACAGGAGGGGGGATTTATCCCAACTGGGCAAAATCCTCACCTGATATAAATCAGCACAACTGCAGAGAAGTCCAGTAGGCTGGGCCATATCACACCAGAAAGAAACCTACGTTAGGATGTACTTCCCATTCATTAATTCTTTGCCTAGAACCAAGACAGAGCCCTGGGGAACATATTAGCTCAGTTTCATCTGCTGCAGTCCCATGCAACTGCACAGGGAGGAATTCAAACCCTGTGGACCACGTTCTCTGTCACTGCAACCCTGAGTTTTTGTTAAATGAGCTTCTTGGGCTAAACACAGGTGTGACTGTCTGACCTGTGTGCTGTGAGGTGTCAGCAGAGGTAACTGCACTAATGCTTTTAGAACTTAAAAATCACTTAACTGAGGACACCAGAAGAGAGCTTGGCCCGTGAATAATACACATAAATGCTACCTTCAGCCACTGAGATGTAGTCAGCCCCCCACCTGGCTGTTGCCTCAGTAACACATCTCTAGGAGGATATTTTTAAGGCAGTATTATTTATCTGGTAGGTGGAAGCAGACCTGTTAAGGCCATACCAGGTCAGCATATGTCTAAGCATGTACTGAAGAACTTAATTAGTTCTCCCTGAGCAGAGAGACTCCCAGTGCTATTTAAAGGATCGTTATCCTTCTGCGAGATGCCTCAGAGCCTGCTGCTAGGCCTCAGCTAAACAGGGCAAGGCTGGAGGAGTGGGATGGGGGTGAAAAGTCTCCCCTCCGTGCTGAGGAGTAATTGCTGAGCAACCGCAGGAGCGGGAGGGTCAGTGCAAAGAGCAGGCTTCACAAAGCCACGCTGAAACTCAGAGTGAAAACTTACTTCAGGGTCAAACTGTGTAGATCCCATTACGTTTCTTTGTTTCTAGAGGCCCAACATCACCTGCTGTGCTTGGTGACTGCATCCCAGGCAATTCCAGTGACAGGGGCAGGGCTGATAGGAGAGTGATGGAGGTGGGGAGTGAGCCACTGCTGAGTGCCTGTCATTGCTCCTCGTGTCACCATGGAGCCAAACATAGGCAGGAGTTTAGCATCAGCTAAACTGGACCTTGTGCAACTGGCTCACTCACAGTTTTCATTTACAGTTCCAAAAAATCAGATATTCTGAACTGAATGCCAAGAAGGGAATGCAATGGGCTCCCTGAGGATGGATGGGTTTGTTATTCTGGCAGGAGGTAAAATATCCATCCTTGAGTGGATGGACCTTTGGAAAACCAGACTGAGCAGCCTCTGAAGAATAGAACAGGCTCCCAAGCATGTCAAAGCTTCTATAAGGACTGGCACTCACAGGGGACACTGAGGCTGGATTGCAGGAGAGGGAGGAACCTGGACATGCTTCTTTTGACCTAAGAGTGGCTCTGATATACAACGTGGGACCTTGGTCTGCTCTTGGAGCTGTCAGGAGTTTTTCCTGGATGAGTTGTTATGGTAACTGAGCTAATGCCCTGAGATAGATGCTTTCAGGTGGCTCCAGGCCAGAAAATCAACACCAATAGATTCCAGATAATAGACTTCTGCTGAACTCAGTGCTGGCATCTACTTTATTTAACCTATTCACCAATGACTTCCTGAACTCCATTCTCCAGGCAAGCCATGTATGCTGAGAAAAGCTGCCTGGCCTCAATGAACTCCAGCTTCCAAAAGGCTGAGGGGACACATGTCCTGTGGCTGAGTCTGTGCCAGTAAATCAAATGTGCCTGGGACATTCTCCTGCTTTAGAGGACAGCTGGCACAGAATGGCCAAGGTTTTCCTATTAAATTCTCACTCTCCAAACCTGTGTGGACCCATCCAGGCATCCCACAAGGAGCAGTCCTTGGCCCGTGCTGGCTTCTGAAATGCACCTGGACTGAGCCAAAATTTGCGGTGCAATACTCCATCATTTTAACAGAGAGAAGTCCAGTCATTGCTTAATTTTCAGCACAGACCTTGCCTGGGTGACTGCAGGAGAGGAGCCTGGAACCAAGAGCAAAGGCTCTGACAACATGCTTGTGCTTATACCACATACAAATCCAGCTGGAACTGTACATCCCTAGGAGCAGGCAGTGACAGGCACACTGGGCATGTCTAGGGATCACTCTGGATCAGCCACTGACATCCTCTGTTTGAAACAGCCCATGGGTTAAGCAGAGGATTCACCAGTTCAAGGCAATGTTCCTCCACCTCCCACTGAACATCCAAACACAGCCAATAAATGACCAGCAAGGAGCAGCTAATTGCATGTGCCACTGCCCAGCCCAGGTCAGACTGTGTCCCTCATCACAGACTCCAGGCCAGAAGAGGCTCAAAGCCCTGACTTTACTGAAACTGCTCCTTTTATACCCTGCTCAATACAGGTGGACCTGCCTGGTCGTTTAATCAATACATTTCACATGACTGGCTAATTAACAAGACGCCATTTGTAAACAACCTTATGGGCAAAGGAGCTTATTACAAAACACCAGGTGCAGATTGTTTAGAATTCTTTCTCTCCAGCTCCCTAAAGTCTCCCAGGCCGATTCATGGGAAGACTTTGTCTAGCTTTCTCTCTGCCCAGGCTGCTGCATCCACATCCTGTTCACTGGTGCTCCAATGCAGCCGCAGGGAGCTCCCGAGCAGCTCGCTGCAGCAGACAAACTCAGGAGGAGTCACGGCAGTCTCAGCACTCCCACGGCACCGCCGGACCAGCTGAGCAGCTCCTGGCTCTGGCCCTGCCTCCAGAGCGAGCCAAACGGGTTCTGCCGCGGTGTGGCCCAGCACTGATCATGCCCTGGGCCTCTGGGACAGCCTATTGCACGCCCCTGGGTGCTTCTGCACCCATGCTGGGTGGCTGTTCTGCCCATGCCAAGACCCACTGCTGGTCTCCTGTTAGGCACTGATGGCTCCCACACCACATGCTGGCCCGTGGCCACTGAGCTGGGGCATTTCTCTGCTTGTTCATTCCCATCTCAACTCCTGCTCTGCTTGCTTTACCCACTGGCAAACCGTGTTATTGTAATATGTCACTCTCTAGGGCAGAAACTGTTTTTGAGCGAGCTCTTTTCTCAGCCTCTACTGCAACAGGATTGCAATTTCAGTCAGCACAGCAGCAATGTGATTAACAGGCTCTGCACAAAGGGGAATTGCATCCTAGGTGGATGTGATATTTGCAGTTCTGGCCAGCCCATGTGTTTTCCCATGTGAGAGGTCATGTTGACTGATCTCTAAATGGCTTGCTCGAACTTTTAAAC
Source organism: Pyrgilauda ruficollis (assembly GCF_017590135.1). NCBI lineage: Eukaryota > Metazoa > Chordata > Aves > Passeriformes > Passeridae > Pyrgilauda > Pyrgilauda ruficollis. Next base: position 148,314 of record NW_024513432.1, on the reverse strand, counting down.
ATTAAGGTCTAAATAAATTTTCAGCATTAGCTGGTATGCTGATCCCTTTCCTGCCAAGCTGCCGCCTTAAGTGAATTTTTATGACTAAGTTACAAACCCCAGAAAGTACGAGCAAGAAGTGGAAATGCTGACTTGGCCTTTGCTAAATGCCAATTATCTACAAAGGCATTAGGCAGGGAGGGGAGGATGAAAAATAGGGTCATTTTCATGTTTTCTCTGGTTCAAAGCAAACTGTCCCATGAGCCCATCGGAGGAACACACAGCATGCAGAGTGACCATTAATATTTATAGGCACGACACTGAGCTGCAGACCCTGGCAATCACAGCAACTCCACTTTTGGAATTAATAGTGCTCTGTTTGGCTGGTACCTCGGTACACAAGAGCAAGTAGGAGACTTTAAGATTTTCAGGGAGAGCTGAGGAAGTAGATGGGGAGGGCTCCAAACTTCACTGAGTTGGTGAAACACTAAAACCAACTCTTAAATCTTCAGGACTGCTGGCCAAATGCAGCACCATGTTTTCACTATTCTCTCTGCTCCTGTGGCTCACAGACAGTCCCAACAGTGCAGGGGCTACTCTCATTACAGTCCCCACGGTTATTCACTGTTGCCCAGCTGATACACACCCGTGTATTTCCAAAGACACTACTGGTGCAACATGGATTTATAGCACCTAAAGATCTGCTTGAGTGATCTTAAGACTCAAATTGTACTGTAATCTCAGCTACAATGCAGCCTTCTCCCACTCTACATTTCCTAAGTTGCAGTGGCAGCGAGAGACAGGCATCTAAAATCCTCCAGAAGCTCTCTGTGCTGGAGACCTGGCAAGGTGCTGAGTCACAACTGCCCTCAGCCCAGGACTGCCTAGCCACACATCGCAGAAATATCTAAGGGAACTATCCTACCACAGCTCAGTCACCCCATGAACCTTTGGAGAAATGTGTCCCCAGTATCTGGGCATTTACAAAAATGCCTTTGGGAGTGGGTGAGGCACAACCCAATAATCCTTTATGTCAAAAAAAAATCAAGGAGACATGACTTCAGGTAGAGACTGGGCACTCCCCACATTGCACCCAGCCCTGGAAAAAGCAATGGGAGATTGGCCAAAGGTGCTAGTCTAGGAACCAGGAAGGTTAGCAGGAAATCCATGGAGAAAAATATTAGAAATACCACTTCGTTTTTAATGTACTCACAAAAATTGAGTTGGGACTTTGAGCAACAGGCTCTCGATTTTCAAAAATGGCCAGTGACTTCAGCTGGGCCCTCTGAACTCAGCACACCAGGGCAGGATCTCCTGGTGAGTTTTGCATTGCTGCAGTTACACCCTGCTTCTGCAGCGTGTGGGAAGGTGCACAGCACACTATGGAAACCAGGCATCTACCAAACAAGCATCAGTATGTGCACTCCATCCACTCAGACCCTCCAAATCCTTTTTAACTTTCAAAAATTCAGACTGTAAAAATTAGGAAAATAAATACTGGAAACAACAACAAATAGAAGTGCTTCTGCCATTAAAAACCAGGTGAAAAGGAGGAGCTGAGCCAAGTTAATCAGAGAACTGAAATGAGATGTTGGAGAAAAGGGCCGTGGGTGACTTGGGGTTTGCAGTTAGCTGAGTGATGTGAAATCTCCTGTGTCTGGCTGAGCTCTGAAAGGAAACGCTTTATTAAATCTTCTTTGTGTGAGATTTCAAGCTGCCTCTGGACTGGAAAATAGGACCATTCCAGTATGTGGGATATAATCAAGAACTGAAGTCTTTAGTGCAGGGTTTTCTGCAGAGGAAACTCTGATCAGCATAGACACATAACTCAGAGGGCTCAGGATTTAGAAAGATGAATTAGACACCACATACCCACAACATACCTCTTCTACCCAGTATCCCCAAAATGCTTCACAGAATTAATCATGCTGGCAGCAACAACCCGGCTTTAGGAAAGACAGTGCAGGTGGGCATAAATTCACCACACTGAATCAAAACTGTCCTGTGGGCCAGTGAGTCCAAGGTCCATTATCTCAGCTTTCATCCCCACTAGAACACAGTGCTTGCCGTGATTGATCTCCCATGCCCTGGCTCTCCTGGGAGTCTCTAGTCTCACTGTACTTTCTGCTGTGAATCAGACACATTTTGGGCAGCTGCAGCCTCTTGCCATCCCTGTCCACACTGCTCGTGCTCTGCTGTAAGCTGGTGGCTGGCAGCACTTCTCGTGTCACAAGGACTGTGCCACCCCCAAAAACCAGCAGAAAGTGCTTACCACAAAGAACCAGGGAGAGACAGGCACAACAGGACAAGAGAGAGGTTCCCAGACACTCCCATGTTGCACAGTCTCCTCTGCCCTTTTTCTTGTCATGTTTCTCTCTCTGTGCTTGGCCGCATATCCAGGAAAACAAGACCTGACCAGAGACAGGACAGGCAGCAGCAACCAGCAACCTCCTCTGAGCTGCTTATTTCACAGCACATGTCTGGATTTGAAGAGCCTGGAGCCTCAATCCTGCTGGAAATGGCAGGATTTGAGTTCCTGGTCCTACTTCCACAAACCCCGACAAGAAAATGTCCCAAGGGGCTGAGACACACCAAGTGTGCCCCTTCCTTTGCACCACCCCCACGGCAGACGGGCTCCTTGCCTACCTTTTATTGCTGACCAGGAGGAGGACAGAACCGTTCTGGATATTGGCTTCTTTGAGGGTCTCATGCTCCTCGAGCTGCCTGGAGTTGTAATAAAATGTCTTCTTCCAGGAAGTGATGCCCTCCCGGACCAAGAGAGCCCGCAGGTCCATCACCGTGTCCCTGGGCCTGACGGTCAGGGGCATCATCAGGTCCTCATCGGCCAGGTGCACCTTGATGTGGTACCTCTTCCATCGAGACAGGCTCCTGCGCAGCGTGTCCATCCCCTCCAGCTCAGCAGGGCCAGTGTGGCAGAGCAGAGCATCCAGCTGGGAGATCAGCAAAGCAGGGACGTGGCTCTGAAGAGGCTGGCTGCTGCAAGCAGCTTAAAACGTCCTGCCAAACCTGTTTCTCCCAGTTGCCACGCTGCATGCTTCACATACCAGGGAAGAGCTCACCTGGCTCCATGAGCCTGCTGGCTGGGAAATCATGGCTGGAATCATTTCCACACACCCCTAAATCCCATCATAATTACAGTGTCTTCACGAAGTGCTCTTCATTCCAATGGCTGGCAGAGGACTTTTAAAGCCAGATCTCCACAGACATTAGAAACGTGGGTGCATGTCAGAAATGAATGGGTTTAGCAACCTCGTGTCTCCTGCTCTAAAAAGCTGCCAGCTGGGGAGAAGATCAGTTAGCAAAGCAGGCATTTAGCAACCTCACAGCTATTTAACATGGCCACTTTAATGAAGAGAAGTACAGCTGCATAGTGACAAATTCCTCACAGAGGAGAGCCACAGCACCCTGATGAGCTAGAGCCTGGCTGTGTGAACAACTCTCATCACTGCAGTGCAGATTCCCCCAGGAGATCTGCGCTGTTGCTGCTCACAAACAATCTGGGACCCTCCAGAAGGGATAGGACTCACTCACTCACTCCTCATCAAACCCCCATACATCTGATATTGACTCACATGAGTCCTCGATGGTTCATTGCCTTGATTTCCTCTTCCTTTCAGACCCTGTCTAATTGCAGGGCTGGGTATCCTGTGCAGCACGTCAGAGAGATCAGCACCACAGGGCTGCAGGCACAAACAGGTGGCACAGAGACCTTGAAGTGCCAAGAGGAACCAGCCACACTTTGGGAAATGCAATGCCACCTCTGAAAGGAAGGAGTTGATGTCAGCCACAGGCTGTAATTGACTGATCCTACAAGGCAGACTCTGGCAGTCACAAGATGATACTTCAGAGCAAACACCATGAAGATAAGGAAGCCTTTTTTGCTCTTTTTCTCAAAAAGATCAAGTCACCCTCTTATCTTGTAAGTAACTTTTCTGCAGCCCGTATTACAGGCTTTAATTCCCTCGTCCATTCTTCTTAACATAGACCAGTATTTTCAGACCAAAGTACTGCAAGACTGTTGAGTTCAGGGTCTGCTCTTCACTAAAGAGGAGCTGCTCTTGCCCAGCAGATAACAAAAGTCTGATTTTCAGATAAGGCAGCTGCCATTGAGAATAAGAGAAGTGTCCACTCTCCCATGGGGGAACAATGAGGATTCCACCTTTCCTCCACACCTCCCTTTTTCCTCCCCTGCACATTATGTCTCTGCCAAGAACAGCAGCAAACATCTTCACTTGCACCACGGCCACGGGCAGTGGAGATTTCCCTGTGCAGTTGAGAAGAACTGAAGCTCCATTGCAGCATTTCTTTCCAGCTTGAGTCACTCCCAAGGTATGATTGTTTTGGTGGGGTCTGGCATTCTTGGGTCCTTGCTCTGCCACTGAGTTGCTGCAAAGGCGTGAGATGAGTCATGCCAGCCTTGGCGTTTGTGTTTACTCACCTCATGACTGCAGTGTGGTGTAACACATGTTCTCTAAGCACCTTGTGGGAAACAGGAACTGCGTTCAGCACAGTCATGGTTTGGGAGCAGCTAAGGATGCCTGGATTTACAAATATGCCAATAACCTTGAAGACAGAACAACACTACCCCTATCAGAGATGGAGAAACTGAAGGATAAAGCTGTTAAAGCCCAGAAAAGGCAAAAGGTCAGGCTCTGGTCCCCATATCCCGGTACCTCAGTGAGGGGTCTCATTTTCAGAGACCTGTAGAGACCCTCAAGCCCAGGGCTGGTGATTCCTTCCCCACTGGGGTGACATTCACTTAGGGAGCCAAACGTCTTCCCTGGAGTAAAGCCAGAGTCTCAGGGGTAAAGCAAGGGTCTGATCCAACTCCCAGAGCCATGCAAGGGCAGCCTCTCATTGAGGGCAGCCAGACCTGGAACAGGCCCCAGACACACCGTGCTCTGACAGCTCTGGCCAGCAGACTCTGCCCAGTGAGTGCCAAGGGGAGCATAAGGCATTCTCACTTCAGCAGAGCCTGTCTGGTGTCAGCGAGTCCATCAGCTCCATCCCTCCAGCATACGTGACAGCCTGACAGTTGCCAAATACCTCCCTCAGACACCTTTCAGACAGATCCTGTTTATTTTTAGGACAGCTCTTTCCCATCAAGGCTCAGATGCAAATCATTACAGAGAAAGGGGGGGATGGTGGCAGGAAGAAAGCAGCTATTATTTTTATTTCTTTGCCTATGATGTGGTTGCAAACTTTCCTCGTGTACCCCCATCTGTCCACATTGGGACCCTTCATTTTTTGAAAAGGGATGATATCCTGGCCTATGAAAGCAGGATAAGGAGAAGCATAGCAGTGAATTCAGCTTATGAAATATTGAAGCAATGAAATCCTCACGGAACACGTGAATGCCTAATGCCAGTTTCAATTAATTCTGGATTTTTCATTAAACCACTATTAAAAGCAAAAGGACAGCAGAAATAAGGGAAAATTACTGGAGCAGTATATTAAATACCTTAGTTTTGCTTGAGGATGTTTTATTATCTGTCCAAAGCAATTATTTTACCAGCTCCTGATGGTCTGTAGGCTAAACAGAGGTATAGGGTAAAGTTCTAGATGGTCTTTCCTCAAAATTATTTTAATTTTTGTCCCCTAGTCTGCACCTGGCAGCCTGTCTCTGGTGATGTCTCTGGTATGTCATATCTGGAGGATAAGACATGGAGTCGGAGTTCTGGGAATCTGTAATAAAGTGTCACTCTGGCTTTATTTACAAATCAAATAAAAACTTGTTGACTTAAGCTTTTCCCCATATTGAGGGCAAACAAAAGACATGCAAATATTCAGAGACATTCATTAGGAAAGCCTGAGAAGCAATTTAAAACCCAGGTGGGCTGTGATTTTTTTACGGACAGAAGAAATAAAGCAACAGCATTTATAAAATGTCTCTTTTTCTGTTCTCAGAGCTTCCTTACTCCATTGACTAGAGAAAAAGAGAAACACCTGCCTGAATTAGGTGCTTTGGTAAGATATCTCAAGATGGTTGGGATGATCTTGGGCCTTACGACTTCTTCTCATAATGACAGAATAGAGACATTCATTCCTTAGGCAGGTGGGGTTTTGGTGGGGTTGGTTGCTTGACAGTGGCTGTTTTGCTGTTTGCTGTGCTGCTCTCCTTGAAAAGGGCAACAGAGATGTGGGATGCTGCTCAATAGCAAAATAAAGGTTTTGATGAGGAAATAAAGGTTTCAATATGGAAATAAAGGTTTCTTTATTTTCTGGTAGCAGTCACAAGGAAACGGAAACATCTGGGAGAAATCTGATGCTGATTCCCCTGGCAGAACCTGTAAGTCTTTGAGGAAATCACTCAGCCAGTGCTGTCATTCTGCCAAGGCAGACCCTTTGCTGTTCCTGAGCCCTCTGATGCCAGGACTTGTGGTCAGTAGTGCTGAACCCTGAGGATTCTCCTCTGATGTCTCTTTGGGGACACTTTGTGTTCGGAAGCAGACAGAGAGCAGGGGATGAAGCATGAGAGATGACCACCGTGCTCAGGCTGACCAGACTTTACCTGCAGTTCTACCACACCAGGTACTAAGGATGGGCTTTTTGTCAGATTCCCAAAAAGACTCAGTTCAGCTGGTGGGCACATTCTCAAGCCAAACGCTGTTCTCCTGCTCTGTTAACCAAAGGTGCAGAGGGAAGGCTGCAGCACTGTGAGCTCTGACACCCAAACCAGGTGCTGGGAAAGGTTCATTCATAGTGCACAGCTGTGCAGGCTTAACAGTGCTAAAACAAGGTTATAATCTTCAGTCCAATATGCAGCTGTCACCTAATTATTCAGTGCCTCAGATATCTCAGGTGATGGGGCAGCTTAAGGCACTGGTATTTATATTTCTGAAGTACCAGAGGCCCCAACTAGAGCTGTACCACCATGTGCCATGATGAGTAAGGCCCTTCCTATCACTCAGTGCTTCTATCCTCCTGAGATGTGCTCGGTTATGAAATGACTGGGCTCACTTTAGATGTCAAGTTACATCTCCAGCAAATGAACAAAGAGATAATAAATGATTAATAAATGCTTTGAGAAATGAGTAATTAAATGCAACAGCTTTTTAAGAGTCCAATGGATAAGGACAAAATATGTAAGCCCAAGCGATAAGGCTTCCTCCTGATACAACTTATCTGCAGCACACTGCTCACATCTGCAAGAGGGCTTAGGAACACTGGGAACTTCTGTGCACCAGGAAAAAAGAGCCTTTCTGTGATAGAGGAGCACTTCTCCTGGGGATTAAGACAAAATCCTCTTTGTTTAGACATTTTAAATCCAGAAAAGCTGGAAGGTGCTTACTTTAATGTGTGAGGTATGACTGTTAAGCAGAGCCCCAGCCTCCCATCCTTGCCTGGCACAGGGGAAAGCATCAACATCTTCCTGCCCTGTTCTAAGCCACAGTCAGGAGCTCTCCATCTGCTCCACCAGAATAATAGATTAAAAAAAAAAAAAAAAAGATGGTACTGCCATTCTTTCTGCTACAAATGAGGATTTCTGCCAGTAACACAGCTGAAGTCACCACGTAAAGCAGATCCTGCTGCAAGTATCCAAATCAGATTCCGAAAGGCCCCACAACTGCTCTGGCCAGCTGCCCAGCAAAAATATTGCACTACTGGGAGCTGGTGGACTGTTTGGCATGCAATTGAACTTCAAACAGGCTCCAGGAAGAAAAAAAAAAAAAAAGTATTTATATTTAGTTTTGAAGGAGAAAACCTGCCTGGGTTTGGAACACAAATGAACCTGCAAGTTTTCTGAGCAAAAGTTGGATGTGAGTTGGTGACATTTTCTGGTGGAAAAGGCAATGCGAAGGAAAAAACCCCTGGTAATGCACAAGTTAAATGAACCAGTCAAGTGCAGACAATGGAAAAGCTGAAAAATTGATATGAAGGAAAGCATTTTGTGGTGGTAGCTATTTCTCACTGCAGTTCTTTATAACTTCCCAGATGGGAGATCCATGGCCCTCAGAAGAAGTCTGTATCCTTGGGCTTTGGCCTGAGGCAGCCCATGACTCACTCACCCGAGAGGGTTGGCTATAACCTGAGAAAAAAGCAAGACAACAAAATGGTGGTGGAAACAGCAAAACAAAAGACAAATGAGTTAACTGATGGAAGAGCAAAAAAACCCCAAAGCTCTGCACACAAAGGAGGGCCTGGATGGAGAGAGAGAGAATGCCTGTGCCACTGGGGACTCAGAGGAGCTGCCATCCCAGGCAGCCAGCCCCTTTTCTTTCAGGCAAAACAAACTCAGGTGCCTCAGTCTTCAGAAGTGAGATGGGCGGAAATCGAATATTTGAGGCTCTATGAGCCATTCCAGCGGCAGCACCATCATTTTCCAGAGGCTCGAGGAAGAGAGGGAATCTGTGGATCTGCATTGCCATCTAACGGCAAGGCAGGGCTTGGAGCATTGACTGGGGCCCAGCAAGGGGCTGGAGCAGTAAAAACAAGGAGGAGATGGCCCACAGGGATAGTCCTGTGCTCTAAATGCAAACCCTGCCTCCGCAGCTGAAAGGTCTCGCCGATGAAGTCCAGAGAAAAGCAGGGCAGCCAAAATCTTCTGGTAGAGGCTGCCGATTCCTTCTTTTCTAGGTTCCTCTCCATTCTGTATTAGCCAGAAATATCAGCATGGATTCAGGGTGGCATTTGCTTTCTTCTGCTGTACCCTGTTCTTCTAATGCTGGCAGTGAGACAGGCTTCCCAAGGAAGTGTGTATTTCAGATATCGAGTGAATTCTGCCATCCTATTCAAAACAGTGTAAAATTCATTATCTCAGGTGTTCCAAGATCCTGCTGGGAAATGCAGGTAACTGGGACTATTAAAGAAAAGAGGTAGATTTCCCTTGGATCGAGGCACAGTAAAAGCAGATCTCCTATTTTCACCACGCTCAGCCCGGTGCTCATCTGTGGTCAGTAATGGATACAAAATGAGAATGTATTTCAGGTTGGTACTGGCACACACAATGAGAAGGGTGGAGGGAGAACCCACAGAGCAAAAAACTCACTGAGATGTGAGGGTTTACACATCTTGTCTTTTAAAAGGAAATGTCAGGAAGAGACAAGTTTGATGTTCAGTCTTTTCTACTGATACACACCATATTATATAGTTTCTACAACAGAAAATTTACAAGAGAGTGGATTGTTAGGACATACTTATGTTAGTAAAATGAAGGAATTTGGTAAAGGGTTGACAACAGCTTCTTTCTTCTGCTTTGAATTGCTTCTAGCCTTGATACATGCAGCTTTGTATATGAGGAGCTGGAGCTCAATCAGTGTGAAAGAGAGGAAGGAGATCTTTTATGACCAAAGTTTGGAGCAGAGAAGGAGCTGCAGGAGAAACTGGGGAATATAAAGTGTCTGTTTTTCCCAGTTAGAGAAATGGGCCATGTTTTAGGTCTCAGTTAACTGCTGGGCCACAAAAAAAGGAGTAGGGATTGACGGCAGAGAAGATGTTGAGACCTGCCAGACTGCAGGCCACAGGTCCGACCACCCCAGTCTGCTCAGATGCCTGCTGTGACAAGCTTCCCATGCAGCCTGCTGCCAAAGGAATGAGCACACTCTCCAGCAATCCAACTTCATTTCCTTCTGGTATCCTCTCATATTTACACACCAACCTTGCCAAGCTTTGCTCAGCCCAAACAATCCCTCAGAAAGAAAAGGAAAAACAAAGGAATTCTTACAGCCTGTAAAGCACCTTCCTGCCTGCCTGAAACAAACCAAAAAAAAAAAAAAAAGAGAAATGGTTTAGAGTGCTCTTCTTTCTCTCTTGGTTGCTCACTGTTTCCCAAGCTAATGAAAACCAGAGGCTGTGGGACTGACAGGATTATCATCACTGAATTCTCCAGGTGTTTCTCTCCAGTTTGTGAAGCAGGGAAAGGAAGAAGGGCATGTACTTGGTTGAAGGGCTACAGAGGGTGACATGTTTCTTGATGTTCCTTTCTAAATGTGGCTCTGAGTCATGCAACAGTGTTGATTAGAAAAATTACCTTCCTGCAGTTGAAGTAGAAAGGAAAAAGAATCTTGTTTGGTGTTTGCTTCCCCAGCCCTGAATCCAAGCCTGCCTGAGCCTGTGGCAGGAAGGGGGCTGGTGAGCTGACTGGAAAACCACTTGTGCTTCTCTCAATCATAGAAATTATGAAGAGGCTGTGAGAGCAGCCACAGGAACAGCTCAAAATGCACACCTAAGGGTACAAGCAGCTGTTGTCCCAAGGAGCAGCACGCACAGCCTTATTCAGCCTCCACTCCACAAGTTCCTACACGGGCTGGGTCAAACAGGGCTAACACAGTCCTTTTCCCACTCCGCTGCCCTCCCTTGTCTCTTCAAACAACACCCCAAAACTTGCTCCTGTGAGTCAGAGAGCCTGTGGCACATCCAGCCTCGTGGCATGCAGGACCAGAGGCAAAACAGCCTCTGAAGGCAGGATGGCAGCAGCGGCATGACCGAGGGAAGGAAGCCCTGAAGGAGCCACAAAACACAGCCAGCAGCAGTGTGAGCTGGACCACGGGGCTGCAGCCAGCTGAGGAAAGTTATTAAAGGTGTAATTTGTCCCCAGGAAATCTGGTGGGGTCCTGCGCTCACCCTGTGCTCACAGCACAGGGCCACGCTCGGCTCCCTGGGTTTTCACCCCCAAACCTCTGCTGCCCTCCACCAGCAAACCCCACGCAGGAGGGTGAGGAGAAGCGCAAGTAACTGTGATTTGCGTGGTTTGTTGGTTGTCATGACATTTCTCAAGGTCTGGAAACACTGATAACACAGTGCTTCACCCCTACGCCTTAAACCCGCTCCAGACTGAGGTCCTATGTGATTTTACCTTCCACTGTTCAAATCACAGAATAGCTTAAAAGTCATTGGAATTGGACTTAAAAAAAAAAAAAAAAATGCCCTGGGGCCACCTTGCTGCAGAGGTACCTGGAAAAAGCACATTTAATTTTGTGAGGCGTTCAGAGGGATGCAGGCGCATACCAAGTGCCAGCACTGGTTTCCAAGCTAACACTGAACCTAGAGCTGTTAACAATTCAGATTTTTTAAAATACTAAAACAAAAACAAACAAACAAAAAAAGAAGAAGAAGAAGAAGAACGGGTAAAATAGGTACACAAAAGAAGCAGCCCCGCCGCTGGCGGTGCCCGGCCGGGCGGGGCGGGCCCATCCCCACAGCCCGCCGGGAGCCGCAGTCCGCGGCGCCGCCATCTTGGCACCGCCTCAGCACCGCCCCTGAGGGCTCCCGGCAGCCATCTTGGGGTGCGGGGCGGGCTGCGTTTTCGTAAAATTAATTCATTTTGATTTAAACAACAACAAAGATCCTTGTCGTGCTTTAACCCCAGCTGGCTGCCAAGCACCACGTAGCCACTCACTTGCTCGCCCACGAGCAGAATCAGAATCAGAAGGGTAAAAGCTGGAGAACTGGGTTGAAAGAAAGTTTAATAGGGAAAACAAAGGAGAACAGGGTCCCATCCCATGGAATGGTGACATGGGAAAACAAATGCCATCACTCCAAAAGTCCCCCATTTGTTCCTCCTTCTCCCTGTTTATATCCTGAGTGATATCAGACTGTCTGGAATATCCTGCCTGTGTCCCCTCCCAGTCTCTCGGGCACCCCCAGCCCCTCCCCAGCATGGTCCCGTAAGTGGCAGGAAAGGCCTTGGCTCTGCGCAAGCTCAGCAATAACACAAGCATCACTATATTCACAACAAATCCAAAATACAGCCCCGTACCAGCCACTGGGAAGGAAATTAACTCTATCCCAGCCACCGGCATTGTGCTGGTGTCGACTTCGTGTCGACACTCTACCATCATGTTTAGATCAATAAAGCGCAGATTTTTCCTTAGAAGTCTCTCCCAAAGGCCTTTCAGTGCTGTGCCAGCTCAGCCCCAGAGGATGGGGAGGTTCTGGTGCCCTCATGGCTGGGATGCTTGGGCGGAGGGGCTGCGGGCTGTGAGTGATGGGGCTGCAGAGAGCAGAGCACGGCAGAACTGAGCGGGGAAGGGGCAGCGTGTGCCCAGCGGGACCTGGACTGGGGAAAGAACCGGGGAATGCGAAGGGTGGATATCAGGAAAAGGCTCTTCCCCAGAGGGTGGTTGGGCCATATTGCCCAGGGAACGGACCCAAGGCCCCAGAGCTCCAGGAGTGTTTGGGCAACGCTCTCAGGCACAGGGTGGGATTGTTGGGCTATCTGTGCAGAGCCAGGAGTTGGACTTGATGACCCCTGTGGGACCCGTCCCAGTATATTCCATGGCTTTGTGCAGGTGCCAGGGTAGCAAAGTCAGTGCTGCCAGGCTGCCCTGGAAGGTGCCATACATCTGAATATCAGAACATCAGAGCAGTCAGGACAAGGCTGTGTGGGGCTGTGAGGCTCAGCAAGAGCTGGTGAAGGGATGGAATGGTTTTGGGCACACGTTTAATAGAGCTGCAAAAGGAAGCAGAGCTCGTTCTGGGGCTGTTGGATGATCTGCTTGGTGTCCTCTGTCAGTGGAGATACTCCTGTCCTCCCCAGAGCCTGCTCTTCCCTGACAGAGTGAAGGTGACTGCTTCATACAGCAGAAAGAATCATTTACAGTGCTCATCAGACTGCAACTTCAGGTGTTGTTCGGTTCCCCAAATATTTAGTGAGGGAAATTTCAAGGACAGGCACTCAAACTCACTGAGTTTGCCTTGAGCCTGAACTTAACATCTAAATTTGAGTTCTGTTATGTGTTATACTATCACACATTATAGCTAGTTCCTTAACACCAGTGCTTATTTTTACAGCAAAAACCTCTGCTGTCTCCTATCCTGCATCTTTTTATAACTTAAATTTAGCCACCTCTTAAGCATAGATTTTTAAAAAATTATTTATTTTATGTCTGGATTTATTTTGGAGTAACGTAAAGAGATCCTTCCCTTCATCAGCCTTACGCCTTTATTCCAGGAAGGCAGGCCATCCCCAAGATCTGCTGGATTGGTTAATTGCTCTGCACACACAAAGGGGAGCTAATCAGCTTTTCTTCAAGCATGTGTTCATATGTCAACACTTTTGCTTCTGTCAGAAGCTTAAAAATGGAAACAGTTTTCTCTTTAAGAAAACAGGACCCAAATAAGGAGATGGAGTGGGGAAGATTCCTCTAGTGAGTCTGTTCCAGCTCATTCCTTAGAAAGGCTGTGGATGGAGCACTGGAGAAGAGGCCAATAGATCTGGGTTTTGTCCAGGGGGCTCTGGGTTTAAAGCTCTCTAAAACCACTTGTAGCTCATTTTCCCTGTGACTTGCCTGGGTACCACTTCTTTCTCTGTCCAAGCTGTTAAAAGTCTAAAATTTTAATAATAAGATTCCTTTAGTTGTGTGACAGATCCAGCCTGTCCTTGAGCAAAAATGGAAGCTATCAAGAAAAAGATGCAGATGTTGAAGTTAGACAAGGAGAATGCCATTGACAGAGCAGAGCAGGCTGAGACGGATAAGAAGGCAGCTGAGGACAAATGCAAGCAGGTAAGTGGAAATAAAATCACTGGCTGTGTGTGTGCTGTGGAAATAAGTGTAACAAAATACTGTGTGGCAATGTTCTGATTCAGAAAGCAAAATAATTTGAAGTCAGTTTTCTGGTAATCTTCTTTTGAAGTTTTTTGCCTTTTTGTCACGCTTCTGCAGCCACGACTAGGCTGTAACTTTTCAGCCATCTCAGTCTTTCCAAAATTAACATCATCCACAGATTATTAACAGTACTTTGTCTAAGTTTTCTTGAATCTTACGTAATTGTCCTAAATTTCTCATGCTTTGATTCCATGCAAAAGGCCTTTACATATTTAAAATCAAAGCTGTAAACCCTGACACCTGTAGGACTAGTGCTAATAGAGTCGGCTGTGTCTAAACATTAATTAAGCCTCTCCTTGAAATGAATTAATAAAGTTCACTTCAAGTTCTTGGTGCAGAGAGTGCCCCTTAGAGGTACCAGCTGAGACTCAACAGGAGAGATGTTCTCTTATTTTTTGTGTCAAGAATAATGGAAAGTATCTTAATTTGAATGCTGTTCTTTTAACTGAATTCTAACTATAACATTTTCATATTGTTTTGCTTTTCAATGTCTTTATTCCGGGTGTCTCTCTCCTATTTGAGCTTCAGTATTTCCAGAATGATCTTGAAATGTTAGCTGAGTGCATTCAAGTTTTTACAGCACTTCTTGTAAAAGTACCACATATTTCCTTTTTACGTTTTCTAAATTTGGCTGCTTCTACATCTTCCACACTGCTCTAATATGTTATAAGCATTCATCTGGCCTAATATTTCTTCTTCTTTAGAAAAATAAATCTTTGATCTTACTCCTCTTTTCTGAATTGTCTCAAAATTTTCAGCTTCTTTTTTTAATGTGGGCACAGTACTCAAATAGTTGCTTTAATATTCATACACAAAGCCAGCATCTGCTTCATGCAGCTCAGTGTCCCTCTGTTAGAACATCCCAGCAAGGTTTGCAGTTCTCTCACACTGTCTGGTTATTCTCTGCAACATGACAACATTCCAGAATAGCACGCTACCAAAAATGTCTGTAAAACTATCAGTGAACCTAAAATGAAGGAAGTACACCAAAATACAAACTGTTTTCATGGAGTAAATTTCTGTGAAGGTGGAGCTAAGTGGATAAATCACTGTCTCAACAGACTGAGCTGTTTTGTGTTGCAAATCAAAGGATGAAGCAGATGGGCTTGCAGGGCCACCCTTATCAGCAGCAGGCCTTTGATAACATGAATTCTTCAGGGAGCATGAGACAGTTTGTCACTGAACAGCCTCCCAGCAGGTTATAAATAGCACCATTCTAGTGAACAATATGGATTTATATGGTATGGAGGAGTCTGAGCCTCATCGTACAGGGGAGCTTATCGTGTTGGGCCACGGTTGGAGAATAATCCAGGATGGAAGGGACCTCCGAGGTCAGCGAGTCCCGCCTAGAGCAAGGCCAGCCCTGTTCCCTCCCACGTCCAGAGTACCTCGCTTGGGTTGAAGTGTGCTGAAGCACACACAAAGATCATTAAGGAAGGACCACTAATTTTTTTCAGCTGTACAGGAATTGAATAGTTTCCTGAAAAATCACCAGGTAATAGTGTTACAACAAACACTAAAAGGACATAATTTAAAAGCATCTATAATTATGCTGCAAAACTGCTGCAGGGTGTCAAAAAAAAAAAGAAAAAAAGTGAGGTGAGAAAGTGCTTATACCAGTAAACCAGATTCTGTGTGGTGGCAGGCAGTGTTGTTCAAGGATGACGTGTTTTTAATGGTCCTTCCCTGGCAATTGCTACCAGCCATTCACAGACTACTGTCACTAGCAGAACTTTGACCTGGTCTTTTGTGGCTTTTTGTATGTTATAATGGGTTAAAACTAATAGTAAAGAGTAGTTTTATCATATATCAAACTGACACTACATCAGTATGCTCACTTCGGGGATTTTTTCTCTTGAAAGGTAGAGGATGAGCTGGTCGCTCTGCAGAAGAAGCTGAAAGGAACTGAAGATGAGCTGGATAAATACTCAGAGGCTCTTAAAGATGCCCAGGAAAAACTGGAGCAGGCTGAGAAGAAGGCGACTGATGTACGTATCCATGGCTAACGCTTGCCTGTACCTGTGCTCAGTGTATTTTGTGTGCACTTCGTTGGTTGCATGCATTTAGCCGGGGGACAGAAAGGCGGGGCTGCAGGGTTTTAATCTCCTCTCCCCCCTGCTCACGGGAGCGGGGCTGGTGCGCACCCGAGCGTGGCACCCGCAGCTGCCCCCGGGAGCCCGCGCCACTTGAGGCTCGGTGGGTGCCCGGTACCGGGGGGACCTGCTGGGGGTTCTCTGGGAAAGGAGGAATCTCCTTTAACAGAACTAAACAAAATGGTGCCTTTTGAAGGAGAGTGGGACGGCAGCAGGACGATGCCGTGGCATGAGGATGCCCTTTGCCTTCATCCCCGCGCCGGGGCTAAAGGCCAGTGCAGGCTGCCCGCCACACCCGCCCCGTCGTGGCAGTGGCGGAGCGCGGGCAGGGCCCGGCAGCAGCCGGAGGAAAGCCTCTCCTTTGGGGGCCGGGGGGCGCGGGGAGCGCGGCTGCGGGGCAGCATCCCCCGTGCCGGGCCGGGCCGGGCCGAACCGAGCCGGGCCGGGCCGGAGCGGGCGGGGCGGCTCCGGGCGCGCCCGTCCCGGCCGAGCCCGCGCCGCTCCTCAGCGCTACGTCACCACCTCCACCTCCAGCCGCGTGACGTCAGCGGGCCATTGAAAGGCGCGGGCCCGCCACGTGCAGCAGCCCCGCGCGCTGCCCGCCGCCCGCGCCGCGCCCATGGCCGCGCCGAGCTCCCTGGAGGCCGTCAAGAGGAAGATCCAGTGCCTGCAGCAACAGGCCGATGAGGCGGAGGACCGCGCGCAGGTCCTCCAGCGGGAGCTGGACCTGGAACGGGACCTGCGGGAGAAAGTGAGACCGCCCGGGCTGCCTGCTCGCCTCTCTCGGTCGCTCTCTCCCGGGCTGCTCCTTCCTTCCTGTCTCTGGCTCTCTCTCGCTGGGGCGCGCCCGGCTCTTCCCCGCTGCGGGAGGACGGCTTGGCCGCCGGCTGCCTCCATCCCTCGGCTGTCCCCGCTCCGCTCCGCACTCCCCGCCCGCGGGCGCTGCCGCAGCGCCGCGCCCGGCCCGGCCCGCGGGGAGCCGGGCGCGGCGGCGGCTGCTCGCCCGCCGCTTGTCGCGCTTTGGGGCCCATTCCTGCGGAAAAGGCGCTCGAGCACCGATAGGCACTGGGGAGCGGCTGAGAGTTCAGTGGGAAATGGCTGTTTAATTAGGCAAAAGTGCTGCATGACACGGAGCGGGGAGTTCCCGCCGCTCGGCGCCGCACCGCTGGCTTCAGCACAGCTGGGAAATGTCCGAACTGCTGAAAAATAACTTTCCGTCCTGGTTTTCACAGCGAAATGCGAATTCTTCGCTAGCGTGCGGCTCTCCCGGGGTTGGACAGCTGGTTTCACTTAGATTTGTGTGCGATCAGCCTTCCCGGCATCTTCCTGCTATTTTATCACATGTCAGCGAGTTAGTTTTACCGTATAAGGACTGCGGGCTGCTGCTGGGAGAGGTGGAGCCAGGCTCACCCCAGATTCCCAGTGGCCCCGGCTCCATAACTTTGGAATCTTGCTGAATTAAAATATGACTTAAAAGTGCCCTGTCTAGTGGAAGGAGTTGCTGCCACAGAACAGATGCCAGTTTTGTACGTGATCGATGCCTTGTGTATAAATCGGGAAGTTAAACACTGCACTGGGTAAAAACAGACGAAATGTTGGATAATTTATGACTAGAGGAATCCTGGGTCAGCTTCCATTTGGATCAGCCACTGAACTCCTTTCCAAGATGGCTCAGAAGTGAATGGAAACCACTTCCTCCAGCTTAGGAGTGGTCAGTGACCAAATTTGCTAAGCTGCAGCAAAACGCCTTTTTTTTTTTTTTTTTCCAAAGTATTTTAACATAAAGCATAAAACAGTCGCCCCTCCATGGTCTATATTGTGTAAAAGTGTTTTGGGGGAAAAAAAAGTGAATCTTGTATATGGCAATCCTCCTCAGGTTGGGGGACAATGCAGTGCAGAAGCCTGGCAGCTACTAAAGCAGGGCTCTATTTTCCTTCAAAAGCAAGCAATTAAAGGAGCTGAATCTTAATAAACACATATTTATGGACACCAGTTTGTCCATGTTGTCTGTATCGAGCATTTCTCCCAGCAA
The DNA here is from genome assembly GCF_017590135.1 of Pyrgilauda ruficollis. Lineage (NCBI taxonomy): Eukaryota > Metazoa > Chordata > Aves > Passeriformes > Passeridae > Pyrgilauda > Pyrgilauda ruficollis. The sequence continues at coordinate 130,642 of NW_024513432.1, read as the reverse complement.
TCTCTTCCATTTATTAACTAGTCTATTTTTTATACATTAATGTGTTCCACTTACTGTGCAGTTTGTTCAGTAATACACAAACAGATCTTATTACTGAGAAATGCATCCTGCCTAATTCCTTAAGTACCGCAGGAAGCAAAGTTAACTTATTTTAAGAATACATCTAATTTTGTCCCAAAAAAGCCTGACTGTGCCATGCTGAGGCCACTGTCTGTGCCCATCTGCAGGCTGGGGAGCCAGGCTGGATCAGGAGCTGGCTGCAGCTCCACAGTGAGCTGTGGCAGGGTGTCACTGAAACCAAGGGCAGAGCAACCAGCGGTGAAGGGTTTGGAACTAAGCCATCATGGAAACGGTTCGTTTTTAAAGTTTGGATAGATGCAGCTCTGTGAAGTGCTCCAAAAATACCCCAATCCATTCGAAGTCCTGTAGAGCTCCTTTTTGTGTGGCAGGAGTGGTAAGTGCCATTAAAAAAAAGAAAGGACAAGCACGCACTCCATACCTTGACATTCCTGAGATGCCAGAGTTTAAGCAAACAAAAAAGCAGAGGCAGAAGGGCCCCTGAGCTGCCCTGCACGGAGCTGTCCCGGGGAGATGCTGTTGTAGCTGTAGGGAAATGATGAGCTGGGAGCACTGGCCAGCAGCAAGTCCTGTGTAACCCACACTGGCCCCTGTCCACGCAGGCCGAGGGCGAGGTGGCAGCTCTGAACAGACGCATCCAGCTCGTGGAAGAGGAGCTGGATCGTGCCCAGGAACGACTGGCCACAGCCCTGCAGAAACTGGAGGAGGCTGAGAAAGCAGCAGATGAGAGCGAGAGGTACGCTCCTTTTTTATTTGCTGGTGTTAAAAAAATGAATATGTGTGAATAAAATATTCCTGTGTGATTTAGTATCTGCATGTGCTACTGCAAGTCACAGACTTGAAACTTTCTTACGAGATTGATTGGGTAATTGCATTAGCCTTGATGAACACAGTGGTCATAATGGGCCACTTTTAGGTTACAAATATCAAATTCACTTTGTGAAGTTGAGGTACAAGTCCCGTAATGCTTCTACATTAAACATGCTTTGACTTCTGCAGAGGAATGAAGGTTATTGAGAACAGAGCAATGAAAGATGAGGAGAAAATGGAAATTCAGGAAATGCAGTTGAAGGAGGCCAAGCACATTGCTGAAGAAGCCGACCGCAAGTATGAGGAGGTAAAAGGGAGAAGGAAATGGTGACATGTACAGGAGAGCCATGAACAAAAACATTGCTCTTCAGTGTAGTCCCTCTGTTCAGTTGGCACTGGGTGATGCTTCAGCCTTGGAACATTGCCAACAAGGAGGAATTTGAATAGTGATTTGCAGCATCTTAGGTACCTAATGCTAAAAATACTGCAAAATCTGACTAATTGGGCTGTTCCATCTGTGGGTGTATGCTTCAACCTAATTCCCTTACTCCGGAGGAAGCAGGAACAGAGTACTTCTGAGTGCCTTTTGAAATCTGTAAAGAAAGTGCCCCAGCCTGTGACAGGGTGGAAATAGATGATTTTTGAGGTCCCTCCCAACCAAGCCTGCTGTGATTCTGTGGAGTGCACACTGGCCTGAGAGCTGGCTGTTGTCTTTTTACAGGTTGCCCGTAAACTGGTTATTTTGGAGGGTGAACTGGAAAGAGCTGAGGAGCGTGCAGAGGTGTCTGAAGTGTGAGTAACTTTTTAGAATACAGGAAAGATCAACACATCTCATTTTAAAAATCTCCTGGTAGGCAGGCATGTAGTTAGTACTTGTAGAAAAGTTTGTTTGTACACTGTATACCTGGTTTTCTTCTTTCAGACTTAATTACTTCCTCCCTTGTGTTTTTTACGCTCCTCCAAATCATAACAGGAAGGCTGGTAATTCATACTTCTATTTTCCCCTTCTAGTAAGTGTAGTGACCTGGAAGAGGAGTTGAAGAACGTCACAAACAACCTGAAATCTTTGGAAGCTCAATCTGAAAAGGTTGGTTCTTTCAGTAAACTAAAGGATATGGGCAAAGCCAAAACTTGCAAATAGAATTCATAGAAACAAACCAGAAATACAAAGCAAATGAGAGGTTTTACCTGCCTGCCTGTGGATACCACTCCATCAGTTCTGCCCAAACAATCCTGAAGGTCTGCAGGAGAGCAGAAGAGCACGGAAATGCTGTTTGCAGCTGTTGTAAAAGGAAGAGTGCTTATAAATAGGTCACAGTTTCATAAACATTTATTATTGTTGCTACAACTTCCCTTAAAGAGTGTTTATTGTTTTCACAGTACTCGGAAAAAGAAGATAAATATGAGGAAGAAATCAAGATTCTCTCTGACAAGCTGAAAGAAGTAAGTTTGGCTATCCCCACGCTGGATGCATCTTTGGGCATAATCTTTCTAGGAGCATCCAGTGATGCAATTTCAACTTTTCTAGGCTGAAACTCGTGCAGAATTTGCAGAGAGAACTGTTGCCAAACTGGAAAAGTCTATTGATGACCTGGAAGGTATGGAATGAGTCAAGTTTCTTTAAAAGTGGTCAGTTTCAAATCAGATAACAAATTCGAGGAGGGGTGATGGATTTAATGGGAAAGAACAGCAGCATGTTGGTAGATGGGTGTGATGTGTCCACTGGGCACCTGCCCTGTGTGGTAGAAGTTCTCCTGAAAAAGGTTTTGTTCCATGAAGTTGGTAACAATTACCTGATTTTGGCCAACTAACAGATGGAGGGACTCAAGGGCTCAAGATCCCCACCCTACTTAATCTGCTTACTGGAAAATAATTGTGAGATTACAAAAAGAGAAAAAGTTCACATGAAAAGCTGACCAGGCAGCTTTGTGGGTGTTGTGCTTTCCTTCTGATACTCAACTACACCTCTGTTTTCTTCTTTTGTTTTCCTCCCCAACTGCTTTGGCTGCTGTTGCCCTTTGCTGTCTCCGTTCTCCTCCTGTGGCCTCTTCTCTTCCTGCATTTCTTGCTGGCCTGTGCTGCTGACAGATGAGCTCTATGCCCAGAAGCTGAAGTACAAAGCCATCAGTGAGGAGCTCGACCATGCCCTCAACGACATGACCTCTTTGTGACCTGCCCCTGTGTGGGGACACGGGGCTCCCACTCACTGTGTTTCTCAAGCTTTCCTTGCCTGTAATCCCTGTCACTCCTGTGCCACTTCCACCTCTGTGGGAACTGAGCTCAATAAAACGTGATACCTCTACCTTTCATCTTGCAGGGTTTACTTCTGCATAGATCAGCTCAAATACACCAAAAACACATTCAGCTCCTCATGTGGGGCTGGGCAAGACAGGGTCAGGATGGGGCAGGACCTGGCTCTGGCAAAAAACTGAATGTTAGTGTTCCCTTTAGTCAGCGAGAAGCTTTGAGTGCACTCAGTGTCTACTCCTGCTCCACCAGCCTAGTTAAAACCTCTCAGTCCAAGGAAAACCCAGCAGGATGTGACCTGTAAATGACACAGTGACACATTAAAACACAGGCTTTCCACATTCCACGAGACGTGTCCAAAAACCTCCCTTAAAGACAGCAATTACAAAAAGTTGGCCCCGTTTTGATGACACCGATGTAAAGGTGTCTTAAATACAAAGGTAAGCTACCCCAGGTTTTATTTAAAGGGAAAAGGCTATAAAAGAATGTGATTTAAATCTTGTGGTTTTCTTTCTCACCAGAAAAACTCGCTCAAGCCAAAGAGGAGAACCTGGGCTTGCACCAGACACTGGACCAGACGCTGAACGAGCTGAACTGTATATGAGGGGCGCAGCCAGCTGCAGCAGCCCTGCCTCGCTCCTTTCTCTCTCTGTATCCCGGAAAAGCCAATTAAGTTATGAGCGGCACAGCCACAGCGCCTGAGGGGAGCCCTGAGGAGCCCCCGCCGCGCCGCGCCGCTCTCACGGTTCCTTATCCTTTGGTATAAACCCGGTGGCAGCTGCACCCGAGCGGCGCTGCCGTTCCTCATTAAACGATTTCTCACAGAACCGAGGCCTCTGCGGGTTTTTGTTCCGCTCGGGGGGCGTGACGTCACGGTGCGGGCAGGTACGGGAGTGACGTCACTGCCACCGCCCGGCCTCGCCCCTCCGTACCGGAAATGACGGAACACCGGCGGTGGGGCCGATAGCCAATCGCAGCGCCGCTTGCCCCCGTGTCGGCGCCGCCCGCCAATGGCGTGCCGGCTCCGTGCGCTCTCCGCCGGGCTGGGCCAATGAGCGTGTGGTGGGCGGGGCCGCTGCCCACCAACATGGCGAAGACCTACGACTACCTGTTCAAGCTGCTGCTGATCGGCGACTCGGGCGTGGGCAAGACCTGCGCGCTGTTCCGCTTCTCCGAGGACGCCTTCAACGCCACCTTCATCTCCACCATCGGTGAGCGCCGCCGGGCCGCACCGCGGGCTCGGCCGCGCTCCGGGGCGGGTTTGCGCACGGGGCCCGGAGCGGCTGCTCCGCCCGGCCCGCAGCCCCGGGAGCGGCCGCGGCTGGGAGCGAGCTCTGGGCACGAGACACCGGGCAGCGGATTTGAGGGCAGAGCCGCTGGACTGGGCCTTTCGGCCGGCTGAGAGTAAAGGCATTGGTTCTCCTTTCAGGAATCGACTTCAAGATCAGAACGATAGAACTCGATGGCAAGAGAATCAAGCTGCAGATCTGGTGAGGCTCCTCTGCCGCAGTGCGCGGCTGATCGCTGGGGCTGTGCGTGGGGATCAGCCGCTTCTCTGCGGTTTGCTGCTCGGTGGTTTACGGTGTTTCAGAACCCAAAAGGCAGTTTCTAGTGCTCTGAAGACTGGTTCACATTTGTGTAAGGCTTGTGGCGGTGTTAACTGGAGCTGGCTTCGTGAGCCCCGTGTTGTGTGTGTTGCAGGGACACGGCCGGGCAGGAGCGGTTCCGGACCATCACCACCGCCTACTACCGGGGAGCCATGGTAGGGGCCTGACAAACGCAGCTGGCTCTGAGTGGAACACGCACAGCCTGGGGCTCTGCCGGGCTGCACACTCAGCTCTGCTCCTGCTCCACGTGCTGCTGGAGCTCTGCTGGGATGTTGGATTTTCTTGACCTAGAGATGGGGTAACTGAGAGGCGTTTTAAAAACTTCTGTTCCATTTCCAGTCTCATGAGAAGGGTGAGACAATACAGATGCTATAGATCACGCCATCACAATCAGAAGCCAACTATTTCCCAATTACAATACACTATAAGTGTTTCTTGGCTTATCAATTTTTTTGCCACACCATGCTGTAGATACCTTAAAAGCAATCACCTAAAACTACCCCTCACAGGTCCCACTACAATGCATCTTTCACAGTTCTATTTCTCCAAAGTATCTAGTCTTATTTACAAGACCATCTTTTGAAACTTTCTCTTGCTCCATTTCTGTCTCAATATCTGTTCTATTCTATAGCATTTCTAAGTCAGCATTTCTTGTCTCAGAGTTTACATACAGTTGCACACTGTGTGGGCCTTCTGTCAGGCCCTGAGAACTCTACAAATCCATTTCCCACATTGGGACTTTGCAAAGGCAAGTTCACTCTGTGATACATGTCCTGCACGCCTTATCTCACTGCCATTAGCTGGGAACCAGTTGTTAAAAACAGCCACTGTTGAGCTGCTCCTCTCTGCTATGGATAAACCTTTAACTCCTGCTGAAACAGTCTTTCTTTATCTTTAGGGTATTATGCTAGTGTATGACATCACCAATGAAAAGTCTTTTGAAAATATTCGGAACTGGGTGAGGAATATCGAGGAGGTAATTTCTCTCTTTACTCATTACTGACTGTTAAAGGTGTCATTTCTTCCTCTGAAAGTAATTGAAGCTGAATTGCTTCAGGAGCGTTACATTTTGTCATGTGGTGCAGGGTACTTGGAAGATAAGTGGATGGAAATCAGTAATAGCTTCTGGAATGCCTTGGCTGATGGTGATTTGTGGTGAGGGCTGTAGCCCCTGTGCTTCTGAGGGCACCTCAGACAATTCCCTGGCACAATAATTGATCCAAGAAGTGCCATGGTGCAGGTTATGTGCTGGGAAGGAGGGCTGGGGGAGCCTGGAAATCTGTGGAAGATTCTCAGGACTGGCATCTCTGTGTTGGGCACTCAGCGGGTGCCTCACCTGTCTGACAATGTTTATCTACCAAAGCCAAGCCCAAGTTTCTGTCTGTGTTTGTCTCAGCACGCCTCTCCAGATGTTGAAAAAATGATCCTGGGGAACAAATGTGATGCAAATGACAAAAGACAAGTCTCTAGAGAGCAAGGGGAGAAGGTAAGTGCCGTGGCTTTGGTGGATTTAGGCTTTTCAGAGTCTAAAACCTGCCCTGCTGATTGTGTGCACGTGGTACCCCAGTGGTGTTCCTGAGTGGATGACTGAACATTCCCCAGGCTGCCATGGCAATGCTTTTCCCCCCTGGGATCAACAGCAGAACCTGTGTAAGGATTCTTGTCAATTATCTAACAGATGCAAGGCAACGAGCGGGACTGCTCTAAAAGGATGCTAGAGTTGGACATGGAGAAAATGTCTGTTTTGGCTGAAAGCCACTGAGACAAGGTAGATGGGGTTGTCTTTCCTGATCTCAGATGTTACTGAGTCGAGGCCGAGTTTTTTTCTGTGCTGTGGTTGTTATGACACTGACAAGGTATCTATGCAAGAAACAAATAAAAAAGAGCAAGTTAAAATGTGGGCAGAGTGTAAAAGCAGACAAAGCCAGTGAGAACAGATGCCAGTTGCAGTGGGATTTAGTTCCTAATTTTTACAAACTGTCCTGCATGAGTAAATCCCCAGCTCCACTGACTGGTGGCAGCAGGGACAGATGCTTTGCCCAGGGCTGTGTTTGGAGCTGTTCCTGCAATTGTTCAACTCATGTGCAATCTGCTTTTGTTCAGCTCGCTGCAAGCTTCGGGATTAAATTCATGGAGACCAGTGCAAAAGCAAATATAAACATAGAGAATGTAAGTACTGATGCCTTTCTCTTGTATCTATTGTCCTCTTGTGCAAACCAGCAGTGTGGGCCCATGCTGGTGGGATGCAGAACTGCACTGCTGGGTGCCACAGATGGGATGTTCAGCACTGCCCTGCAGCACAGACCCTGGCTGGGGGTGGCAGTGTGGCTTTGGGGCTCAGAAAGAAGGAGCATTAAAACTTGGAGCAGAGGGGAAAATACTGAAAACCTAACGTTTTTGTATAGCATGTCAAAACTTGGGAAGGCAGCTTACTGCTGTACAAAACATTTTATACCCTGTAACACTGAACTGTTTGACTTGCCACAGGCATTTTTCACTCTTGCAAGAGATATCAAAGCAAAAATGGACAAGAAGTTGGTGAGTAACTTTGATTTCCTCCATGCTGGACTTAAATAGAAAAAAAAAAAGCAAACCAAAAGCCTATTGCAAGAACTGTTTCACAGTGTATAAAAAATGTGTCACAGTCTCTTTTAGGAAGGATCCCTGAAAGTTCTAGAAATGTATTTTTAGTTTGTCCAGGCTGTGCTCTGATGTTTGCTGTCTCTGCATTTCAGGAATTAGCTGCAATGGTTGAAGTTTTCTAAATAAAATTATCTGTTATTTGTTTTATCAAAAGTCAGTTGGGTGGTAGAGCAGTTTAATGATACCTCTCACTCTTGCAGTCTGAAAATCATGTGACCAGATAGGAACTGATGCAGTGGGATATTTTGGATCTTGCTGATGATTCCTAAGCCTTCCAGCAAGAGCCATACATGTAATTTATTGGTTTTTATTCTCAGCTGTTTTTGAGTTGATGGAAGCTGAGGCATAGGCACAGTGTGATCTGGTTGGAGCCAAAAGCTGCAGATGCAGTTCTGCAGTTTTTGTCATGGCTGGTGTAAGACCGAGATAAATGAGTGAAGCCTCTTAGTGATTTTGGCAAAGTTCTTGTGTATGTCAGGCTTGGTTAAGAGTCACCAGATGAAGTATGGATGGAATAATCTGTTAAGTATAAATAAGTAACTGGATATTCTTTCCATCTTCAGGAAGGCAATAGCCCTCAAGGCAGCAACCAGGGAGTCAAAATCACACAAGACCAGCAAAAGAAAAGCAGCTTTTTCCGATGTGTTCTTCTGTGAGGGACACGGCCTTAATCTGAGCTGGACTGTGCCTGTGCTAAGTGAGGTTTCCTCTTTCTGTGGACTTAGTGCTCCCAACATACCTTGTCACTCTGTGACCATCTGAATAAGAAATGGCTTATTTTGGTAATTGTCTGACTCTTCAATTTTGGAGATGAAACAAGTTTATTTTTGTCAGATTGCCACTGGGCATGTGTATTGTCTAGCAGAGGAAGAACAGATCACATGTGACCTGGGACGCAGCACCATTGCTTCGGTCTTCATTCGTATCTGTCACGTATCCAGTTTAGAAAGATGAAGTTGTGATCAAAATAAGAAACGTAAATGCCACTGTTAATGAAGTACAGGTATGCATAGATGGTACATGTGCATATCCAGTGTGTAGCTGCACACTGAATAGTGGCATGAGACCATCCTAGAAACGCACCAAGGTGAGCAGTGCAGGCTGATGCCTTCCCAGGAGGTACAAAGGAGCTTTCTGCTGCTCCACCTTTTAAATACTACAGAGAAGCTCCTTCATCTGCCTGTCTCATACTCAGCGGTGTTACTCTAGACAATCCACAAGTACAATTGATGTTTTAAAAAAAATCTCCTCAAAGGAATCTATTTTTTTAAAAAAAGAATGTGTGCTGTACATAGAATGGGTCCTTACCATTGGTAATTCATCCACGTTAGACTTGACTGTGGTTAATTAAGTACTCCAGACACTCAGACGTGTTTAACAGGAGCTGATGGCTACACGAAGTCCTGTACAGATGATCTGTCATTTGTTCTTGGAGAACCAGGGTCAGGCAGGGACACTTACACAAAACCTGTCACCTTACAATGGGTGGCTTTACCACTCTCCAGCTGGGAATGACTCCAGACCCATCATGACAGAGTAGGTAGTTTTAAATCATGACAAGGAAAAGTATTGCACTGCTCCCAGTCGTGTGTTCCCAAGCACACTTGCTCACATATGCAGATAAATGTTGCACATCAGAACACTTTGTGAGAAGAGACTCCTGGGCTGGGGCTGGCCTTGCTGGTGTAGATCACTGCAGCATCAGCCTGCTCACAGCTTGTGCCTGGCATGCCTCCCACAACAGGCTGTTACTCATTCCCACAACCCCAGGGCCGCTTGTGCCAGGCCAGAGCCAAGCACAGCTCCTCGGTGGGTGCTGTCACAGGGCAGGGCTGCAGGCCTGACTGGGTTACACTGACAGAAGGAGTGTCAGCCTCCGAGGCTGCTGCGCGGGGATTGCAGCGATTGATGCTGTACCTGACCCAGAGAACGCACCAGCTGTGCCCTGCAGCTGGCTGCAACTGAAACATGCTTTGTTTACACTGACAGCTGCAATTAAGGGCAAAATCAAAGTTGATTTTGAAGTTGTGGAATTTACTCACCAGTTTTGTTTTCTTCAAGTTTATGGTATTGAACTCTGGGCCTCAGAGTAGCGCTAGTAAGTGTTGCTGTGGTTAAACATCTGTTGGATTCACAATTAAACTGTATAAATCTGCAGCATGCAATTGGGCCCAACAAGAATATTGCCTGTTCCAGAATGGAAAAAGATTTCACTCTGTAAGTTGCTGGTTTATAGAAATGCATTTTAGATGCATTTAGATTATCTCTGTCCTGATTAAAGCTTTCCTCTAACCAGAACCTTATGATGGTTTGGTTCTTTGTTTACTTGTGGCTTTTTAGCTTGAGGACTTGATGAACACGCTCTGTAGTGGATTTATACATAGCTGTAATTGTAGGATAAAACCATGTTAAGTTACTGAGGAGGCTTCTAGACAGAGTGTAGTTAACACAGGCCTGTAGACTGGACAAGCAGCACCTCTGTCTTGAGCTAAGGATGTTTTTGAAGAGTTTGTGGGTGCTTCAAGAAATGACTGAGGCACAGCTGGGGCGGTGATAAGACAGGCTGAATTTCCTACATAACTCTGTAACAATTTGCTTCTGGCTTAGTAATAACTGTGGATTGTCTTGCATCTATATTGTGCATCATACAGCCAGATGCTGAGCCAGATTTATTTTTCAGAGAGACTGGAAAAATTGGTGTTTATCTGACTTGATACCATGGGTCTGCCATGATGCTGGTTCTTGCCTGTGGACTTTATCAATAACTCATCCCAAGATGGGAAAGCAAACTATATTCATTTACAAGTGGGTAAAACGTGAAGGATGGTATTGTGATTTTTTCACTCATTTTCTAAATCTGAAGTTACTCTTGCATTCAGAATTCTTTGTATGTGAATACCTTCTGTTTAAACTTACGCTGGTTGTTGCATGTGTTTATGTACCTAATTATAACATTATTTCCTTTGAAATGGTTGGGTTTACGAACAACAACGTTATTGCTTGATCTCAGGAAGTCTCATGCAGTTACTGTGACTGCAGTCATCACTGTACTTCTGGGTATGAAGGCTCTACACAGATACTAAATCTGTGTAAGCAACATGGAACCTAAAATGCAAGTGTAAGAGAGGAAAAGGTTAAAGACACTGCACTGCACGTGGGCTTAGCTATGTGTCACTAAACACAGGCATCAAATCTAGAGAAGTACAGTATGTTTCCATCACATCATTCAATTACTGTGTTTATTAAGTATGAATGTAATGGAAAATGCAATTGTCAGAGAGGTACTCTGTAAATACTTACATAATCTACTTGTGTCTAAGCTTTCTTGAACTAAGGAGGGAAAAATCAGAAATTTGGTACAAAACCTATAAAACTGAGGAATTGAAATAGGTCTGCAAAACTAACTGTGCTTACTACACATTCTCAGTGTCTAAATACCACTAAAATGTCAAGTAATTGATTAACATTTGTTTTGTAGAGAAACAAACCCATTTTTGAGCATGTCCTCAAATTCCCTTATTTTAGTGAGTATCATGGAATTCTGTGGTTGACCTTATTTTTGAGGCTGGTTGCAGTACATTGCATCGTTGTCACTCCTTGAGGTGGAGACCTGTCAGTCTCTGAGTAATGGTGGAGCTGCTGTTCTAACACTTATTAACACCTGTGTTATCTTTGTCCTGTGCTGACAGGCACAGCTCATGTTTCCTGACATCAGAACCTTATGCCAGCATCAGACTTCCAGCCTCAGATTTATAAATCCTATGGATTATTGTAAGTCTCTTTACTGCTGCTGAAAATTATTAGGTCTCTCCTTTCCTGTGAGATGCAGATCATCTCCCTGATGATTGCTAAGGGTTATTGTGGTGGTGTGTTTGGCTGATCATGCTCAAAACTGCCATGATTTCTGGTTCTCTTGGACTTGCCAGAGGAATGCACAAACAGCTGTGTGAGGATGGGCTCCTTTGTACTTGTAGAAGTTGTAGGGCTTGGGGAAGAATGATGACTAACTTGTGTCTTCATTTCCAGCTTAACTAAAGATCTGTTCAAAGGAATGTGAATGGTAACTGCAGTCTGAGTGTTCCAGGCTGCCTTATTCCCTGACCCATCCTTCACTGATGCGAAGTTTCTGTGGTTAATAAAGGTAACTGGCTGGCTGGTCTCTCCAGCCTTTCTGCAGGAAGCATCTGCTCTACACTGCGTGTGAGTTGGGACTTGCGGCTTTGTTTTGAAGGGAATTTAATGCATCCTAACATTTGTAAAAATAACTGTAAATTGTATTTTTCAAATTATCACTTTTGGCTGCCACCCTTCCCACATTACAACTGCTTTCTTAAACACTTCTCGTTGATTTTCATGTTTGTATTAAAACAAAACTGTTGTTTGTTACAGTATGTCTGTTTTTACTCTCTTGTACAGGACCCTAAGCACTGCATAAATAAACTTCTTACGAAAAGAGAATTTTACAAACTTGAGTTTTCAGTCCTATTCATCATTTGTGTGTAGGGACCCTGGTGGGTGTGGAAGATAGGGGATTTCTGAAAATGGAGAAGAGGGACAGGACCTGGGGTAGACTCTTTTGTCTCTAAACTATGCTGACTTTTTAATTGTAAATCCTGCACTGGGGGAGAATAATTCAGTAATTGATTCATTGGACCATTTATTAAAACCATAAACAATCAGAGGATTATTTATTATTACTTATGTTTTTGAAACTAAAGGGATTTTTTTACTGATTAAGGCATTTTGGGGTGAATTTTTAGAGGTTATAGTTTGATACAAGTTTCTTTACTTCCCTTCTGACTGTCCAGGCCAGGTTTGCTCTACCTGAGGGAGTAGACATTTTGCTAAATTACAGGGAAATCCTGATGAAGAGCTTAATTGTTCCTTTTAAAGAGATAAACAAAAGACAGTTCTCTGAATGGTTCAGTTACCAGAAGTTGTCCTCTTTGCCCCTCTCATCTTGTGCTCTCATGGCTGGTAATCTCAGGTGAAGTAACAGTTGTTGAAAGTCCCAGAAGCACTCCTGTCCCCGTGGCTGACTAGATTCAGATTCGAATATGAAAGGTGCTGTTAAAAAAAGGAAGCCATAATCACGCATCACTGTTTAAAGGATTTACTACAGTTAATTGTAGGACTCTGATAAATTAGAAACTTCATTTTTCAAAGCATTTGCATAGATGGGGTACATTAAATACATTTTGCAAGATTTGAATGCTGTTTTGAGTGTGTAAGATGTACATCAGAAACGACATTAACACTATGTTAAGCATTGAGTGAGCAAATCTCATACATTTATCAATGCAGCCTAAGTGCCAATACTAACTTTTTAAGTTACAAGGACCTTCTATCATGTAAAAAGTACTTTGGAAGTTCAAAAGCAAGTCAAGAAGCCTCCAGGGTTTTTTAAGCATCTATTTTTGTGTTTGCAGTGGGCAGCTCTATTCAAACCTGCCACAGAAGAGCGGTGATCTGCAAACGCTGAGGAGATGTAAACACATACTTCAGAGGCTTCTGACAAGGAAACTAACAGAATTCTGTGCTAGAAATTAAAAGCAAATATTACCTGAGGAAATCTGGAGCTCGTACGATCATATGCTGGAAGTCTGCCAGGGACAGCTTGCCATCGTTGTCCACATCAGCCTCGTAAATCACCTTTTCACACACCAGGCTGACTTCTTCCGGGGTCAGTTCATTTCGGGTTAATTTGTTAACAGTTTTCTCTAGATCTGATTTGCATATGTAATCATCATTGTTGAAGTCTGACAAAGGAGACAAAGTTAATTTAAAGTGATTAAAGTCAGCATCTTACATGGTAGTTTGCCAAGACTCAATAGAAGAGTTTGTGATGGATTTTCACCAGTAGAACTCTCAAATCAGAAATGAAGTTACCTCTATCTATTTGTAAAAGAAATGAGTTACAAAATAAAAATCTTTTAATTTCTCCTGTTCATACATAAGTGTAACAACTGTAAGTAGTTTAATGGCTAAACATAGCCTAGCCATCATTAAATCACTCCAGCAAGACTATTGGTTTGATACATTGTCTTTAGCTGATCATAAAGAAAGTAACTGTAAATGATACATTTAAAAAAAATTTTACATTTGTCCTTGGAGAAAAAAAGCCTGCAATGTGCTTCCCTGCCTCCCACTCCCAAATCCACCCTACAGATTCATGGGGAGCCAAATCCCCTGTGCTGTACTTTTCCAAGCAGCCCCTCAGACAGAAATATTTTTAAATGTTTATCAGCTCTTGAAAATTGCAGATAATTTCAAGTTGTAAATTTGGTAGTAAATCTTAACACCAGATAAATTAGAGACAAAAGGATAAAGAAAACCAGAAGTTTTTAGAGGAGGGAGATCAAACATTCAAGTGCAGTTAAATGGTAACTAGAATTCATTATGCCGGCAAAGTGAGGATTTTGCAGCCCTACATGAAGCTGCAGGATTTCCCCACTTATTTTTATGCATGTCTCACTCACCATAGATTTTAAAAGCATAATAAGCTTTCAAGTCTCGGGGAGCCATTTCACTTAGCACAGAAAACATGTCCAAAAAATCATCCAAAGTCATATTGCCGTCGCCGTGCTCTGAGAACACCTCTGCTATCCGCTGGCGGAATGGGTTGTCCTGGGAAACAGCACAGGAGCAAGGGAAGGTCATCCTTGCTAGCACTGATATCAGTGCAGCTAAGGCAAGTGGAGTGAGATTATTTTTGTTGAAACACCTTTTTGGCAATTTCTTCCCTTTCTGCCTTTAAGTTCTTGTCTAATGCTGTGTCACAAGCAGACACAGCCGCACCCTGTTTAACCTTTGTGCTGGTTCAGCGCGTTTTCTGGGAATTACTAGAAGCTTCCAGAAAGACTTTTTACTTTGATAGCCCAAATTTATTTCTCTGGCAGCCACCCAGCAATTAGTCGTGGATGAATTATTCAGAAAGGGTAGATGAAATGTGCCACTGGAGTCGTGTGCTCGGTACCTTGAGCTCTGGCATGCTGCCGATGAGCTCGTAGGGGAGTGTCACGGCCGGTTTGTGCGCGTAGTCAAGGGGAACGAGCTGCGGGGCCAGATCCCGGTACCTGTGAAACAGCCTGAGACAGAGAGAAAGGCTTGTTGGCTCTTGAGACTTCTGAGAACAAGGTGGTTTGCTTTTCCACCTCATTTTTCACGCTTTGCATCCATTACCAGACAGAGATCAGTCACTAAGAAACAGTTAGAATGTTTTTGTTGGAGCAACTGTTGTTAAAACAAGCAACATAGTGTAATGGTGAAAAATACAAAGCTTCATTATAAACTGTTGGGTGAAAATGCTTACACAGGACATGCACCCAAACCCTTACGAAAGGAGAACAAGTTCATGTGTTCAGTGAGGACTCTCAGTCCCACCTGATCCTGCCTGTATCAGATCCTTTGGCCAGAGATTAAATAGGGAGTTCAATGAGGCTGGGGAAAAATGCTGCTTGGAGCAGCAGTGTAATTGTTTACAAGACAACAGGAAGAAAACTTGACACAATCATTAAAGTTTTCATAAACCAGCAAAGTATTCCAGAGAATAACAGCACACTTTGAAGCATCTGCCCGAAAACCATGTGAGAGAACCGTGGATGTTGCTGTCACTAAGATGTAATTCATTACATTTATTTCTAATAAATAAAGAGAGACTAGTACATTAATACAAAATTTAGAATTCTGACTCAGTTTAGGATAGGGTTTGTAAATGAAAAAAAGGCAACAAAAATGCTCAGATTGCCCCAAAGTATTACTTTACATTTGAGTAAATAAATTTAAAATTATTTTTTAGATACCTTACCCCATATGTAACCTGCCTTTACAGCAATCTCTGCTCTTTATTCACAACATGCATACAGAAGACTCACCTCAAAATTTCTTTCCTTGTGAAAAATGTGCAGTCCTATGAAATAAGAAAAAGTATAACATGAAATGACAGTTTTTAGTATGCACTGGCCCAAACTTTTCCCATGCAGTGACTTAAAAGAAGTTATACTGTAGTATATGTGTAAATATTAAAGACTTCTTTTTGGCATAAAATTAGGCATATCTTATAACCTTTTCTTTTGATGTAAAAATCAAACTACGTTCCTAAAATCTTTGCTGCAATTCAGTTCTTCTGCTTACTAATTTTTAAAAGATGTTGTTTTAAAAAACCCAACACCACCTTTGCCATTATTCAATGTCCTGCCCAAACAGCCATTTAGCTTGCTTTATACCTGATATGCATCCAGTTGCTCCTGAGTGAAAATGGTTTGCTTGTTGCCCATTTTGAGCTGGGAATACTGACTCTTGTCAGTTCTTTCCTCAAAGGCACCTTAACGGTCGTCTGGATATTCAGTTATTAAAAGCTGCAACAATGAGGCTCAGGTACAGCAGAAGATCAGGTAACCAACTTGTACAGGCTGCAAAGTATCATAATAGGAGCATTTCATCAAATCTTTAGTCTGGCTGCTTGAGGCTCTTCTCCAGCAGCATTCACCCGTCTCCTGTGTGCACCACGAAGACTCGGGTTACAGGATTTAGCCAAACAAGTAATAGCTGCTCATTAGTGCCCTTCAGCTGCAGGTAGACCCAGTGGACCCTGCTTTCTCATGCCTTCAGATATGGTGAATTAACTGAAAAGTGTTAGTAGTGTTTTCTTTCTTTAAAATTTAACACCAAAGATATCCCCTCCTCCTTTCCTTCTCACGTTTTATAGGGTCAGAATTATAAAGGTTGGAAAAGCCCCTTTAGATCATTCATGCAGCACTGCCAAGGTCACCACTATACCATGTGCCCCAAGTGCCACATCCACAAGTTTTCTGAACACTTCCAGGGATGGTGACTTCACCACTGTCCTGGCAGCCCGTGCCAGTATTTTCCTTTAATGCACACTGTTAAAATACATCATGCTGATGTAGCTTGTACTGGAGGTGGTCTGCTTCCATCAAGTTTGCTCTCTCCCTTTCTTCTGCATCATCTGCTGATGTATGTTACTACTAATTAATGGTTATTAGCATGACATCCATCCATTCTGATACATATATGGCCTTTACACTGAAAAGATGTGTGAGCGTATAGTTCATACACATGAACAGAAATGTGATGGTATGAAAGGCTGTATGAAAGATGAAAAATGAGGAAAAAAAAAGGAGGAACATGCAGAGCATGTGGCAGGCTGCTTTTTCATGGATCTGTAAAGTTTCTCTTTCTGGGTCACTGGTTCCCTCCGGCTGGTGGAAGATCTGGTCCTGGGGCAGGCTTGCTCCTCAGGGCATCTTCACGTAGCAAAAAGGATCTGGAATAGTTCTGTTCAGAGTGGAACAAGAAGTGTGAGGAGGGATGGGGCTGGTTTCTCCTGGTGTAGCCTGGATATCCAGGTGTTCTCCTCAAGGTGATTCCATCCTGTTGTCCTCAAAATCAGATTTATTATGTGGTGTGCAACAAGCCAATAATTACATGCTTGAGAGAGACATTATTTGCACAAGCCTGGATGCTTGGTGGGTTTCCACAAATCCAACATGCCTCACTGGACTTTCCACGTCATTATTTACAGAAGTTCAGAGTTAGTCTTTTTCCAAGGTCAGCCCCTCTATTAAGATTATTTAGTAATTTCCATACAAGTTAGCCAATCCCTAGCTAACTTCTCCACATGCAATGGGGAAGGGTCTGCACCTGGGCAAGGTCTTTTTGACCCTTAGGCATGATCCTAAGTATTATAATGAAGATAGTTCAGCTGTAGGATATACAGGCCTTGAGTCCTGTGCTAAATTATCAATGTATACACACACATACATCAACATTTTGATTTACTACATCCCTAAAGCTTGTTAGTTTCCATATGCCTTGACTAAGGGCTGCTAGCTGCTGTCTTCCCACCCATTATGTTTCCTTTCTTGCTGATTAGGTTCGAAAGTATACAAAGATTTTACATCAAAAAACCAAAATTCTAATTTAAAATAACCTTTATATATTCCACATTTTGCAAGTCCCGCTTCGGTTCCCCTCATGGAGAGAATTCCGTACTGGGCTCGCTGCCGGATCCCCTCACGGAGGGGCCGGGCGGGGCTCGTTCTCTGTTCCCCTCACGGCGGTGCAAGGCGCCCCGGTTCCCCTCACGGAGGGGCCGGTTCCCCTCACGGCGGTGCAAGGCGCCCCGGTTCCCCTCACGGAGGGGCCCGTTCCCCTCAGGCGGTGCAGGGCGCCCCGGTTCCCCTCACGGAGGCCGGGCGGAGCTCGAGCGCGGCTCCCGGCCCCGGCCGCGCCGTTGCGGCGGTGCCGGCAGGGGGCGCGGGCACGGCCGTTCCGCCATGGCGGATTACGAGGCGGTGCAGCGCGGTCCGCTGCGGCTGAAGGGCAGCGGCGGGGCCCTGGGGGCCGGCAAGCGGTGAGGGGCGTCGGGGAGAACCGGGGAGAACGGGGGGCAGTGAGGAGGGGCTGGGAGAATGGGCGGCGAGGAGGGGACACACAGCCCCGGGGATGAGCGCTGACCGGGCGTTCCCCGCAGGAAGAAGAAGAAGGCGAAAGACAAGGCCCAGATCCTGGAGCAGATCGTGAGCAGCAAGAAGCAGGAGGAGGAGAAGAAGCGCGGGCTGGACAAGCGGACCCCCGCGCAGGTGGCCTACGAGAAGATGCAGGAGAAGCGGGTAAGGCTTTAAAAACCCCGTCAGCCCTGGGGTGCTGAGGGGGCTGCGAATGTCGGGAGTAACCGGCCCTTCTGTGTCTCCCACAGCAAATGGAGCGGATCCTGAAGAAAGCATCAAAAACCCACAAGCAGCGAGTGGAGGTGAGCAAAACCATCCCGAGTCCCTCAGGCCAGCGTGTTCATTGCTGGGCTGAAGGAAGCGTTCCGCCTTGTCAGACACAAGCCGGGACGCAGGGGGGCTTGTGGTTCAACTCGGTGATGTCAGCACCGGTTTTCTTTCTCTTTCCCTCCCCCAGGACTTCAACAGGCACTTGGATACTCTGACTGAGCTTTATGACATTCCCAAAGTCAGCTGGACTAAATGACCAGGCTGCTTTTCACGGCTCTGGAGCTGGAGTTGTGTTTTGTTTGTATCAAGCAGGGTTGCCATGTAAATCTGTCTTTTCTCCATATTGTCTAATACATCTTCTCAGCTTTTATGACTTTATACTGTCTTATTTTATAGACTTGTTTTTTAAAACCAAACATGCAGCAATGTCTCCTCTGGGCTGAGGAGCTCTGGTTTACGTCGATGCAGAGGGCTGGGTTTTTTTAGTGTTTATAGTGAGATTAAGGGCAAAACTAATAGCTATGAGCCAGATGGAAAACTTTCCTTTGTTTCTTTGGTTGAGGTGAAGAGTCTGACGGGCTCGCATTTAAGTTTCTCTTGTAAGTTATGTGAATTGTATAATTACTTTCTATTAAGTTCTGTCAGAGGCCACGTTGAAATATGTAAAATTGTTTTACGAAAGGATATTCTTTTATATTTGATCTTTGTATACTTTCAAGCCTACCCAGCAAGAAGGGAGATTTAATCCATGAAATAGAGAGCAGCCAACAGCTGTGGGTGATGTCCAAGTTTTGATAGCTGATGTGCTGGATTTCTGGGATCCCACCGAGCATCCAGGCTTGTGCAACTCTGAAATAAATCATCAGTGTGTCTCTCGAGTGTGTAATTACTGGCTTGCTGTGCACCGGCTACTGAATCCGATTTTTGTGGAAAACAGTATTATTTCTGTCTTATCAACAGTGTCATTTCTATCTTGAGCTCTGTCAGAGGGGTCTGCTGCAACTTGTAAATTCGATGTAATTTATTAAAACGCTGCTTCCATCCCTTTTTTGGTGCTGATACTCGCATGAAATCGGGAGTGTGGAGTGTGATTCTTCCCCCTCTGGGGGATGACATGTATCTCGATGTTCGAAGTCCTAACGCGCCTCTTAAGTCGGGATACTGTTCTTAGCCCCGGTACTCGGCGCGTGCCGGAGCCCCTCGGTCCGCCCGGGGTCGGGCCCGCGCTACCGGGACTCCTTAACGGCGCTGTTCGCCGCGGTGTCCTTCCGCCGCGCCGCGCGTATCGCTGCGCGCGGCCGGTGCTGCGGCCCGTGGCGTCACTTCCCGCGGAAGCGGAAGGCGGGCGGGACGCGGCCCGGCCGGGGCGATGTCGGCCAGCGCCGTCTATGTGCTGGACCTGAAGGGGAAGGTGAGGCCCGGCCGCGGGGTTCCGCTGCTCTGGGGGGCTCCGGGGGCCGCGTTCCGTTTCCCAGGCTGCCAGCCCCGGGCTGGCCGGGCGGGGACAGCGGAGCTGTGGCCTGTAGCCCCTCGCCGGTGGGGATGTTGAGTGGGGCGGCATCCCCGCGGTAATTCACCTCTGCCGGTATTGTAGCTGCTTTGCCTCAGAGGAGCTGCGTGTTTTCCTCTCCTAAAATCGTTCTTAGAGCGCGAGAAGGAATACGGGAAGGGTAGCTCTGGAAAATGCTAATACATGACTTTGCAATTAAATGTTGGTATTCGCGTTCTAATCTGCAAAGTATTTTGGCATTGTGATTTGCAGGTATAAATGCAGGGAGGCTCGAGGGAAGCTGGATGGTTTTGGATGGGCCTTACAAGCATTTCTGTGCCTTGCATGATAATGTCCTTGTGGAAGAGAAAAAAGAAGGATTTGGTTGCTTTCTTTGTAGGTTCTGATCTGTCGCAATTACCGTGGAGATGTGGACATGTCAGAGGTGGAACACTTTATGCCAATCCTTATGGAAAAGGAAGAAGAGGGGACACTTTCTCCTATCCTAGCACATGGAGGAGTTCGTTTCATGTGGATTAAGCATAACAACCTGTATCGTATCCTTTGTGCTACAGATGTGCCAAGGGTTGCTGGTTTGGCTTTCTTAATGTCAAAATGCAAGTGGAGAATGGGTGAAGTGGTGCAAAGAGGCTGTATTCAGTACAGTTGGTTATATAAAATAAGGGGTTTTGTCCTTTACATAGTGTAATGTGCACCAGCAGCATAAGGTCCAGAAAAGTGTTTTAATTTTACTCTAATTAATGACTTCCTGATTGTTTATCTTCATATCTCATTAGACCGTATGTGCTCTTAAGTAGTTAATGCATAATTCTTCTAGGCAATTCTATTTGCCTAAAATTAGGCTTTTTAAAATACACTTAGTAAACTTATTTTAAAATGCACATTCCTGAACATCCTTTATCAGTTGTTGCAACTTCTAAGAAAAATGCTTGTGTATCACTGGTGTTTTCATTTTTATATAAAGTAGTTCAGGTGAGTATATTTCAAAAGTAACCTTTGTGGTTTTTTCTGTCTAAACAGAACTGCACAGAGCTTTCACATTTCTTAGGAACTTCAGTAATAGCATTTTAACTTTATATTTGGTTGTTTTGTAGAACTATCTTCTTAACCACTAATAAGGGCACTGATATTTTGTAGCTGTGCAGGCAGAGGATGGGGCTGTACGTGGTTGCACAAGACCTGAGCCCCTGCAGGAGGTTGTGAATTGGTGCTTGTGTTGTGGTGCCTCACACAGATCCTGTGCTTGGTTCATCTGTGCCTGCTGAGAAAAATGTTTTCTCCAGAATAAATATTTTTCATGGTAGTTCCTTCTAGGATTCTCTGTATGTGTTTTAACTGTGGTGGGTTTCCTGGGGCTGATGTGAGCAGGATGCTGTTTGGGAAGTGTGGGGTTTGGGTTGGAACTTTACAAGTTTATTATTTTAGATGCAGGAATTCCTTCTGCGTGTGCTGTGCTGCCTCAGCTAATGTCCTTCTTCTCCCTCTCCCTCCTCTTGTTGCATTTCAGGTTTTTTCTGAATATTTCAAGGAGTTGGAAGAAGAGAGCATTAGGGATAATTTTGTTATTATTTATGAGTTGTTAGATGAGCTTATGGATTTTGGTTATCCACAGACCACTGATAGTAAAATTTTACAAGAGTAAGTATCACTCAACAGTGACAAAGCCCTTGGAATGTTTTGAGCCTTTTTCCATAGGCAAACAAATGTTTCAGTGTGTTCTAATTATCAAAAATATTAATTTTATTTTTTTTCCATGCCAATTCTCTGGTTGTGAAGGTACATCACTCAGGAAGGCCACAAACTTGAAACTGGAGCCCCACGCCCGCCTGCCACTGTTACCAATGCTGTTTCATGGAGATCAGAAGGGATAAAATACAGGAAAAACGAGGTGTTCCTGGATGTCATAGAGTCAGTTAACCTTTTGGTGGGTACCTTGTGCTTCAACTTGTGTGTGAGAATTGTAGAGGGAGTGTTAAAAAGGGCTTTTTGTATGAAAACCTGCAGTAGAAAGTCTGACTGTGGATGGTGTGCTGTGACACCCAGAGCAATGTAATCATTAAGTTCCCACAAGGAAATTCAGTGCAAATAATGCTTTAATTGTGTGTATTGCTGATTTTTGGATATGTCCTTTGATCCTCTGTCTGTACTGCTTCACGTCCCTGATTTAATTCACTCTGCTGGATTAATTCCTCATGAGAAACACTTCCAAGAAAACCCAGGGCATGGGGATAGGGTGGGAGTGTTTCTTGATGTCACATCAGAGATGTCTTACCTTCCTCTTCACCTTTGTTCAGGTCAGTGCCAACGGAAACGTGTTACGGAGTGAGATAGTTGGATCCATTAAAATGAGAGTCTTCCTCTCAGGAATGCCAGAGCTGCGCCTTGGGCTGAATGACAAAGTTCTCTTTGATAACACAGGCCGTGAGTGTTGCACTGCCATGACAATCATCACAGATGCTGTTGGAGTCTTGAGTTTTGGGATGCCTGGGTAGCATGGTAATCACAGAATCATGAAGGTTGGAAAAGCCCTCTAAGGGTGCAACTGCTGAGCAACGCCGTGGTCACCACTAGCCAATGTCCCCAGGTGCCACATCCACAGGCCTTTTGAACACTTCCAGGGTGGTGACCCCACCACTGCCCTGGGCAGCCTGTGCCAATGCATGGCCATCCTTTCAGTGAAGAAACTTTCCTGAAATATAACCTAAACCTCCAGTGGCACAACTTGAGGCCATTTCCTCTTGTCCTGTCCTGTGTTGCCTGAGACCCCCACCTGGCTCCATCCTCCTGTCAGGGAGTTGTGGAGAGTGAGAAGGCTCCCCCACAACCTCCTTTTCTCCAGGCTCAGTCCCCTCAGCTGCTCCTTGTGCTCCAGCCCCTTCCCCAGCTCTGTTTTCTTTTCTGGACACAGTCCAGCCCCTCAATGTTGTCCTTGTTGGGAGGGGCCCAAACTGATCACAGGATTTGAGGTGCCTCAGCAGTGCCCAGCACAGGGGGACGGTCACTGCCCTGATCCTAGGAATTTGGCTAAAAGGAAGCAATGTCAGCAGGCAGCAGCTGTGCTGTGATGAGCCTTGGGCTGTGGTTTGTGTGACCTGTGTGTTTTCTGCTAGGTGGGAAAAGCAAATCAGTAGAACTGGAAGATGTGAAGTTCCACCAGTGCGTTCGTCTCTCTCGCTTTGAGAATGACAGGACAATCTCCTTCATTCCACCTGATGGAGAGTTTGAGCTCATGTCATATCGTCTCAATACCCACGTGAGTCTGGGTCTTTGCCTTTTTAAAATTAAAACTGGTTTAGATTGTAGCCACAATAACTTTCCCTTCTTCTTTTTCTCTTAAAACATGGGCAGCACATGGGTTTTTGAATCAACTGTTAATAGCAAAACTTGGTGCTCACTCCTTCTGGAGGAAGAAGGAAGTTTAGACTTCACTTAGCAATAAGTCTCTGTATTTTCAACTGCTATTGAAACTGGTTTTGAAATACTATGTTTTTAATCTAACTACATAATGCAGTGTAACAATTCATTGTGCTTGTTAACAACAGTATTTATGTTACTTGGTTTTCTTAGAGTATGCCAGACGTGATGATAAAGAAAGTCAAAAAATTCAATCTAGAGAAGGTCTATAGCAAAGAAATAGTTCAGTCCCTCGTATGTAAAACTATCAAATATTTTCTGATGCAAGTGTTTGTTATTAGAGATTAATCTGAGACATACATTTTTAAGCCTATAATTCTTGTACATTTGCTCATTGATATCTCAGTGCTTGCTCATTTTTATAATTATTTATTAAAAAAACACAGTTCTGTCATTTTGAATACCCCAGGCTTCTTTTTCTGTGTGGTTCACACATTGAGTGTAGTTTTAAGGGAAAGAAATGTTTTAGTGCCTCTGTCAGAGTAAAACTCAGGGCTGTGATGTGTTTTTTCACCACCAGGTAAAGCCCCTGATCTGGATTGAGTCTGTGATTGAGAAACATTCCCACAGCCGCATCGAGTACATGATCAAGGTCAGGCATCCTTAAATAATTATGGCTAATTGTAGTCTTCTTTTGTTTGCTAAGCTTGAGGAGCTGTATATGCATTTTTGTACAAGTATTCAGGATTTCTGTGGGACTTGGATACCTTTGAAGACTTCTTGTGTCAGTTATGATCTCAGTTCCAGTTCTGGTTCTCAGGATACAGGTTGGGGTGGAGGGGAGCTGTGTGTCACAGCTCTCTGAGCTCACCAGCATCCTGGAAATACTTAGACCCTGCTTTTCTGCTTGATTGTTTTTCCTCTTTAGGCAAAGAGTCAATTTAAGCGTAGATCAACTGCCAACAATGTGGAGATTCACATCCCAGTTCCAAATGATGCAGACTCGCCAAAGTTTAAAACCACTGTTGGAAGTGTCAAATGGGTTCCAGAGAACAGTGAAATTGTCTGGTCCATTAAGTCTTTTCCAGTAAGTGTTATTTTTTACTCTTACCACCAAAGAGTGTAATAATTACTTAACACTAATATTTCATTCACATTTAGACTCTGCCTAGAGCAAATCCTGTTGGTATCAGACAAGCAGCAGTGGACTCTTCCTCTTTTTCCATGGATGAAAGATTGGAGCTTGCTAATAGATGTTGTTTATATTTGTTTCACTTGGATATTTTTTCAGAACCCGGGTAGAGAGCAGATTTTTGAGTGATGTCTCTGGGTGGTGTAATCCTTGGCCTGGCTTTAGCAGCAGCTGTTTGAGTTTTGTCAGGCTCTGCTTCTTGGGTGGTTCCATGAACATGAGCCCTGTCCACTGCTAATGGTGTGATGGTGCAGCTGTGTGTCACTATTTAATCCGAATTTTTGAGTATGAGGCTGGAAGAAAATGAATTATGCCTCAGGCTGGATCTGCTTTTTTGTTTTTTTAAGGATTTTTAAAATAAAAATATATGTCACTTTGAAGCCTTGGAGAAGAGCTGGAATAAATAGTGGAGTTCAGCAGTTTGATGTTTAGAAAACTACTTGTATCATTGCAAGTTTTTTATTATTTTCTTTGTTTCAAGAAAAAAAAATTGTCCCTTTTGGATAGGGTGGAAAAGAATACCTGATGAGAGCTCACTTTGGACTTCCAAGTGTTGAAGCTGAAGACAAGGAAGGAAAACCTCCCATTAGTGTAAAGTTTGAGATTCCCTATTTCACCACTTCAGGAATCCAGGTCAGTGTTTGAAAACAGAAGTGCTGGTAAATTCACATGCTGGGCTCTAACACACGAGGTGTTTCTCATCTCCATGATTCCTGTTCAGTTTTATCCACAAGACAGATTTTTACCCCCAGAAGGGTTGGGTTTTTTGCTTTTCTTTTTTGCTGAGCACAGGTTTGCCAGCATGGGAGGTTTTGTGTCTTACAGATCTTTCTTTCCAGGTTCGTTACTTAAAGATAATTGAGAAGAGTGGCTACCAGGCTTTGCCCTGGGTCCGGTACATCACCCAGAATGGAGGTGAGAGCAGTTTTGTTTCTCCAGAATACACCTACAAATTGAAGCTGCTCTTTTGAGTATGGAACTGTCTGCTTTAGATACACACTGTTTCTTTTCTAGTCCCCTTTTTGGTGTCTTCATGAAAGACCCAATGGGGTAGAGTGGTAATGCTGTTCAGGTGTTTTCTAATTGAGCTGGAATTTGGTACATTTAAAAACAAACCAGTCATTAGCAGTATGCTCATACATATCATTCTGCCAGCTTTAAAATGTATAAGACACTGTCTAGTACAAAATACTTGATTTTTAGCAAGCAAAAATGGTGGGGTTTGGTTTTGTTGGGGTTTTTTTGTTGCTGTGGTGGTATTGTTCTTGTCATTTTCGGGATTTTGGTTTTTTGGGTTTTTTCTGTTTGTTTGTTTTTGTTTAATTAATTTGTTTTTAACTTTTTTTTTGTTTCTGTTTTTCTAAGTAATTTTTTTCTGGCATTTAAGCATGACTGCCCACAATTGCCTTGCTTCTCATGGCCATTCTAAGCAAAGATTTGAGTTTATTTTATAGAATTGTTGAGTCCCAGACTGGTTTGGGTGGGAAGGAACCTTAAAGCTCGGGTTCCACCCCTGCCATGGCAGGGACACCTCCCACTGTCCCAGGTGCTCCCAGCCCTGCCCAGCCTGGCCTGGGCACTGCCAGGGATCCAGGGGCAGCCCCAGCTGCTCTGGGCACCTGTGCCAGGGCCTCACCCCCTGCACAGCAAAGAATTTATTCCTCATGTCCCATCTAACCCTCCCCTCGTTCAGTTGAAGGCTATTCCCCCTCTCAGTGTTTTATTTGCATCTTCTTTTATTAATACATATTAATGCAAGAATGTATTTTATCACTTTATCCTAAGATGCTGTTCTGCTTTACTCCTTTGAATGAGACAAATTATTAAAATTGTGTTTTTGTTGGTTTTTTTCCCCTTTGCAGACTACCAGCTCCGAACACAGTAAAACACCTCACAGGCACCACAGACAACAAACCTTCAGGCCTACAATTCGTTTGCAGAAGCTGCTGTGGTCCTGAGAGCTGTGAATGTTGTTGCCAAGGGTCTCGTTTCTGCAATCTTGGATTGACAGAAGAAAGATTGGAAATTTACTGATTTCAATAATGTGTTTGAGCTTTTGAACCATTAGTATTGATTGTGTGAATATTTATTTCATTCTTAGAACATGCTGATCTTGCTGCTAAATGCTAATTACATTAGGAGTAGCAGTTACATGGAGGAGCCAGGAATCCAGAATGAACCTTGGGAATGTCTTGTCAATGCCTTGTCCGTTACAGTCACAGAGTTTCTAGTATTTGTATTTTAGGATCCCTAAAGACATTGGCAGCATTATGCTACAAATTAGGGAGATGATTGTGCAATTAAATGACTGCTGAACACTTCGTTGTATTTAGCCCAAGGTATTTATTTTATTTTTTTCTGGGCATTTGGGTGCCTTAACTCATTCATATCTCTGTTAACTTAAAAAAATTGCAGAATATGAGTTGAAATTATCTGAAGTCAAAAAATACCATTAGCTTTTTTTGCATGGTTTCAAAGGAATTAATCTGAGAGAAGAGCTTCAAGTGAAAGGTTTGGAAACAAAAATAGGGGTTTGCTAAAGACTAAGTTAGCTGAGAACAAGAGGTGACAGGAGTAAATGCCTGTGGGAGTTCCTGGAAGCAGGATTGCTGCCTCCAGTCAGTCAAAATGCAGATGAAAGAGTTCCAACTTTGTGACCCCAGGGCCTGGAAACCCTCTGCCAACTGACCAGTATTTGCTTTTTCAAACTTCTGTTCATCAAACAAATTCCCAATTGTCATATGTAGGCACAAAGCTTTAGATTAGGTATTAGAAGACCAGAACACTTCTAGAGGTAATGTAATTTGGTAGGAAGATTGGGTGTTTATGATTATTTTTCCAGATAATAGTAATATACTCCAAGTTCTTCCTGGAAGTTACTGCATAAGAAGAGTACAAAAATACAGTTGCCATCTTTCTTCCAGCTTGCCTTTTGTGTTAATTTAGGGCAAATACTTCCCCTTTTTTTGCTGTAGTTTGCTAGAATTGTTTAACTTCATTTGCCCTAAGGAGAGATGTTTTCTTTCTCAGTCTTTTCCATTTGTAAACAGCTATTACTGTATCTTCCTGGCAGAATGAATAACAGTTTGCAATGTTATTCTTAAAGGTATTATTTTTTTACATGCCATTTCATTTTTTTCTCAGAAGCTACAATTGGCACGGGTGTACATAGTTATTTTGGGTTTTGGTGAGGTTTTTTTTTTCAGGAAAATTGTGACGGTTATCAGTATTTTCTTTACACAACTTTTAGGACGTTTTAGCTTGAATTTAGTGCTCCTGAGAGGTGCTAAACTTACACCATCAAAATCTAAATATCTATGTCTGCAGATGTGATGTGATAATACACTGTGTGCAAAATTCTCCACTGGTGGGAGAGTCCAGGAGTGTCCACAAAGAGTGAGAAGGTATTTCAGTCACTGTCCTCACTGAATCCTTGTTGTACATAGATACACCTGTGTGTGCAGTTAGCCAAAATCAGCTCAACTCCCCCCAGGCTGCAGCTGCTGTGACTCACAGAAGATATGCCTCAGGAAATCTAATGTCTGGTGGTGTTTGGCAACAACCACACACCCAGTTTTTGGCAGCCGTGGTGTGGACAGGTGTATTCTGACTCTGTCTGTCACCCAAAAAGCTTGATGTTGAAACAGAATCGTCTTGTTCAAGATTTCAGTTCCACTACTCATTTTCATTTGAACAATTAAGCTTATGACTGGACTAAAACTTTTTATATTAAAACTGTAACTGGTTGACAAATCACTTTCTGCTGACTTTATTTTTCCAAGTGTTTGCTCTAATTATGCCTGTAAAATGTGACTCTCCATAGCTTTGTTTTCCTCTTGAAGTTTGGATCTTGTGGACCAGAACCATGTTTTCTCCTGTTTTGTTGCAGTTTAACTGTTTTGATGATGGGGCATCAGCCATGCTTGTCCAGAAGGTAATAAAGGGCAGAAAGTCCTCTTTGACTCAGTTGTACTTTGCCTGATTCTTTTTCAGTTTGATCTACGTCAGGTCTGATCTCAGAGTATGCTCAGCTCTTAGAATGTGAAGCCTGTGTAAGTGGAACAGAACTTTATAAAAGCAGGAAGCACTGATATTCCTGATTCATTCACCAAATTCTGAAAAAAATTTCACTTTTCTATTCTCAGCAAAATCCACCCATGCACCATAAAACTGGTACTCAGCAAAATTCCCCCCCCTCCTTTTCATCCATCCATTACAGTGTGAGTGCACAGGTGAAAAGACACAAACAAGGGATGTTATTCCAGCACTTGGTCTCCTACAGGGAGGGCAGGTTTGGGTGGGACACTGAGAAGAAACTTCCCTGGGCGGGTGGGGAGGCCCCTGGATCCCTGCAGTGTCCAAGGCCAGGCTGGACAGGGCTGGGAGCGCCTGGGGCAGTGGGAGCTGTCCCATTCTGAACGAGATGGGCTGTAGTATCTCTTCCAACACAAACTATGTGATCCTATGAGTAATTTTTTTTCCCACAAGTTTTGTTCTTAAACCAGCTGCTAAATCTTTATCTCACTGAACTTTGTTCTCTGCTTAATGTGGTAAAATGTAAATATCTTGGTTTGCCACCATGTTATAGGTAAGTGCCTAATATAAACGACTTTTGAAAGACAGTTTGCACGTTTGAAATGTCCAATCTGCGTTTCCAGCTCACTGTGGTTTCATAGTTGTGTTGGCAGCTGGCTGGAGATCCTCGCAGCATCGTTCCCTGCCCCTCCCCCGGTGCCGACTGTCACTTCGTTACGCGCCGTTTAATTGCTCCTTGATTAGATAATTGTCTCTCCCGGTGCCTCAGCGGCGCTCCCTGTCCGGGCAGTTTGATTTGCGGCTCTGCCGGCAGATGGCATTCCCAGCCCGCTGCTCCGTGCGCAGCGGGTACCGGCCTGCCGGCGCTTCGGGGGCGCAGCTATTGCAGCGACTACTGCAGCGACTACTGCAGCGACTGTTGCAGCGACTACTGCAGCGACTGTTGCAGCGACTGTTGCAGTGCCTACTGCAGTGACTACTGCAGTGACTATTGCAGTGACTGTTGCAGTGACTACTGCAGTGACTGTTGCAGTGACTGTTGCAGTGACTGTTGCAGTGACTGTTGCAGTGACTGTTGCAGTGACTGTTGCAGTGACTGTTGCAGTGACTGTTGCAGTGACTGTTGCAGTGACTGTTGCAGTGACTGTTGCAGTGACTGTTGCAGTGACTGTTGCAGTGCCTACTGCAGTGACTATTGCAGTGACTGTTGCAGTGACTGTTGCAGTGCCTACTGCAGTGACTATTGCAGTGACTGTTGCAGTGACTGTTGCAGTGACTACTGCAGTGACTACTGCAGTGACTCCGAGGGCATTAATCACCACCCAAAACATGCAATTAAGTTATTGTCTTTAGCCTTTTGCAGCGTGATGTTTTTGGAGTTGAGCAACTTCGCAATTCATCTGGATGGTTTTAGCATTCTTATTTCTCGCCTTTTCTCTCATGTGGCTGATGCTGGTACTCCTGCAAAGTGCAGGTGCCAAGGGAAGGGATGACCTGGGGCAGAACCGCGGGAGCAGCTACTCGGGGTTGTACACTGGTGCTGGACATTGCCACAAATTAAACCTCAGCTGGTGGTCTGAAAGCTCTCATGTAATAGAATAATTTAAAAAAAAAAGAGGACCTTTTCACCCCCACACACTTGATTAGCTCTAGAGAAAACTGGTTTTGTCTCGATAAATTAAGCCAGAACTTACTTCCCAATCTAGTAAAATGAGTGCCTTAGAAAAGCTTCATTCCACCTTGGTCTTCCAGCTGAAGAATCTTCTGTTATGTGTTTTTAAGGTTTTCCTGCTCTTCCTTCTCTCTTGGCAACTTTTTCTGCTGAAATACTCTTTGGACTGCTTATATTTGCTTCCCAGTTCTAGTCTGAGCTGGTTTTGTCTATAAAACATCCTTACACGTAAAGAGAGATCATCAGACTTTATCTGGAGTGGGTTTGTCTCTGGTTAGGAGATTGCACCTGTTTATTTCTGACTTTATTCTGTGAAAATAAAAAGGCTAAACCTTGGCACCTCTGTCTTTATCTTGTGCCAAAGGCAGTGTTGCAATATGTTCAGTGCTTTTTTTTCCTCTCTGTGGTTGACACCCACTGCTGTTGTCATTTCAGCAGCCCTGGCATGGTTGATGGCCTTGCAGAAAACAGCGTGAGAGAGCAAAGTTAAGGGGCAATATGAATAATCTTAATTGCCACGGTAATTAACTATACAATGTTATTTACGCTACAGGAAAAGTCAAAATGTAAACAAACAATTGTAAAACTTTTTTCCACAGAATTTTGTGCAGTTCACTGTGTTCTCTAAGTCATGCCCTCCCTACAAACAGATAAAAGCTGTTTCTCCTGTAGTTACAGCACGTTGTCTTGACTCAGCATTTGTTAAAGCACAGTTACAGCTCTCTGCAGGCAGATGCAGGAGATTCCCTTCTGTAGCTGTTGCACATTAGGGAATTAGTGAAAACTTTGGGTCTTTGGCAGCTCCAGCATAGGAAGGACGCAGACCTGTTGGAACAAGTTCAGAGGAGGCCACCAGGATGATCAGAGGGATGAAGCAGCTCTGCTGTGAGGAAAGGCTGGGAGAATCCCAGTTCCAAAACTTTGGGGTGACCTAACTGTGACCTTCCAGCATCTGACAGGAGCCCACAAGAAAGATGGAAAGAGACAATTCACAAGAGCCTGGAGTGACAGGAGAAGGGGGAATGGCACCACACTGACAGAGAGAGGGTTTAGATTGGGTAGGAGGAAAGAAATTTGGTTTTGAGGGTGCAGCATTGCATCAATGAAACTTCATTTTGCTGTAGGTGGAATTACTCTGAGTTACTCTCAACAAATTGTTGGTCTAGATCATGGACCCTCCAAGTTTGTTTGTGGGCTGATGGTTAAATAAATAAACAGAAACAGGCCTGAATCAAATGATCAGCAACGTGAAGAACAAGACGCTCCTAGAGTCAGCATGCTGGGCTGCAGCCCGTCCTGGAGAAAGTTTTGTAGGCTTAGTTCAAATCTTGGCTGTGGATTTGTACCTTGGATCAAAGTTTTGTTGCAGGCCCTTCTCCAATATAAAGCAAAGAAACATAAAACAACAAATATCTAGTGAAATCCAAACACAATCTGCTCTATGTTATGCTTCAAAAATGAATGAACTCTGCCTCCCACCCACTCCCACTGTGGCTTGCTGTGAATAAGCACCACTCAAAGGAAACCACTGCAAGAATTCTGCCTCTTTCCAGCAGGAATAACAATGGAGCAAGGAAGAATGCTGACTAGCTTTACCTCTGCTATTCCAGTTGGGCAGGTGCAGGTGAAGAGCAATGGGATATTTAAAACACCACTGAAAGGACTCACTCTTTGCACTGAACTGAAGCCCAAATATTCAATATATAGGTTTTCTATTCAATTATAAGGCTTTAATTTTTTTTTTATAGTAAGTTAGGAAAAGCCCTTTTCCATCCTTCTCAAGGAATGTCCTCACCTGAGAATTTCTTAGATCAGCTAAGGCAGCATGGTGGTTGCACCACAGATTTTGAGGGATAGAAGAATATCTAGGGAAATCAGGCACATAGGATAAATCCATCCATTTGTTATTTATGGATCTTCAAGCCACTGGGTTACAGGTCACTAATGAACCTGCTGGATTTCAGGAAAAGCTTTGCAGAGTGATTCTTCATGGACAGACTGGATTGCACTGATGAGAACTGGGTGTTGCTCCAAATCAGAAAGAGGGCAAAACTTGATCTGGGTTTCTCCACTTTAAGGAGTTAAAGAGGTCACAGAAGCTGCTGGCTCCTCCCCAGCAGAGAATGAAGAATTCAACTATTCCACCAAGTCCAGGAGCAAGTAGGGGCACTGGGTTTCCTGTAGTATCACGATTTATGGGGGTTTTACATAAACTGTGGCAAATATCTATTGGATGGTGGGTGTAGAAGATCTCAAATGTGTGTTAGAATCAGCCAGTTATTGGGAGGTAATACACCCAAATTCAGGTGGTGCTTTATATTTTCAAGAAATCTTTTCTTAAAACTCGTGGAATGCTGCTCCAAGCTGTACCTGTCACTGCTGCTGTCTGGCCAAGGAAATGGGGCAAAACTGCACAGACAGGAAGGGTTTGAAGAGATTTCAGTAAAAAAGTTGAGGGGGAAATCTTGAGGGAAAGGATAATGAAGGAGGATTGTTCAGAAATGCTGACATTATAAACAAATTAAGTCTGCTTTTTCATCTTCAAACACAAACAAGCAGCCTATAAAGTTGAAAAGGAGCATGTTTTAAATGGACAAAAAGCATTATCAGTGTAGAATTCCACCTTTGCACTGTATTTGTTTAGAAAAGGACTTATCAGTCAAGCACTGCCCTGCATCAGAGGTAGGAACCTGTTGCTCCTTGAGCTGAGCTCTCCTCTGTGTTTCAGCCACCTCTAATTACTCCCGGACCAATAACGAGCACATGGCTGCAGAACAAGTGTTTATTTTCTTGCTTATTTATTCAAACAAAAGCACAAGAAGAGAGGCTTCTGCGTGTGGTGGACTCTACAATTGTTAAAGTTTCCAAGAGGTCACAAGGGTGCCAGATAACATTAGCAGCTAAGTGCCGTGTTGTCCTGTTGTGTTATCAACAGGAAACATCTTTACCAGCACAGGAACTACAGCTTTGTAATTGGCCTGGTGCAAGAACATGACAGTATTTTCTCATCCTATCAGGACTCGGATATTTTGGGAACTGGTATATAAAGCTTGCAGCACACAGTGTCTCTTGGACATTAGGAACAGGTTCATGTCAGAAATCAGTGTGCTTTGCTATTTTAGTAGTTGCTATAGTTGCAGCATGAATTTTCTTGCCCTGCATGGTTCAGGATGGTATTTCATTACAGTCCATATGTGTATTTTTATTATTTGAGTGCAGATGGACATGTTTAAAGGAATTAATATGGTGATATAAGCCTTGTAAAGAAGCCTTTAGCATATAAACAACAAATCCATAAATCATATCAATGCAGGCCATGTTTAGCTTTCATTAAATACTCATAGACTTCTATGGTGCAAGATTGAGCTCTATCCAAGCAAATTTCAGATTCACTGGATGATAAAATGTTATATTTGGGCTCTGAAATGAGCAGTGTTCTGCATGATCCATGTGTTGAACAGAACAGCCCTTCTGCCTCACACAGTTAATGACAAAAAAAGTGCAGTAACATCTATAACTAGTGTTAGATCAGAGCAAATAGTGCTTCAATGGAGCTGTAAAGAGCTCTTTTGGAAGGGGGCCAATATTGCAATTAATATTCTGTATGGAATTACACCACTCGTTGATTATAGCAAGCCTCACTTGGCCCATTTGATAAAGCTGGAGTGGGTTTTTCCACAGCTATCGTCACTGTTTTCATCCAAAGTAACTGTAACTACCAAGAAGGAAAAACTACAACCCCAAACACACAGCCTGAGGATTGCCCAAATTTTTCCTAAAAAGTGCATTAGAAATTCTAACAACTTGAGGGTCATTTTGATCCTTCAGAATAATCAGTGCTGCACAACCTTTAATGCACTATTGCATCTTGCCCTTTGAGAGCTCACACAGCCAGATTTTCTAACTTCCACTCTTATTACAATTTTTCTTAAATGTCTTTTGACATCAGAAATCAAAGATATCTTTTATTTAGAAAAATTTTGGTAAATGTGGACAAAATGATCATTTTGTTACCAATAAAACTGGCTTCTACAATGACAACAGTCAGGATTTTCTTTCCATTTTATTCTATATAGTACACACTAAAAAAAAAACCCAACCCCAACTGGAAGTTTGCAGGCCCATTTGAGCATTTAACTGGCCACAGAAACTTCATTTGGCCCTCACTGCTGCCTGGCTCAAAACATCCTGACATCTCCCAGCAGAGCCAGAGCCAGGAGCTGCAGCACTTGGAGGCTCACGATGGCAAAAATATGTCCCCAAACTTATCTCCCATGTATTGTGTCAAATACCCAAAATACCAGGGGCTGATGATGACAGGTGTTATTTTGGGGGGGTGACACAGCCAGAGATGGGGAGCTAAGAGCTTTTTTCCTCCCTCTTGCTCACTCTTGAAACATGCTGGTGGAGGTGGTGGCAAGGAGGGAACGTTTTGGTCTTCCTGCCTGAAGTCTTGGGGTGCCCAAAGCCCCTGAGGCAGCAGCACTGCAGCAGCTTTCTCTTCTCCAAGCAGGATTTTGTGACAGCAAAGCCAGAGGGGTTCAGATTAATGAAGTGACATTTTTTTGTAGCAAATACAAGATTATTTTTTTTTTTTTTAAGTTGGGGTAAGAACGTGAATTCAGCAGAGAAAAGAAACAGCAGCTGCAATGCCTGGAAGTTAAAGCAAAGTCAAGTAGAGGAGGTTGTTTCCAGGAGAGCATTTGTTTGTGTGCAAGCATTTGCTGATAGAATTGATGCAGGGGAGAGCTTGGAGTCCTGTGTGAAGATGGGAGGGAGCCTCCACCAAAAAACACACCTCTTCCAAAAATTGCAGCCCCAGACCTGCTGCCACAGGTCCTGTCCTTAGGCGTGGACTCTGCTGATGCTCTCAAGGACTGTAGGAGCTCCTCACCTCCAGAACATCAGCGTAACCCTTCCTAGAGGCTTCTCCCCCTGCTGAGCTCATCAAAGCCCTTGCCCTCACAGCACCACCACCTCCACACTCAGCTCGAGTTTCCTGCAGGTGCCGTGGGACATCCCCAGCTGTGACTCCCCACACGCTGAGTCAAGGCGAGCGCAGCAGGCAGGGAGGCTGGGCTGGGTGCAGGATCCCCTCTGCTCTCGGGGAACCTCTCACCCACGTTTCCTGCACGAATCCTGGGTGAGAGTCTCTGTGAGGGCAGGGGAAAGCCAGCCTGTGGGAAAGTACAGTGGCACACGGTGCGTCCCGTTCTGCCTGGTGCCAAAAGCGTTCTGCTGCCTGCCCTCATCCCCACGCTCAGCTGGGAACGCTGCCCCATTCTGAGCCCCAGGTATTGCTCCCTTTCCCCTCCAGGCCATTGGCTCCCCTGTCCTTTGCCAGATGGGTTAGGAGCTGCTGGCTTGGTGCTTGTGTGGGGGATGTTGGCCTCCCATCTCCTGGCTTCTGACCATCTGCTCTCCCCATAGCCACAGAGTGAGAGAGAAATAAATGTTACAGCTGCTTTTCCCTGCATCCCTGCAGCTCTGAAGGGAGGCTCTCAGCCTGCTGATTGTGGCCCAGCATTAATGGTGCCCCATGTCAGCTCCCACCAGCAATAGCCTTTGGTTCAGAGCCCTTAAACAGCCCCATCAACAGAGGAAAGGTTTAAATGCCACATTTTGGGTTCAGGAGCATCTCGGGGCACAGGAGGAATTAACAGGTCAGTCATGATGAATCACAACTGTCACAATGAATTTCCTCCAGGATCCTATTCCAGAAGGTTATTTGGATAGCAGGGCACTGCCCCGAGCCCATGTCCTGTAAAGCCCATAAAGCAGAGCTTAAAGGACTTGGGATGCACCTGCTGGAGCCTGGGGAATGGGCCACGGCTGAGCTGTGCCAAGCAAAGATCCATGCCTTGGTGGGGCCAGGCAAAAGGGGCTGCTGGTTCCTGGAGGTACCAGTGAGGTACCTGGTGCCTCAGGTTTGAGCTTTTATATTTCCAGATTCTGTGCTGCTTTAGTGTGTGGGGCTGGGCTTCACATTGGGGATGGTGAGCTCTGTGCACAGAGCAGGGAGACAAAACAATTCCTGCTCCAGCTGGGCACCAAGGACAAATGATCCAAATCTCAGCCCAGGAGCACAAACCCCGTGGGCTGCAGAGAGAAAAACAAGCAGGATGGGAGTGCAGGGGCTGAGCTGGAATTGGACACTGAACTGCAATGTGCACATGGAGCAGAGCTGATCCCAGGGAGAGACCCCGGGAGCGCTCGTGCATTTTGGGACCATTTGGGTTCATCTTGGGTTAATTTTGTGACCATTTTGGGTCATTCTTGGCTTCATTTTGGGTTCACCTTGGGTGTAGCCCTGGCTGGGCTCTTGTGCTGCCCAAGGTGGATCCATTGACACTTTCCATAAATCCCTACTTTATTCTTTAGCTCTGTCTAGTCTCTGTTCCAGCTCAGCCTTCACAAGGCTTCAGTTCAGAGCTGAAGGAGGTGAAGGAAGCGAGAGCAGAGCTGCCCTTGGCTGTGAGGAGGGCGAGGCACCCTCCCCAGAGTGAGCAAACCAAGCCTTCTGCAGGGCTTGGGGAGGCTGCAAAGCATGTGTGGGCAGCACCCTTGGGTGCTGAGCTGCCTGGGGCTGCGACTCTTTGCTTCTCTGGGTTTTTTGGGTGGCTCCACCACTGCTTTTATCTTGGTCTGCCACAGGGGAAGGACAGTTGTAGCTAATTCCCACGGGCCTGAAGGAGCAACAGTGAAATAAACTGGAAAGCCTCCTCAGAGAAAGGCAGAGAGCTAGTGCTACCAGCGTGGCTGAAAGTGAAAGGGCTGAAGGAGCCTTTGGCCCACATAGGGAGGGAACCATCTTCTTGTTTTTCTGATACTCCTGAAAAGAGAGAAACAGCTGCTTTTCATTTTCTGTGTAAAACAGCACCCGTCAGTGCCAGGGCTGCTGTGACAGCCCCACCATGCTACATGAAGCTGGGCTGAGCCCCAGGGGCACTGGGGGTACCAGTCAGCAAGAGCAGGCACAGTGGAGGGAAAATGGCCTGCATTTTAGATTTTATTAAAAAAAACCCACCATATATTCAGCTTGTTTGGAGGCTATTGCCTTTTTAGCCATTGTTAGAATGAAAGCAATTGGGCACATAATAATTCCCACACTGCAGCACTGAACCTCTGCCCTAACAAAGAGCCATCACTGAGCATGGTGCAAAGGATAAATTAACTTTTCCTATTATTCCGTTGAAAAAATACACTTTTGCAGTCTTCTGTAAAAATACCTTGGGGCAAAACAGATTATTTTGACTTTGGACAACATCATTCACGAAACACTACACCACAAGTTTGGTCTGAAGGAAACCACACATGATTTGACTCTTTTTATCTCAAATCGGCGGCGGAGAGCTCGGTGCGGTTACAGTTCTCCTCTTTTCTCAGAAGAGATGATCATATTTAATCATTGTGTCAGTTGGCACAAACACCATGTTTGTAGTGAAATGCTAAAAAACAGCACACTTATCTTTCCCTCGATCAAGATTTGTACGATAGAAACTCTTAACGTTAAAACTCATCAGTAATGAAATGTTTGAAGGGCTCAGCTACCCAACTTGTTTACTGTAGCTTATTTTAAAGAATGGTCTGATCTCTCCTGCCTAGTATAACAAATACAGCATCAGTAATCTCCACCCAAGGGCATTCATTCCTTGGCAGGCTTCACTTTGGCTGTAAGATATTATTTCTGGACTTTTTTGAGGGAATGACAACTACTAACTTGCTTCACTGAGCAGCACATTTCAGAATCCACATTTCAGAATCAGCCTGTAGGGGTTGCCTCACAGCATGTCCTTACCAGCTGCACTGCTGCAGGAGCCAAGAGTCATTTGGAGGGGGAGAGAGAATTGGAAGAAGAACGTGGTTCCCCATCTGACCCACATCAGAGGGGCCAGAGAGTTTCTCCCTCGTTTCCTGCAGTGAATCCATCGCTCCCAGTGACACAGGGCTGCTCTGGGTGCTGTTACATCACCTGCTGCTCCTGGGACTGACCTGCCCTGATTCCTGTCACTTCATTGGCACCAGCTCCTGCTGTGGGATCGAGAAGCCCCAAGCACAGAAAAAACTCCCCTGCACCACAGACTGAGCAAGAAAATCAGTCCTTGCCTAGAGATCTCATTTGTCATTCACATTTGAATCTAGTTGGGTTTGTCTCTCTCCTGCAGGGCCAGGGGTCCACTCCCCACCCTGCACACCACTGTCAGTGCACAGGCTGACAGCTCAAGGACACAGGCAATGCCACTGGTGAGATGCAATGAGTTTTGTTTGTGCTCAAGCTGCAGTTTCAAAGACGACAGTAAGTTTGAAACATTGCTTTTCTGTCAAAAAGGCTGTTTGAGCTCTCAGAAAACCAACAGGAGGAGGGGACAGCTCCAAGTCTCACTGCCTGGCACGCGGAGCTGTCCTGTCCTTCTCCAGGAGTATCTTCCCTGCCAGAGCAGCTCCCTCCAAACCAGCTGCAAAGGCAGAAAGGAGCATGGCTAATAGTAAGAGTAACTGATACCCTGTCAGCTCCAGCCCTGGCTCAGGTGCTGCTCAGCAGCCCAGGGCTGTGGCACCATTGCTTTCGTAGAGCGCTGAGTTTCGGTGGTTTCCAACGACTTGCTCGGTTGATATGAAATTGTGGAGGAGTTGAAAACTCAGCTGTGCTCCGGGCCAAACAGACTAATGAAAAGCCATACAAGGCCTGCACCTTGTCCCTGAACAAGCTGTTACACGCCCAAATCTGCCAGTTTCCCTCCTGCCACCGAAACCCCAGCGCCGGTGACTCCTGGAGGTGTGCACTCATGTTCTGCAGGATCATCCCTTTCCAGAAGCTTCTGGGATGAAAAATGAAGCTGCTCCTCTGCTGCCACAAGCCCGTTTACCCAGGAAGTGCTGCCACACACAGCCAGAGGCAGTGACAAGATGGAAAAAGCGCAGTATTGGCATCACATCCCATCAGAGCCCTTCCACAGCACAGCTGAGCCAGGCATCACTGCGGGGTGATGCTTGTAAGCAAAAACCCCAGTCAGGCACAACCACCCAGATGAGCTTTGTGAGGTTTATGTCCATGGGGTAACTACAGACACTATAGAAAAACAGAGATATTCACATTTCTCCATGGCACTGGCATTTTATTGTAATTGGGAAGATTTTTCTCCCTCTGGAGGCTTTCCCCTCTCCTCTCAGTGTGTGTCAGAAAGGAATTGAGTGTCCCACCAGATTAAACAGAGAGCTGATGCTCATGTGGTTGATTTATTACTCTGCTACTGCATTGATTGAACCCAGATACAAATCCTAAAGACAAAGTCATCCATCCTGAAGCATTAAAAATCCTTTATTTCTGTTGTCATCCTGTATTGAACTATTCTGGGTGCCTCAGGAAGGCTAAAGTTCTTTGGACATGCACATTTGGGCTGGATTGGGAAAGAAGCACCTACAAAGATAAATCTACACAATTGAAAAAACTATTGCTGTGCTACAGCCCCCAGGCTGGGAATATAGGGAAAAGGCAGCTCAAGTAAATATTGGTTTAAAAAAAGAGGAAAAAAAAAAAAAAAAGATAAAAAAGGGAAAAGGAAAATTTAAAGAAAAAAGAAAGGAAAAAGAAAAGTAAACTTGGGGAGGGAATTGGTCATACACATATCTTGAATTTTTTCTGCAGGTGAAAAACTTTTCTTTCCGTTTCAAAGCTACTCGTGTCCTTCACTACAGAGCATGTGGCTGTCCACAGCCCCTGAGGTTTTCAGATCAGCTCTGGGGCTGCTGGAGGTAAGAGCAGGGATTTCCATGGAGGAGCCATGGAGAGAGCTGACAGAGCAGACCTGCAAACCAGCCCGGGTGAATTCAATTACAGCCTTGAGATGCAAGTAAAGC
This sequence comes from Pyrgilauda ruficollis, assembly GCF_017590135.1. Lineage (NCBI taxonomy): Eukaryota > Metazoa > Chordata > Aves > Passeriformes > Passeridae > Pyrgilauda > Pyrgilauda ruficollis. Next base: position 90,894 of record NW_024513432.1, on the reverse strand, counting down.
AACAGCAAAGGCAAGTCACCCTAGCCTTTGAAATGCCAGTTTACAGCGTGAGCAGGGAAAAATAACACTTTGTTAACTTCTTGTTTAGGAAAAAAGGCAGCAGAACACTTCCTTTAATGACACATTAGCTGACAGTGGAGCTTTCATGACTCTTTCCCAGTCACTGATGAGTCACAGGATGGAAGTGCAGGGACAGACTGTCCTTAATCCAAGGGCTGTAATCCAGTGGTTCAGTGTCACCCAAAACAAGGTGCTTCTCTTGCTCCTGCTCTCCCTTGTGCCAGTGTCATCAGCAGTTCTTTCTGCCCAAGTCTTTGGTCAGCCCAGCTCACATCTGATGACCCTGGGGGTCCATCCCAGACCAGGCTTTCAGTGCCACCACAGCTCCTGCTTCCCACCACGACAGCCAAGGAGTCTCCAGACTTCACCAGGCATTTCCCCCTTGCATTGCCTCCTAATGCAGTTCATATGTTTAGACATTACCCTTCACAGACATCCATTCTTTCCAAGTTCCTTACATTTTAGATTATATATCCTTGGTTTTGATCCTTTGCATCAGAAAATAGGGTTTTTTGAAGCTTAATAGTGAGGGTTCAGTGCATCTGCCAGAGCTCCTGGCACAGCCAGCATCCTGCAGGAGCAATTACTTTCCAGTGAGTCTCTAAAATTGCTTATTTACTTCCACTTGTAGGCCAAAAATACTTTAAAATCAGGACAGTTTTTTCCAGTTACACAATCACCCGAAATATCTTGAATACATAGACTTCTACTGTGGTTCAATAGTCAATCTGAAAATAGCCAAAACAGTTTGTAAAGCATGTTAAAAGTGTTCTCTCCCAGAATCCAGGCTTTAGAAGTGCAGCTCTATGGTCCAAGTCAACCAACGTCACAAAGAAAAATCAATTCCCCTGATTTTATAACAACACAGGGAAAAAGAGACAACAAAGGAGAGGGCAGCCAGTCTGTGGTGCTCGTCAGCAGCTTCCTGGGCAGAATTATCACAACCAGCCACTTCCAGAATGTCCTTTCATGCCTATTCATGTCGACTTTATTTACTGCTCTTGGTAAAAAAAAAAACAGAGTTGGTTTATGATCAGCCATGAGATTTAGGATAGTTTTCCATTAGAGCTTTTTAATTAATTACAGTGAGTTTAGAGAATTAAGTGTGGGGCATCTGCTGCTCCTACCATTTTCATTTATCAAAAGCATTGATAAAACCTGCTTAGGGCTACAGTGGTTTAAGAATGAGAACCCTTCTCTGTCTTGAAGGTACAGGTAACAAAGTGTGCAGTGATCTTGTAAAGCTCTCCAGAAAATCTTCTAAAGATCTCAAGGCACGCTGCAAAGTGAGGCTCCATTTGTTTTCCTTACTCATGCATATTTTAAACTCCCTTTTAAGTTTCAACGGTTTGCATGGGTGTAATTCAGAACAGACTGGGGCCTTACATATTTTGCATACCAACAAGTTGTGCGAGTCCAATTTCTGAAAAAAAGATTATATGAGCATTATGATGCAGTTGTGGAGTAACTCACTGGAAAAAAATAATAACACAACAAATCCTGAAGGATTCACTTTGTAATTTTAAGTGGATGTTCACAAAAGAAAGAAAACTTTGTGTCCATCAACAATGTCCAGAAAAGAATCAGCCTTTCTCCAAACCTACTGAAGAGCCATGGTCTTAATTTGTAGGTTTAAGTTACTGGCACCCATATATATATATATATGTGTGTATACATATATATGTCATCTAGACTTTAAATGATATTGAAAAAGTAGAAATAGCATGATAAACCTTCAAAGCTGAAATAAAAAGGAACCTGTGTTTTAACTCAGTGTTGAGTATTTATACAGCCGGCACCGTTTAGTCCGGCATGTTCGAGTGTGTGCGAGTCTGTGGTTGCAGTTGTGTATAAAAATACTGCAGCCTGCTCCTGCTTTAGGAACCTAACTTCAGTTCCCAATAGCTCCCTCTGTAATTCTCTTTCCAAATAAAAGGACGAACTATTCCTGGCTCGTAACGGTGTATTTCTGTGGCTTCTTGAACTATAATGAAGGCAGTCTGGAATGTTAAAAATTACATACTCAATGCCAGTTCTGAAGCCACCGTAATTTAGGCTTTAAATGTTTTGAAGTTTACATTTTGAGTCTGTTATTGTACAACTTTTTAATTAAAATGTTGCTGTATTCCAGATCACTAATGCTTCTTGCTCAAAGATCCATTAACATCTATCTTAAAACCACTACGTAGGGAACTTGATAATTTTGGTGTTGAGGGCTAAGGCCATCTGCTTGGAAAATTATTTGGTTTTTATTTGGCTCCTTCTAATTGTAGAAATTCAAAGACATCTTTGATATCCACTGGATTCCAACAATGGAAACATCAGATCTCTTTCTGTAAATGCTTCAGATCTGTCTCTCCTGCAGACTTAATCTTGATGCAGTTCAAGAAATAATCTGCCAAGCTTGCCACCAGGGAATCAGGTCTGGATTTTCCTGCAGAGCCAATGATGTGTACCACTGATGCACATTATCATCTCTATGTTTTCCCATTGGAATGCCACTAAATAAATCAGAAAACGTGACATGCTCACTTCTGGATGTCCTCGTAACCCAGGAACAGCTATTCTTAGGATTAATAGTTCCGTGGACTCTTCATGTTATCTGTAACAGAGAGTTTGTAGACATTTATGCTTGAAATATGCCTTCACATTTATGTCCTGTGTACAATGAAGTGAGACTTAAACCTGACCTTCACTCTCAAGTTAAAATTCCTCTTATAGCCTGTGTAAAGAGTGGGAATTCGTTCCAGTGTCAGTGAGAGATACAAAACCTGAAAACTAACACCACAAGCCTGGAGTTTCGGTGGGGCTTGGGGTGAGGTTCTTTTGGGGCAGGAAGGGAGGTCCCTCCTAAAGCCAGAACTGGCCCAGTTTTTGAAACATATTGAGTAGCTATAGGAATAACCCAGCAGGACAGCAATGGCTTTGTGAAAATTCTGCATATTGAGGGGGAAGTCAGAGCTTTCCAGATGTTTCTTGTGCCAAATAACTCAGAAATCTATTTACATTTAGTTCAGGTTTAGATAATTTTGGTATTGAGGGCAAAGGCCATCTGCTTATAAAGCTGTCTGATTTTTATTTGGCTCCTTCTAATTGTAATTCCTGTACAGTATAAAATCATAAGCTATTATTGTGTTTGCATTTACTAATCATTGTACAATAATAACAATTTCTAGTGTAGCATCCATGGGATTCTTGCAGGACTGCAATTGTTGCCTAAATGCTTAGAGAGAGAGGTCTGGGCTGCTCTAAGGTAGTAAGGAAACAAAATCCCTTCCTATCTGAAACAGCCACTCAGCCCAAAGCATGAAACATTGAAAACCAGAGTGGACCTCACTGGTCTCTGGCTGTGTTGGCTGTGAAGGCTTCAGACTTTGACTTTTGTCATCCCACACCTCAATGTTATGTACTAAGAGGGGCAAACCCCCTCTGACATGACAACTGGCATGAGCTGTCTTCATAGCAACCACATGCTTTGGCACCCAGTGCATCTCTTGCTGTGACATGGAACTCTGCATTGCACCTGATTTTTTGGCCATGAATTTAGGTTTTCAGGTGTAAGCAAAATGAGGTGTTATTATTTCCACCTAATCAAGGCAAAACCAGTTTCACTTTCTTTGAAGCTTTTTATCTCCCTACAACTGGATTTGAATCTCTGACTTCACCACCACAACCCCAGAGCCATAACCACAAGGCCACATGGTTGCAGAGCTGTTTTTGGAGGTGGTAGTGATGTGAGTTATTTTAGAAGCTGCTAGCTATAAATTTCAGTTATATTTCAAGGAGGGTAAGTGAGCTTTGAAAATCCTTGGTGAGTCTGTCCTTCAGTGACTAGTAGGCAATTACTGAGGCTGCTGGCAGGAGTGGGAGTGGAAGGGTCACCCTGCAGCTTCTACCAGAAACCACCGAGTACAAACAAACAGCAATTGTGAACAACAGTTAAACTAATTGTCCTTGTTGGTATTACTGTCCCAAGATGGGCTGTGACGCAGAAAGTCAATCTGCACAAAGTCACTTTTTCATTATAGTGAGCTCCAAATAGCATCAAAACAAGTTGTTTTTAGACCTCTGGGCTCTGCATGATAAACGCAGCCCAGCCACCTTGATTCTTTTTTAAAAAGGCTTCACCCTGACCCTTCAGTTCATGAGGCATTTTTGCACTACTGGCTTCCTGCCTGAAAATAAACGTGAATCTGCTATTCCATACCACTTGTTCCATAAACTACAAGGGCAAATGCTGGGAGCTATGACTGGAACCATTTCACATTTGCAAAATAAGGATCACTTTGCCAAAATGATACACGGGATTTAAAAGCCTCATTTGCCAAGATCTATTCAAAAGAGCAGCCTTGGCACAGCCAAAACCTCATTGTTGGGCATGATGTGAGATAAAAGCCCCAAAAAGCAGCAACTGAACTGCACAACGAGTTACTAAAAGCTAAACAAATTGTGGAATTAATTCTTTCACATGTAGGAACTGTTTACACTTCTCTGTTCTCATAAGAGTAATTTTCAACTGCACAAGTTAGCCACATCTGTGTGAAATGTAGATAAATCAGGGAGTAGAGTGATTTCAATCAGAATAAGGGTCATAGTAGGGATGGTGGCTGAGAGATGGTGGGAGGTACTTGCTCAAGATCATGCTTGATACACTCAGCTCCCTGTTGGGTATTTCCTGGTGTCTGGTACAGCAAAGCACAGCTGTCTGAGCAGTGTAGCTCAGATATTCATGGTACAGATGAGCTTTCCCACTGCAGATGCTCTCACACAACAGCCAAGCTCCAAAGGAAAGGCAGAGGGCAAAAATGCTGCTGTCATGCAAACCCCACAGACCTGGACAGCCTCAAAAACAGTAATAGGCATAACCCAGTGGTTAGGGCACAACTAAGGGAGTGAAGGTAATCCTTTAAGGAGAAAATAGACGAGAATTCCTTGGATTTGTAGAGCTGCAATAGCATTAACTGCAGCTGCCTTTAGCTGGGTGAGAATTGGCCTTATCATCCCAGGAAGGGATGAATTCTCCATCACTTCCTCCTTCAAGTACAGAGCCTTGCCATTTCTGAGCCCATACGCTCAAGCTGGGGATGATTAAAATTGGGAGGTGAGAACAAAACCACCTTACTGAGGTGTTTTTGACTGCCCAGAAAATGGGCAAGTCAGGGAAATCCTCCTGCTCCACTGAGCTTGCTCCCACCAACCACTCTGAGACAAACACTGGGACTACAAAGGACATGGAGAAGTTACTGATGGCTCCTGCTCGTGCCCAGGGCAATAAATAACCTTTAAGGTGATGCTGATGCAGAAAAGGATGTGAAATACTAGAAATACTTCCAGAAAATCAATAAATCCCACCAGTCTAATGATCTGGATTTACCATGTATGATTCCAGGTCATTTTTACTCACAGATATAAGAAGTCACAACATTAAGATTTCTTAGGATGCTGTACAATGGCAACGCAGGAATAAAATAGCACTCCCAGCCATGAAATCACATCTATTTTGATACTTGAAAGCAATTTTGGAAGTAGGAGTCCCTTTGGAATTGAAGTGAAAACGCTGCAAGGAAAAATTCAATACAATTTACGTTGTATGTAGAAGGCATGTGGGAAGTCGGCGATAAAGTGCAGCTGACCTCTCCTGCTGTCTCTCAGGAAATCAGAACTCAGTCTTGCCTGTTACAACTATTATTTAATAGTTGGGGAATGGCAGCATTTAGAGACTTGTGGACAGAGGTCTTTCAGTGAAGAACTCACAACAGCCATTTTGTCCTGGTTTCCAGGAAGAAAAGGTTACTCCTGGAGCCTAAGAAAACTGTCACGAAATTCTCGAAGGAAAAAAGAAAACATAAAAATCCAAACAAACAAAGAAAACATTTCACTACAACCCATCTTTGGAAAAATATAAAAATATTTTTCCACCCAGAGAAATAACTATAAATAATGTTTGAACTATTAAAAGAGTGAACGCAGAAAAAGGCTATTTACATAGGAGTGTTTTGTGCTGTTTCAGTCTAATTTGTCACTGATGTAGGAGCCTCATACGTTAGCTGGAGGAAATCCAGAGTTTTCAAAGGTTTTCTGTCAGGGCTTGAAAAGCTGCCAGTTTTTTTAATGGAGCCGAGCAGTCTCAGGCCTGTTGTTCTCAAAGATTTTGTGAGCCAGGGCTGAATGTTAGCAGGAAACAGAGCCAAGTGGGCTTCCTGAGCGTCTGAGAGAGGAAACACTGTAATAAGCATGGAGGCTGTGGTTAAAAATAACTCTGGTATATAAAGGCTGCAAGGATCCCCTCGCGCTCACACTCGCGCTGCCTCTTGGCCGCTGCTTCCCGCTGACTCCATGGGAAGGAGATGCTTCGCCATCCCCTCGGAGCAGGTGGTTTTTCAGCAGAAAAAGACAGAAAACAGCCCACGGAGAAGCCGAGCACAAGGCAGCTCTTATTGAGTTTCCAGCAGGCAGGATCCAGGCTTTATTTCGAGAGCCTTGTCAGGCTGAGCCGGGCCACGGACACGGAGTGTTTCAGCGTCTAACTGTGGGCTGAAGTAAAAGTTATGTTGAAAAAAAAAAAAAAAAAAACCTCGGTTTTTTCTGTGATACTCTAACTGTGGGCTGAAGTAAAAGTTATGTTGAAAAAAAAAAAAAAACACCTCGGTTTTTTCTGTGATATGAAACCTGAAAAGGGGAACAAGGCGAATCGTGGAAGGTTCTTGAGCAATAGGTGAAAGGGCCCCCCGAATTGTGACCACCAGGCCCAGTGTGGCTTGGACCACTTCTGCCAGAGGAGCTTTGGTCGCGCCCTGTGCCCCCCGGCCCGGCTGGAGGAGATGCATGTGGCAACCACAGACCGAGGATTGGCCACCCACCGTCAATCAGAGCTCTGCAGTCCCTCTGCCTCAGCTCCTCAGCCTGCTCCTCCTCACCGAATTCATTTTGCATGGAACTAGGCCCGTCTTTTCTCTCACAGAAGTGATTTTCCTTGCAAATGTGGGATAAAACCCGCGCTGGTTATTTGGTAAATTAAGGCACCTTTTTCCCTGCTGTAACCTGACACTAACAGCCCCATGCAGTCCATGCTGAACACTTCTTTGTAGCTCACATTATGCTGTAATTGGCAAAACACATTCTTCCCAGGCTTATGTTTTTATTACAAACATTTATTTGGCGCTTTATGTGGCAAATGAAAAGAGAATTTCACAACTCATTCTACAAAGTTGCATTGTATCAGGCTGTCCCTTGAAAAAGCATTTTATTGCTCAAGAATAGCTGTAACCGTTGAAGGGGTTTCAACAGCGTTGTTCTCTCCATCTACAATTGCTTTGTATACTACAGCACCAAATATTAATAGTTTTGATCAGTATTAACCCTGACAGCTGGCACTTGATTCCACCCTCAGCAGTAAGTGTGACATTCCTCACAGGCATCAGCTGAACAATTTGGAGTAAAAGTTCAGGTGTGTGGAACAAAATAAGCTGAAGCTTTGTTTCTGAATAGCATTTTCTATGAAAGCATTTTCTATGAAACACAAAGCACTGTTCCTAAGCTCAGACATAGCCAGGAATTTAAATATATAAATATCCTAAAATGTAGGCATTAATAGCTCAAGAAAAAAAAAAATATCACAATAAAGGACACAAGCATCTGGAAAAAAGTCTATCCCGAAATATCCCACTGAAGCTTCAAAGCTTAACCATAATTAGAGAAATAATTGTGATCATGGAAAAAAATTATATACCATATTGAATATTTCAGTGATGTAAGTCTGCAAGGACTGGAGAGGCCAGGAAGACAAATGAAATCAGCTGCTCTGTATATGCAGCCTGTCCTGTCTTCCTCTCACTGGCCAATTCATGCCTCTGATTCACACTTCCATGTATTCAAACAGGGAAAGTAATTCCAGGCAGCCAGCAATACCAATTAACAGCGTCATGGTTAATGAAATGCTTGCTCCAATATTTCCCATTACTTTACTCTGGGACGTATGACTAATAAATCATACAGGTGCAGTACAAAGATGGTATTTTATGAAGGAGAACTAAACCCCACATGTTCATCACGTTAAACAAGGCTTTGCAACCTACACCCTACATGAACTCCTACTTTGTGTGTTTGGTGAATAAAGCTCCACTTATCAGATCCAGCCATAACCTATAACCATGTTTTACATGCCAGCAAGGGAAAAAAACCCAAAGCCTTCCTCACTCCTCAGTAATTCTCTCCTTTTTGAGCTTTGTCCAGTCTTCTCTCCCACTCCCCCAGTTAAAACACGTAAACTTCAAAGTGGCAAAAAACTCTGCTAAGAAGGGCACCTGCATCTGTGCTGACTCAGACTGCAACAGATCTCACAAATTAAAAAGAGGAAAAAAAGCAGCTGACTGGGGCTTTGATGTCCCCTCAGACAGATTTCTTTTTCCCCCTACATTTATTAAACCCCAAACACAGTTCTCACTTCTAAACCCAGTCAGCTTGGCACATCTGACAACACTTGCTGTCCTAAGTGGACATGACAGATAAGACACCATTTCCCTTTTCCTCCTGTCATCTCCAACCAGTTATACAAATTTTCTATTAAAAATGGAGGCCAGGAATGACACGACCAGTATGAACACTCCTGTATTCCAGAATTAAATGAGTTTCATCCTCTTGGGTTTCTGATCTTGTAGAGCCCATGATATATTTGTTAACCATAAGAGTAATTTTTCTGAATGAAATCACATAGGTACTTCTGCCCTATGCTTCTGTTATTCCATGCTCCAGTTGCCCATTTCTTCACTAAATATTTGCTTCTGTAATCTAAAGTATTTGGCAGCAACTGAAAACTACTTGTCATGATCAGTGACTGACATTTCAAGCAGTTTTGCTAATATGATTCAACATGCTTGCCAAGTTTTGGAAACTGTGGTATCAGTTCACACTTCTGTAAAAAAAAAAAAAAAGAAAAAAGAAAGTTTTTTCAAACCTGTTTTAATTGACAGCTGAAAGGGACATCTGCAGTACAACATATGGGCATTCAGCACACATCAGTAAAAGCTGGCAGAAACAGAGCTACATACCTAATCAAAGCTGATAATTTAAAAAGTGGCATATGTTATTTAGGTTTGAAGAGTCCCCAGATCAAAAATTACAAAAAAATTATTTACAGCTGAATGCTATCATTCTTCACACAGCAAATTCAAGTAGCAATACATAATTGCCTCAATTATATTCACTAAATAGCTGAATTTTTGCATGATTTATTCAACCATGAACATATTTTCCTGCATATTTCTGAGAAAAGTTTTATTTATATAGTTTGACTTACATATTGAAATGGAATTTAAGCTGGTTTCCCTCTGCATTGATGTGAGTCGGCCTTGCTAAAGCAGGTTGGAAGCATCACAGCTTGACTTTGCTGATCTTTTGGGAGCTAAGTTAATAAGGCTTTCACTAAGATTGCCATCACAAGGAATTGAAGGGATAGAACTGCCAATAATCACGTTGAAAAAGCAGAAGTGCTAAAAAATATTTCTGTTCTCTCTTTGGGAAAAAGCCAGATGCTGTATCGAGATCAGACAATAATGATGTTGAAATACTTTCCATTACAGTAACTAAGGAGGATGTTAAAACAACTGCTACTCATCTCAAACAGTATTAAGTTGCCAGGTCTGGGTAATTTAGAAGTGAGTGTTTCCAAAGAACCAACTAAGGACATATCCAGATGGTTAATGTTTATTATCAATTCATTTCAGAGCAGTGGGGAAGCCCCAGGTGACTTGGAGAATGTTAATATTATGTCAATATTGCAACAGGGTAAACAGAATGACCTAGATATGCCTGTCAGTGTTACATAAACCTGGGCAGAGACAGGGAGGATTGAGACATAAAAAGAATTCTAAATAAAGATGGTTTGGTTAATGACATTTGTGATGGTGTTTTGAATAAGTACGTGTCTTGGTGCAGTGTGATTTTCACAGTAAGAAATAAGCACATGACAAATTAACATGGTGTGCACATGCAAACTGGTCCAACCACAGGCCAGTACATCTGGAAATGGAATTTAGATTTTATCAAGCAGGTTTATTGGTTCTTGACCTTTTTTTATCATTACTTGCCATTCAATGTTGTTAACAATAACCTGGAAGAAAACAGAAATTGTTTCTGGTAAAGCCCTAGATGACAAAGATCACAGAAGTGCAACATAATTTGAAGAACATGTCATTGTTCAAGGATTATTTTAACTGTCAGGGCAGATACAAACCCCACTCATGGCAATACAGAGCCACAGGTCCAGGAATGGAACATGCAAGCAGCCCTGCTTTTTGGCATGGACAAAAATAGGTTCCTACATAGGCCAACAGGGAATTATTCAGAAAAACTGGGACACCAAAATTGCTCTTCTCTCAGACATCTTGTTAATGGTATCTTTCACAGCCTCTACCTTCCTGTGCAACCCTAAACCAGCTGGATTTCTCCCAGTGGTTCCAGTTCTCTTGATGCTTCCTAGCCCTGCCATCAGCATTCCCATCAGGTTTGCTCCACCTTCCAGTCTTCCCCATGTCCTGTGTGCTCTGCTTTCAACATTGCCAGAAATTCAACCTTCTCAGGAAGCCTGGGAGCCAGCACTGAGTGCAGGGGGTGGTGCTGGCCAGGACTGGGGAGCTGAGAGAGTACCATGGAATCCCAGGATGGTTTGGATTTGAAGGGACCTCAAGGCCCACCCAGTGCCACCCCTGCCGTGGCAGGGACAGCTCCCACTGTCCCAGGTCACTCCAAGCCCCATCCAGCCTGGCCTTGGCACTGCCAGGGATCCCCAGCTGCTCTGGGCACCTGTGCCAGGCCTGCCCACCCTCACAGCCAGGAATTCCTTCCCAGTATCCCATCCATCCCTGCCCCCTGGCAGTGGGAAACCATTCCCTGTGTCCTGGCACTCCATGGCATGGAGCTGGGGCAGAGGAGGCCTTTGCCAAGCAGCTGCTCAGCAGAAGACCATGACAAAGGGCACAAGTCAAATCCTTAAAGAGAAGTGACTCATACTTGTCTGCTACTCCACTTTTCCAGTCTCAAACCTCAAGAAAGACTATGGAAATAGCTCAGAGGAGAATCACTAAGAAAAAAAGTATTAAAGGAAAATATGTTTTCCTAAAAACTTAATGAGCCACTTCAGCTCATCAAAAGGATGGCTCACCTTCATCTGTCAGTCCCTGCATGGGAATCAGCTCCAGTCATGAAAGGTCTGGTCAAAAAGGCTCCTTTCTCCAATTAATTCATGACGTTACTTTATTCAGACAAAAAACCTACAGGATAAAATCACTGTCCCCAAATTAAGATGAGTGTCTCTGACACATACCTGTATATTTCATTTTATGTGGTTGTTTACATCATTTTATCAACTTCCTTGACAGCAGATTCTAAAATGTGCCTACTCAGAACCTGCAGTTTAAAATAGAAAAAAAAAAAAGTATACTCAACAGAACTGTGGCAATTTGAGAGGCAGGCAAGGAAATCCTCTGTCTCATTTCAATATGAAGGGGTTGGTCACGGTGTTACCTGTACTGGGTAATCTAGGCGCTAAGAGGAGTCATTTTCAGGTCGTTTACCCTGGTATTACTATCATTACTAGTTTGCTCTAGGTGCAATCAGGACTTTCTGGGAACAATCCCTGAGAAAGGAGTTTTTTGTTTGTTTGAGTTCTGTAATGACTCAGAGCTGGGGCAGCCAGGTGACGTGGGTATTGCACCAGCCCATCCAGCATCGAGCTCCAGTGCGCACAGCCCCAGCTTGGGTTCTTCTATTAACGTGCAAAATCTTGACTGCAGTTCCTTAAAAAGTTTCTCCTTGATCTGAAAGCAACAAAAGACAGCAGCAGCAACACCTAGGAAAATGAACTTTGCCATATAAAAAATGGCTGAGTCCGTGTTTACTTTGGCTGGAAGGCAAATCACACATCATTTAGCTCTCCTCTACCCACAGAAGATTAACAAATACTTTCTAATCTCACATTCTTCACATTTATACACCAGTGGCATCACTCCTGATCTGTGCTAAGTGAGATCACTGCCAGGATCTTGCGTTTAGGTATGTAAAATAAGAGTTGTGAGCAGCAAAAAGACAGAAAATGTCAGCACAACTGTCACAGACCGAGTGGAAGGTCATGGCAAAGTTGTTCTCAGTTTGCGCAGAACCAGTGACTCACAAGGTAAATAAATTCTCACATTTGTCTCCCCAGGTTTAGTGCAGCTCTCAATTTTTAGCCTAACTGCTTTTCTTGAAAACAAAAAGAAACTAAAGGCAGTGAATTTATTATTTTGTTTTGGCTTTCATCCTCTCTGCCCACTAAACGTTACACAAAGAAAATGCAGAGTTTGGAGATGGAGCCATAAACAAAGTCCTTCCAGTGTCTGCTGGAAGGCAGCATCCGATTGGAGCTTCTCAGTGAAACCTACACGTCCAGTTGTATATCCTAGAAACAAAATATTTTGTTATAGCTGTTGCTGAAATCACAAGCACATAAACTGACACAGACATTCAGGGTGTGTTATCAAGGGAGTATTCACATTCATTCTGAATTCATCAGAGTATATTTTCTTGGCTGACTCACAGCCCCATATATACGTATCATTCACTTACGGACGTTTTATTAGAGGAAAAGAGTTTACATTGAAAGATTACACAAGTGTGACATTACAGAGCCATGAGTCACACATCTTTGTGTACAGCGTTACCATGCATTCAGTGTATTGATTCTGCTCCACTCACAGAAGTTTGGCTGCTCCTTCTGGCCAACCTGTGAACTTTTAGAATGAAAACTATAGAAAGTTAAACAAGAGATATTCCTGATTTTAAAACACGTGTAGCTATTGAAACGATCATTTATTCACCCTAGCAACTGAGTTTTCCCGAGGTGGTTAAACACAGCCACAAGCCTGGGATGGGCTCTGGTGAACAGGCTCAAAGTGCTTGGGAGAGCCAGAGCCCATCAAGGGTATTGTTCCTTCCTCTAAACCTAAGAGCTGTTCTCCTGCACCCTCCTAATTTTCAGCTCACTTAGAAACCCCTCTGAAGTGACGGCAAAGGAAGTATGGAGGAGGAAAGGAGAAAGCACAGCTTTCTTTGAACAGGCTCTCAAAGAATCAGTCTATCCCTTGACAGATCATAGCTTTTCCCCCCTTCAGATCTGTCACTTCTGCTCCTGGATGATGGCCAAGCCGCCAGGATCCTCAGAAACAGGAGTCTGGAGCACGTTATCAGAAGCTATTGGAGAATTGCTCCTTCAGAGTGAGCATCTGAGCTAGAGGCCAAGGTAAGGGAGAAGAACAATCTTCCCTTCTGAAAAATCAAGCCCAAGACCATAAATTGCTTACAATGAGCGGAGATCACAGAAGCTACGTGCATTTTTTCTCTCATAATGTCACATTGCAACATTGATTTTGGCAATCTTTGTGCAGCAAATGGAAATTCTGCTACAGATCTGGACTTCCATGAAATGTAAAACTCCAGCCAGGACCACGCAAGAGTGGCATCAAACACCTTTCTGTCAGCACCAAGATGCATCTGGGAGCTTTAGGGTGCCCAGTGCCAAGAGACCCCAACATCAGCTCAGCAGTTACCCATGGCAGCAGGGCATGTCTCCCTCCCCCACCACACCTCCACTCTTCTTCCACCTTCTTTTTCTGTCTGACTGCACCACACGCCCCAGGGATGAGGCTGGGTTGTGGGGCAGCTGCTCAGAGGTGTGGGGATCAAAACCCTAATACACGGCGTCTTTCTTAGTGTCCCCAGGGCAAGGACCCCTCAGTGCTCCCCATCCCACAGCACAGCCTCTGTTGAAGCTGTAGCTATCAGCGTCCCCTCATGTCACGGATGCTCCCTCGGTGTTTCCAGGTCAGGGAGCCCTTGCTGCCTCCACCCCCACAGCACGATCCCCTCGTGTCGGGAAAGATCCTGTAGGTGTTTCCAGGGGAGGGTCCCCTGTGGCCCCTCATCCCACCCAAGTCCCTCACGGTGTCTCTTAGCACAGCACAGGGTCCCTCAGAGTCCCTGCAGCAGAGACGGAGATCCCTTGGCATTCCCCAGCTCACTTGTGGCACAGACCCCTCAGTGTCCCGGCACCGGCCCCAGCCCCAGCCGGGGGTCGCGGCTCCCGGGCCCTGCCCCAGCCGGGGGTCGTGGCTCCCGGGCCCTGCCCCAGCCAGGGGTCGCGGCTCCCGGGCCGCCCGCTCGCCCCGCTCGAGGGGAGGCGGCGAAGGGGCCGGGGCCCGTCCCCGCTCCGCTCCGCCCCGCTCGGGCTGGGACCGCCGCCGCCGCCGCGTCCTTTTATACCGGGGCTAAATTTAGGCTGCGCCCGAGCCGCTGCCTCCCGCCCGCCCCGTCCGGGACGCGTTTCCTCCGCTCCTGCAATTGGCCTGGGGCCGCCCGCGCCCGCGTTATAAGGTGCGGAGGGCGGCCGGCCGCGCTCGTCCCGCACCATGGCGCTGAGCGACACCGCCCTGCCCTCCTTCGCCACCTTCGCCAGCCCCTGCCGCGAGAAAGCCCTGCACGAAGTGAGTGTCCCCCGCGCCCCGCACCGCCGGCTCCGCGCCCCGCTGCGCCCCGCGTCCCCCAAGGCGAACGGCAGCTCTAACCCTGTCCCTTTTCTCTCTCCCCAGAGGTGGAAGTGTGAGCAGGAGGCCAAGACCCCCGCCGGCACCTGGGGCGGCCTCTCCCCACGCAAAGAGGATGAGGATCTCAACAACGTGCTGGATTTTATCCTTTCCATGGGCAGCGATGGCTACGGCCAGGGCGCTGCCGGCGGGGACTATGCCCCTGCCCAGGGCGAAAGCGGTGGCTTTTACCAGACGAACCCGTCCCCGGGATGCTACAATGCCCTGGAGCAAGGCAGCCCCCCGCCCTACAACGCCGGCATCGTGCCGGAGATGATGCGTTCCGAGATGGACTCCAACTACTGCCCTCCTGGAAGCGTCCACGGCCGCTTCTTTGTGACACCCACCTTCGGGGGTCCGCAGTTCGTTGAGAACATTAAGCCCGAGCCCGACATGGACAATTATGGACCGGTCCTGGGTCTGGTGCCCCAGGCTTGCCCAAAGATCAAGCAGGAGGGGAACGCGACCTGCATGATGGCCTACGAGCAGCCCCGGGTGGCCAGTTCCCCGCAGATCCCCGGGGCAGAGACGCCCCCGCTGAGCCCCGACGATCTCATGGTGAATGACTGCCACTCGCAGATGATGTGCCCCTCATCCGTGTCCTACCAGCAGAGTTACCACCCGGCCTCCGGCTTCCACCACCCGCAGACCCACCTCCAGTACCAGAACACCTCCCAGTTTGGCCTTTTCGAGGACAGCCTGCCCTTACAGCCCTCAGCTCCTAGGGGCATGCTCACCCCTCCTTCCTCCCCTCTGGAGCTGCTGGACTCCAAACCAAAGCGGGGACGCCGGTCCTGGCCGAGGAAGAGGACGGCCACTCACACGTGCAGCTACGCCGGGTGTGGGAAGACCTACACCAAGAGCTCACACCTGAAGGCTCACCTCAGGACGCACACAGGTAATTATTGCTGGTGGCCTTCATGCGGAGACGTGCTGGGTGCCGGTTGGGATAGCCCCATGTAAAACAGTTTGCAGCCGGGGCTTCTACCCTGTAGTCTGTTAAATTCACAGCTGGTGGTCAGGTCTGTAACATCTAGGTGTTTACCTGTGTAGTCAAAGCTTTTCTAGGGGCTTCTGAAGCCCTTTCTCCAAAGATTTTCACTGCAGGTATAGGTGAAAATCTTTGGAGAAAGGGCTTTGTGGTAAAGGAATTTCTAGTAATTTAGCTTAAAAGCACTTGGGTCTTGCTGTGGAAGGGCTTGGTAGCGAATAAAGGGATACGCTGGAGCAGAGCTCGGCAGGTTGCCTGGTGTGTGATGCCATGCTGAGTCACGCTGTCCGGTTTCCCCAAACAGGTGAAAAGCCCTACCACTGCAACTGGGAAGGCTGCGGCTGGAAGTTCGCGCGCTCGGACGAGCTGACCCGGCACTACCGCAAGCACACGGGGCACCGGCCCTTCCAGTGCCACCTGTGCGACAGGGCGTTCTCCAGGTCCGACCACCTGGCTCTGCACATGAAGCGGCACATGTAGCCCCGGGAGCCTGCCCTGCCGCCAGTGGACCTTGCTTAACTGCTCAGGTGCAGAAGGGTTAAAAATCTGTAGCTGGTACTACACAGGGAGGCACCGCCCGACGCTCCAGGACGGACAGGGGGCTCCGAGAGAGGGGGCTCAGCCCGGCACCTCGCGGGGAATCTGCCGTGCCCCAGGCACGGACCCGCCCGTCCCGGTCAGCACAACAGGGGTTAATTTATGCAGCTTCTGTGAAGGGTAAACTCCGTAAGACTCCATACAGATTGTATAGAAGAAGCTGTAAATATGTTTTTTTTTCCCCAATTCTAACTGCCCATTCCTAAGCTTTATAAGACAATGTTTGTATGGAAACTGCCTGAAGTTGACCCTAGAAGAGATAAAATGAATGTTACGGTAGCTGACGATGTTAGTTTAGATCTCAGTTGAAGGCATGGCTAAGAGAACACTCCTCTTGTTAGACTGTTCGGTTCACAGGTGCAATAGTATTCTTGTTTGCCATGATCTACACTAGAAGTACAGGGCTTGATGTCTTGTAAGAAAATAACCTATTTACTGTAATTTTTTTATATATTGTAAATAGTTTTATACAATGAGAAATATTGTATATGTAAATAGAAGACAAATGGGTATTTTGCCTATTTCTGTTTTTATAAAAACATAATTTTTCAATGTTTGAAAACATTTCATCTTTTTAATAAAATAAGTTTTTAATTGCTGTGATTCTTATTCTCCTTTGAGATATCCCTGTTACTTTTTCCCTGATGGGTGGACCAGCAACCACCTGACTGTGTTTCAAATTATCAACAACTGTAACAAGACACTTAAAAAAATCTGAGCCATGGATTTGTCTTAAATAGATAACAGAATAAGTAAGGTATTCTCAGTGGTAAATAAGATATAGTACAGTGCTTTATCAAAAAATAAAATAGGAAAGTAGACCATATTCAAAATATACTTCCTAAAAATGGTTAAGTAAGCAACACTGTAATTTCAGTCTCATTTCTAGTTTATGCTAGACTATTTTAATAGCATTCTTAATGTTTTCCAGATGCAGTTATAGTTTTGCCAGCAGTGTGTGGGTTTTTACTATAAATTTAAACACTGCATTTTTGTAATTATGGGGGCTTATTTTAAGGCATTCTTGTACATAAATTATCCTTGTTCTCAAGAACTTTTAGTGCAGAATTCCAATAGAACAGTAGTGGAATTCAAGCATGAATTCACAACACAGGTTAAAATACCTTCATAACTCATTCCCCACAACTTAAATTCACCTAATAATTTGTAGTGCCACCTAGATTTCAGGAGTTAAGACACTTATTAAGTATTTGGGGGGAAAATCAGTCAGAAATTGAGATTCTGAAAACTAATTGCAAGTAAACTGGATACTGCAACAGCTATAACAGTAAAGACAGCTACAAAAGTCAAATTGAGCCCCCCGAAAATTCTTCACAGCTGTAAATGAGCTCAGAAAGCCAGACAGTAAATCCAAGTAGTTGTTCTGACAGTCTGCTGGACATCCTCTGTCTTTACAGCTCCTGTGTTGTGGTGAGTTTTGATACTTGTGTACCACTGCTAATCAAATATGCAGATTCAGCTTAATATTGATGCATTTTTTCCTTAACATATGGGTACTTGGAACTCGGTTTTAATCAAGACTGTGACCTTTTTTCTAACTTTACGTGTTAGAATACACAAGAATGAAATCAACAGGAATGCATTTATAGTAACTACAAATATAGCTGTTCTTCTGTGAAAGCAAAGGCTGAAGCTGACCATGTGGAACAGATGTATTTTGGGCTTCTAATCATTGGCATGGAAGAACGAGTTCCACATTTCACTTTTGTAGTTCTTTCAGAGTGAAATATAAGGGAGCTTTAGCATTTCTTCATCAAAAACAAAACTCATTTATTTGCTAGAAAAAAAAAATTGCACAATCTGATTCCAGAAAGTGAGGATGACTTAAAGATGTTCTAAACTTGGCACATTCATTGTTGCAACAGTTCTAGGTATTTCCTTCTCTTTCCCCATAGCTGAATATTTTCATATTTCAGCATGTCCTTTGGTGTTTATAACTTTAAGAAGACAACTTTTAAAATTCTTACCCTCATCTCTTCATACTCACCTGGCTTTCCCTTGCTCTTTCTGAAGAACTGGAAATGGTTAATAGTCATTCCCAGTTTTTGTTATAACCCAGGTTTCAGTGACACGGTGCAAGCTTAAACAATTCCCTTTTTTGTGATGCAACTTAAAAGACAAAGAGGTGTGACACCTCAGCCCCGTGTCTGCCTTGGGAAGGGCCCAGCCAGAGCTTTTGCAGTCATGGAGGAGATCTTGGAAGCATCACAACATCCCAGCACACTTACCTGGTTCTGCTTGTCCCCAGCCCTCTCCTGACCTCTGGCTGGTCTAACCGGTTTTCTTCCCTTCCAAATCCTCAGCCTGGAGAAGGGAAGGCTCCAAGGAGAGCTCAGAGCCCTTTCCAGTGCCTAAAGGGGCTCCAAGAGAGCTGGAGAGAGACTTTAGACAAGGGCTCAAGTGCCAGGACACAGGGAATACCTTCACATGGCCAGAGAGCAGGGTTAGATGGGACATAGAGAAAAAATTCTTCCCTGTAAGGGTGGTGAGGGACTGGAATAGAATTCCCAGAGAAATTGTCACTGCTTCATCCCTGGAAATGTTCAAAGCCAGCTTGGACGGGGCTTGGAGCAACCTGATCTAGTGGAAGGTGTCCCTGCCTGTGGCAGGGGTGGAGCAGGATGGATTTTAAGCTCCCTTCCAACCCAAACCATTCTGGGATTCTGGGATTCCAGAACAGCTGCAGCCTGTGAATGGCACGAAGGCATTGTGCGCTGCTCAGGGCCTTTGTGCAGAAATAAAGGTCACCACAGTCACCAACCCTTAAAAAACCCTCATGTGGCTACTCTGCAGCACCCACCACACGGGGTGCTCCTCCTCCTCCAGTGCCTCAGTGTGGGAGCATCCAAATCTGCCTCTGCTCCAGGTGAGAGTCTGGCTGTGGGGGTTATCACCTCTGCTGCCTCTGCTCCTGCTCACTAAAAAGTCTTCAGGTAAGACAGTTGATATCTGCTATCAAGCAGATATTTGTGTTACCAAACAGTGCTCAGACCCTGATGAGCAGTGGAGATGCGGAAAGAGGAGCAGGTGGTGCTCTCTGAGTTTTCAGATTAGTGACTCAACTGAAAATAGAGCAGAGGAATCCTCATACATAAATATACAAGACCTCATGTAAAAATATATAAAGCCAGTCCTCTGAATGTGGGAAGGGATGGGGGGACAAAGCACTAATAAAAGTTCACAAGAAACTTTCTTGTCATTGTTTAAGGGAGGGCATCTGTGATAATAGCTGTGTGGTCTTTACAGGAAACTGCACGTTCTTGAATCTTGAGATCATCTTGCAGCAGAAAAAAAAAGAGATGCTGATCTCATTCTTCTCACATTCTATTATGAGTAATTGTCAACTTTTTTTCCCCCCTTTCTTTAATTGTTTTAAATGAGTACATCCAAAGATACGCTGTAATTCCAGTGATCTACCCAGCTTCCCCTAGTCAGCAGGAAGCCACTAATGTTCTACATCTTCTCATAACTGACCATCAGGTTGTCATCTCTTAAGTAATTTTGTTCTAATTAACCATCTGCCTCCCAGGGAGCATCCAGTGACCACAAGCTGCAGCTATCCTGGATTTGATTTTAACATACCAGGGAAAGGAAAAAAACTACAGAAGTTTTAGTTAAACCTAAAGGGAGGAAATGTAGAGTCCATTGAAAACAAGATTTTCACATGTATTAATGTAAGACACCACAGCCATGGGCTCCCTATTGTTATAAGAGAGATTGTGAGGTGAGTTAGAGCAGGTTAAGTGCAGAAACATGCAAATCATGCACAATGATCCTAGTCAAAACTTAGGTAAATATTGCCAAACTCAGGTACCATCTAGAGCAGTCACTGCTCAAAGTCGGATCATTCCACGTAGAGTTTCAGGGCATTGTTTCACTCTGCTAAAAACGCTTTTTCCTCACCCACTGACTTGAGAAGAGTCAGACTCCTCTGAGATGGGACCTCACTGTCAGAACACACTGTAATTCTGAAACAGCCCAGAGCAGGACCAGGTCCAGCTGCTGCAGGGCCGTGTGGCTCGGTCCCCTTTTGGGTCTTGAAGGTGACACTGCGCCCTGTGCTCACCCAGCACCATCCCAGCACTACCCCAGCACCCTGTGCACACCCAGCAGCACCAGCCCAGCACCCTGTGCTCATCCAGCAGCACCCCAGCACCCTGTGGAACAGCCCAGCACTCTGTGCACAGCCAACGTCAGGCTGCAGCATCGTGGCAGCGCAGCAGTGCCTGTGAAACAGCCCAGCACCACACCAGCACTCTGTGCACAACCAGCACCCGGCAAGCCAGCAGGCAGGACACTTTCAAATCTCTACATTTTTAACCCTGAAGTGGAAGGCTGGACTAGAAACCCTCTGGCTTTTCTGGAAGTTTATTTTTGATTCGGTATTGTAGCTAATCACATCTGGAA
The DNA here is from genome assembly GCF_017590135.1 of Pyrgilauda ruficollis. Taxonomy (NCBI): domain Eukaryota; kingdom Metazoa; phylum Chordata; class Aves; order Passeriformes; family Passeridae; genus Pyrgilauda; species Pyrgilauda ruficollis. Next base: position 70,206 of record NW_024513432.1, on the reverse strand, counting down.
GAGCTGAAGCTTTAGTGCAGGGCATGGCTCACCTAAGGCAGGATGGGGCATTTCAACCTGTGCGAGCCCTTGGTTACTCACAGCCATTTACAAACTGCCTGAAAACATTGACTGGCTCTAAACTTTGGTCTTCCATCCACAAGAATGCCAAAATAAGTTTGTCCACTCTTCAAATTATAGGATCGTGTGGTTCTGTGGTTTTCTGTGGTAGAAGCTGTGTGGTTTCTTAAGCTATTTTGTGCACCTCTAACACAGAGTAGCTGTTAGGCTTTGCTTAAATTGAATTTTTGAAGCCAGAATCCCAAGCTCTAGCAATTTCTTTTGCTATATTTAGAAAAAACAACTGCAACAAAGTAATGTAGCCATCACTATGGTAACTAGCAAAAAACTCAACCCAATCCCCATGTAATTTAGCAGGGAGAAAGCCATCCCCAGTGCTAGCATCCGAAACCTAGTTGGTGGCATCGACAAACTAAAATTCCTGGGTGTCCTCGAAGCAGCTGCTCTCAGCTGCGTCTGTCCCAGGTCCTGCCTGTGCAAGACATGTCCTCAATGCTGTGAGTGAAGCAGTCAGAGCTTTGGCACTGCAGCAGCTCCTCTGCCATGCCCCCGGCTCTGGCAGCACTTCCCACCGATCTGGCGGAGTAATTGGTTTACAAGCCAAACACCAGTCTAAACCAGTCTAACCTAAAGCACACGGCCATGCTCAGTTCACAGGCCCTGGAGGTAACTTGTGCAATGTTTTGATTCCCAGAGACCCCACAAAGCTCTGTATCATTTGATCCCAAACAATCCATTCCCTGTCATTTCAGCTGAGATTGGGAGCAGCCCCTGCCACCAGCCAGCACCTTCCACTTGCATTACACAAAGGATGCATAGATTCATCCTGAACTTGTTAGGTAGAAGATATATTTTATCTACTCTTTTGAGGTTTGATATTTCAGCCTCAATTATTTAATCTTACAGTATTTACTGCAGACTAAAGAGGAACCATAAGGACTGCACTGAAGGGGTTAACTTTACCAAAACCTCCTTTCTAAGCACAAGGAGAGCAGAAACAACCAAGTTTTCATTTATTCTGTAACCACTGTTAGCATTAGTTACCTCATTTACCTGCTCTCATTGTAAGTCCTTTTAGCAAATCAGAAGTTTTCTTCCTGTTGTTGTGAGCATAAATTCAGCAACACAGAAACTGCAGGTGAATTTACCTGCTGCAGGTTTATAACTAGAATACTGCTTCAAATCACTTTTACTTTAGTTTCTTCATATAGCTCAGAGCATACCTGGAGTTCTGACTCATTATGTCACTAAGAAATATCTGGAATATCATTTTTGGATCATTTTCATTAGGTGAATAACTACTGAGCCTGAGGCTTAAACACAAAAATATCCTCAGATTCTAACAACCACATATTTACAGTCTGTGTGCAATGACAGCATGAGTTTTGTTAGCTTAATTATTTTATATTATATTGTAAAATAAGGGATAAAGAATGCCTGAATGTCCTTTCTGTGGAAGCAAGGGATAGGCAGAGAGCACAGGGCTTTTTCATTCTGAAAATTGTGATCAAATACCTTGAGGGGAAGTTAAACAGCAGAAATATATTGTGTATGCTGCTGGCAGAGTCCTGTGAGATTTCATAAATTAGGAAGGCTACAGCAATTTTATGAGATGCTGCATCAGCACCAATAAAAAGTTTTAATTGTGGTCATAACATTAAAAAAAAACCCACAAAACCAGACAGGAGGGAAAAGGGACTCAGAGTAACTACACTGACTCACGTACAGCAGACGGGAGATTCAGCAGTTCTAGAGATAAACCTGACAAGCACTTCCAGCGTGGGAGCTCAGGATTCCAAGAGGAGAGCTGGGCCTGGGACAGACTTAGGTTCAGTCAATAAATGCAACAATTGTGTTTGAGGTTTAACAGTTGGGCTCAGACCTTGGATAGCCTTTAGGGTGAAATTTCCACATCCTGAATAGAATGGTGATGCTTTTCTTCCCTTCCCAGTGAAGGGGCTCTTAGGCCATGCTGGCTACAGGGGTGTCCTTTCAGATTAAGCCCAGACAAGGTGGATTAGGAAAGAATTCGGCAAAGCATAGGGATGAGAATGCTGTGTATGTCAGACCCCAGAAACTCAAGTGGGAGCAACACATGGAGGGCTGGCTCATGGTTTTATGAGAGATGAGAAGCATGACACAATGAGAATTGGGTAGGGATCTACGACACACTGCACTCAAATCCTCCAAAATGTGAATGTACTGAAAATATTGGAGGGAAACCTGCCTTGGCAACCTGCTGCTCACTTTGGCCAGGTGAGCAGGAGCAGCCAGTGAAGAGCTGGGAGAAGAATGAGTCCAAGTGAGTAAATGGAACAGCCCAACAGTGAGGTGTGTTTTTCCAGCCAGGCAAAGGTTGTCTCCAGTGATCTCCCCAGCCACTCCCAGTGCAGATTGCCAGGACATCCAGCACTGCTGCACACAGACTGCTTGGGAAGGGTGTGGTGTTGGCTTTGGGACTGGTCTGCTCAGCCCAAATCTGGCTGGGACAAGGAAGAAAGGGAAGGACAGGAGGGAAAACGGTGCAGAGGGCACCAGCCAACAGGAAAAATATTTCAGTGCAGAGAATAGAGCTGTTCTTCAAAGCAAGATTCACAAATTTAACAGAAAAACATGAATCTGTGGACAAAAAAAAAAAAAAAAAGTAAAGAAAGAGTGCTGAAATCTCAGAGCTCCAAAAAGTAACTTTCATTTATTATATTAAACAATAACATTTCTCTTATTATATTAAACAATAAACACATGAGATGGGTTAAAATTAAAATACCTTACAATTTGTTATAACATTTGAAAGATAAATATAACCACAATAATGTACATATTTGGAGATATTAGTCAGATTCAGGTCAACATTGCAGTTTCCACTTTGTGTTTCCACCTTTTCAGGTCAGACTGAAGAATGATATATTAATAAAGGGACACCAGAAGAGCACTCTGTACTTGCAACAGCAGAAGGAACCATAGTCATTAGGAGTTTTCATTTGAAACTTAAAGGGAGAGGCAGAAGTTGGAAAAATGAAAATTCCATTTTATAACAAATTAGCCTTTATTTATAAAACTTTCAAGTAAAAAGAGCAGTATATCAACTGATCAAACAGGTGTGTCAATGAATTATAGTTAACATATTTACTCTAAAAATAAATCTTCTATGATTCCATCATACTCCAAGCAGAAGTCCTTTCTAAGAAAAGATGGTTGTTGTGAAGTCTACATAGATGCAATATATAACCAAATATATAACTTGGCTGTTCCACTAGTACAGGAAGGTAATTGAATTAGATCATTATCAGTAGAGATCAATTCACATCAACAGAGTTCCAGCTCTAAATGAGGATTAAGCAGAAATTAAATTCCTGAGAGGGAGGAAAAAAATACAGAAGAAAGGAGAAATCAAACTCTTACACAAGGGAAAGCAACAATTCTACTTGGACCAAAACTCCTTGGGCCACGGTTCTACAGAAGAAATATTCTTCTCAATGGAGAAACACTAAAGAAGAAATAGTAACCCCAAAAGGATTATAAGAATTCAAGAAAAGTGTGTTATCCTTGAGCATAAGATGACAAAATGATTTCTACAATAGTGCCAACAGACTTCACAGATGGGAATTAAAAATAAAAAGACTTATAAAGACACAGCTTGGAACTTCCTACACTTTGAGAGCACAGTACATGGAACAAGATGCAGGAAGGACTGATGACCCTCACAGGGCAGAGGCTCCATGAAGAAAAAGTTGCCCATATAAAAATATTTCCTACAGCATTATTGTGGAGGTATGACTTTTATGAGCATCTGGTTTTATTGCAGGGTGACTGGGAGGTTTTACAGCAAGACAATTTGAAGGTAACTGAGGGAAACCACTGAAGGCAAATGTGAACACACAGTTCTGTGAGGGGCAATGTGGTAATTCAATATCTGTGCCCTATGTGCACTGTCTGCATGTGCAGGTTCAATGTGAATAATTGTCTGTCTGTCCTGTTTAACTGCTGTGCCTCAGTGCTCTGTGCAATCCAGGGCTTTCCACGAGTCATTCCAGTAGCACACATTCCATATAAAACATGTGTGCCACCATAAAACCTTGCTAAACTCTGACCGATCACTCAAGATACCACAGAGGCTAATAATTTATCTCAGTAGAAAGAAGAATCACCCCCACTCTTTCCTCTAAGCCAAATATGCAATGGATATTTGTTCCTCCTGAAGTAAAAGCTTAGGTGGAAATGCAGGAAACACAGAACTGGAATCCAGATGACCAATCTAACTGGAATGAAGCAAGAAAAACATGTTTTCCACCTTTGCCTGTGACTGTTGGAGTGTGTGTATGGGAACAGCTCCCCACAAATAATTTTTTAAAAAGGAAAAGAAAGGAAAGAGGGAAGAGGGAAACTACGAGCAAGCATAGAAGAAAACTCACTGCCTCAGCCCAGAGAAGAAAGATGACATGCAAGATCAGCAGCTGAGCCTACATTCCGAACAGATACTTTAAAAACTACAAAGAATGTGAAATTACATCCAGTGCAGATAATTACTACTTTCTGCCAGGGTTCTCTTACACCTGGCACAGCTAATGGACACAGTTTTTCATGTCAATGAAAGAAATCTTGATACAAATTGATTAGAAATAATTTCTCCTCTTTTCTTTAACCAGGACTTTGAAACTCTCAGAGCCACGAGCTAATCTGAATTTCTGTAAAGATTCAGTTCTGTATCCATCTGTAGTTACAGAATTCATACATACACACCAGCTTTAATATATAGAATATATATGCATATTCTACATATTCATTGTATATACATATTTTATGTACAGCACAAGGAACTATATACTGGACATAGCATGTGGACATGTATATACACACACACTATGATTACAATATACAATACCTCTCTATATATATATGTATATATACACATAGACACAAATAATATGGATCTCACTGTACACTGTATATGCACTGGGGCTGGGGGTATTCACATTTTCCATATCTTACATTGTATGTATTTTCTCTGCCCAAATAGCAACAGGCCTCTTTGTGCTTTAAATTTCACTGGTCTGGAGGAAGAAGAGCAATGTCTTACAATAAAGTTTTGCCTCAAAGAGCAAGTGCAGGTATTGTACAAACACTGAGTTACAGCATAGGGAAAGAATGTGGGGAATCTTCCTTTTTATATGGAAAATTGTGTTAAATACAAAGTGAGAAATCACAGCTAGGTTTTCTTCTACTGCAGTGACAACATTTTGAATCAAGAGTGTTTCAGTAAATTTAAGGTTCCTAAATCTAATACTGTGCATAGACAATATATTGTGTTCTGTACCTGTTCATTGGTTGATCTGCAGTTACTGTCCAAGCAAATATGAGGAAGAGTCAATAAGGAAATAAAAAAATGAGTCCTAACACTATACAGAATGCTGGATTAATTCACATTTCTGCCTCCCTGCTGGACATCTTGAACACCTCATTGGTCTAGAAGCATTAAAAAGTCAGTGTTTTAGGGCCCTGACAAACCAGCAGAAAGTCTTGTTATGGTACAGAACTTCCAAAATGCATCAAGCTCTTTAGTCATCCACCTGTCCCACTGGAGTGACATCATCGCATCCAGAACTGGTATTACTTTCTAAATTTTATTGTAGCAGAAGAGACACCACAAGGACTCGGGTCCAAGTGAACAGGAGGATCTTACACATGGGTACTGTTTGTATAACTGCACTGAGAATCCTGCAGCCACCTGCCTTTGAAAATTGCTCTTTCACTGCAAAAGTTTTATCATGTTACTTAAAGACAGACACAAGTTAGCTCTCAGAGATTTCAAGTTCTATACACCAACAGAAGAGAGAATTTATTGTGGTTTAGTATGTTTGATCATATAATCAAACATATATGAAAGAAAAAATTATTGCAATGGGAAGGGATTTCAAATCAGGTTCTTCAAAATTAGAAATAGCTTCTATTGCATCCCAAAGGGCTCATTAGAGGAAAGTATGGTATTAGAAATAAATCTTCCCTCCTTCTGAGGAGAATAAAAGGTTTACATTATTTGTAGTACTATTAGCAGAGGAGACACAGGGCAAAAGGGGAGTTTTATAACATCCTAAACATGAACAGCTGTGTGTATGCACACCCACCATCCACCTACCTCCCCACAAAAGCCTGAGACTACAAATGCCACGTCCTGGCTGCATTTCAGAGCTGAAAGCTACCAAGATGCTAAAAAAGATCCAGCCTGACTCCTCTGTGTAAGAAAAGCATCCAGGATAAGGCAATCCCAACAGAACAGGGAAAGATTGTTTTCATTCACTGAGCAGGCACTGTCATTGTAGTATGAAAATAAAAGTAAGGAAGCAAGGACATAAAAAATAGAAATGCATTGAAGATGATGAAGGAATATCACATTTCAAAAAAAGAGAAAATATTGTAAGACAAGGGCCACATCAGCAAAAACACAGAATGTAAAGCTTTTGTATTCCCAGAGAACGAAGAGCAGGAAAGAGGACTGCGGACGTTTAAAAATGCTGTGCTAGATCCCTACTCTATGAGACAGAAAATTCCAAGGCAAACACAACTGAAGGTTTAGAATTCCTGTAATCAGAAAAGGCATTTCTAGTAAGCAAATTAAATTCACAGACTTATTTTTTTTCTATGACATGTCAAACACATTCTGTGTTGTCTTTTCCAAGTGGAAGCATTCAGTGCATATAAAACCTGTCCCTGCCTGGTCTGGGTCCTGCAAACTGGATTTTAGAGCCAACCCAGACAGTGCCAGAACTGATGTGTGAGTGTGTATTTGGCAACTAAAATCTGATTCAACTTGGCTTCATTTCAGCTAAAGCTGCTTGATCTGTAACCCCAAAGAGGTGGACTTCAAGAAGCAGAGGTAGAGACTGTCCCAGAGGGTCACCTGGCTAACACAACCTATTCTCTGTGCTGGGGGTTGGAGTAAATGAGGGTACAATGAGTGGTAGGGCTGAGCACTCCTCAAACATGGCAACTTTTCCACCACTTCATTTCTTGATGTCACATTAAAGCAGCACCCAAATGTGTATCACCACCTCGCAATCCTGTTTGCTTACAACAAAGCAAATTTTTACTTCATAATTTAACTGCTAAATTATTTATCCCATTTACTATAACTGAATTAATTCCCACTTTTAGTCATATACAATTATTAAAACTCAATGCAAACAAAAGTTTAAATTAGAACTACTCATTTCTAGAGTCTTCAAATTTGTACTGTTTTATAGAGTTCACTGTATCCATCATATATAAATTGTCAGATTCTTTTGTAAAAGCCACAACCTCTGGATAAAAATACTAATGAATTTATGCTTTGACATAGATGATGCAGAAGAAGTACTAATTAGCCTACCATGAATTATTAAATAAATGCAACAAGTGAAAGCTAATTCTATAAATATTCTCTTTTTATGACATTTTCTTTGAAATCCATACTGCAGCCTCAAAGACCCAGTGGAATTCAGGTTATAAAAAAACCAGATTCACAAGCTGCAGTTTACTCTATGCAACATTTGTGTTTCAGATAAAGAAACTTTCAGTACCTTAGGATTACACATTAAATTTCTTACAAGCAATAAATTTTATCTAGAACATATAATACAGCTTATACAGTGTTTCCTGCAGATTATGCACTTGAGAAGCCACACAGAGCTGGTCAGACACAACCAGCCAGTCCTGTTTAGATCTGATGGTGACTTAAATTATTTTCACAAATATAAACCAAGAATTTAGTATTTTTATAAAAGCTTTGTTCCAAGGTTTCTCTTGATCAGGGTGGAGGCCAAGACCCTCTTTAAGAGTTTGGCATGTCAGCCTTACTGAGTGCAATGGCCAACTCAAGGTCTTCTTGTTCTTGTCTCCTCAACCGAGCCAGTCTTTCCTGCTCTGCTTTTTCACTCTCCCTCTTCGCCCAGGCCAGCTGCTGTTCCTCATTTCCAAACTAAAAAATGAAAATGGAAAATGAATTAATAAAGTTACCAACCAGCTGGAAGAAATTTTGCAAAAAATACAAAGAATTAGACTTATTAACTATACAGCTCAAGTACAGCGTTGTGTCTTAGGGCAGTTCTAGATTGACACAGAAATTCACTCACTGGTTTCCTCACTTCATCCTTTATTTCCTTAATTTCTTCCTCTTTCATTTCGTCCCTTGATTTATTTCCTTAATTCCTCCTTCCTTTACTTCCTTACTTAGTTTATTTCCATAGTTACTTCCTCCTCCCACCTGGAAATTAACCCACATGGGATGTAAGGCCCTGCATCTGTGGCTCAGCTGGGTATGAAAACTGCCCAAAAAAACCCTCCACAAGCACAAGAAAAGGAAGTCAATGGTTTGGAAGCACAGCAACTACAACCATTTTTAAGAATAAATACCAGGTAAAGCTAATAGTTACTTATTCTTGTGCAACTGCACAACAGAGAGTTTTATTGTGGTAGTTCCTGCTAAGGGTGAGGGGTCTGAGAAGTGATTTTGGACACTGCTCACATGTGGGAAGTTTTATCACCAAATCAAAAGTTATCCAAAGTGCTTCTGTTGCTGTTCATAAAATACACAGTTTCAGAAGCAAGAAATAATGTGAGAGAATCCAATTTACTTCAGCAGAGAACACTAAGAAAATATCACACTTTATAACATTCAGCTCCTAAACCTGTTTGGGCTCCCCCAGACACAAGTACAGGGCAGCAGAACTTGTTCAAAATTATATTCTAGTATTTACCACTGAAGGATGCAAAAGTTTGCTTGTTTGAACTTTTTGAACAAAATCTGAATTTTTAAAATTGAAATCATAGCAATTTCAAACTCAAATATAATCTGTTCCCAGCTAATTTTAGCATTTGCTGAGAAGGAGGATGGGAACAGCTGCATGCAAATGTTTGCATTAAAGGCCACTTCTAAAATCTGCTTTTTGGTTTTTGTTTTGAAGTTTTTTTGGGGATTTTTTTTTGTGTGTGCGTGCAGGAAAACATATTATTTGAGGGGTTTTTGAGGAGAAAAATTTCAGCTGGATGTATACTGCAAAAATTCCTTGTGGCCCAGGACACAGTGACTCTGAGCACAGCCTGCTGCAGCTACACCTGCCTAGACCAAATATTGAACTGAGTGTTAAAATGCAAGCTTCAGTGCTAAACCCTGCCTAGATGCATAAACACTGTGATGGTCCCAGCCCAGCCTCCTCCTCCACTCTGCAGTGTACCTGTAATTTCTATATTTTATGTATTTTGAAATAAATCCACCTATGTGAATTTCTTTTAACCCAAGCCCAATTCTCATTTACTCATAATTTGATCATGCCTCTGGATGCCCATCATTCCTCATTTTTTTCTCCTAGTATGACTTTAGAGATGATTTGATGCAAAAAACCCTACTTTTCTTCATGCAATGTATCTGCTTTCATTGCTATAAAAATTTAGATGAGAATCTTTGCATTTGATGTTACTGAAATACAATAGAAGTGCAACAACACCTTTTGAGATTTCACTTTTAAAATGGAGAGATTCTACTCTATTCCTCATTGAAATAATGTCAGTTGATAGGTTAAGATTGAAAAGGTCATTATGATTTGAAATAGACTATTTTAATCAAGGTAAAGACATATACAAATGGAAGCAGGAATTCTCTGCTTAGTCCAGGAATTTAGGCAGATCCAACAGCTGGGATGGAAAATGTCTGGTTACTATTTTCAGAAATATAAGACACTTTGGTCAAACTATTTGGGGTATTTTTTTAATGTTGAGAAACCAGTTTTACTTCTATGGCTTCTATTCTAGGATAAGGCTTCCAAAGTTTAGGAGAGTCCCAATTATAACTTGTTTACGGGACACGAGTTATATTTTTGCAGTTAAAAGCGCTGAGTGGAAAGAAAAAAAAAAAGGAAAAATAGGCAAGTGATTCATTGGAAACAAATCTGGATGTGCCTTATTACAAGTAGTTGGCACAAAGTACAATTTTCAGGAGATAACTCTCACCATTGAGTAGTGGAATAAATACAGAACAGTTCATTAATGCCACAGATTCTTGCACAGGTTGTCTAGAAAAAGGTAATTTAATACAATAACAATTTTTGGCATATGTCCAGGTTTCAACAAGTCTATAAATGTGTCACATGTGTAATTGCATTAAACCCTTCATTTCCTTTTCTTTTTCAGAAGTATAGTCAGACCCAAGGCATAGATGAAACCAGCAGACTGCAGCAAGACTAATCAAATCACAAAAAGCTCCACTGATTTGTGCGTACTGAATTTCCAGCTTGTACTGAGGCAAAAAGCTTAGTGCTAAGTGTTCTGTTTCTTGGCAGAAAAAAAGGCTTTTCTTGTTGTTCTGTAAACTGCAGCTGGAACCCAGAAATACCTGAAATCTGAGCTACCAAAAGACTGTTTTGTTCCAATGAATCATATTGAATGACAGCAACAAAGTTAAGGATGCAATGAAAATATACATAAACTCTGGGTGCATGGATTTGCCAGTGTGTCAAAAAAGCACCAGATTTTCCTACTAAAATATAATGAAGGTTCTCATGCTCTTTCTTGCAACAGTTCAGGATTTCAATTAAAAATCAGGTTGCTTGATTATTCACTTGTACATGATTCTGTTCTCAGATTCCATGGATTCAAAGTAGATGTCAAAAACCTTCTGTAAGTAAAACTGATTTTCATTTCAATTGTGAACAAAGTTTCCCAACCATGAGGCAAAGAGAAGCACAATATTCTCAATAATTTCAAGGTAATTTAAAACATTGTACAGCAGGATTAGAAATTGTCAAGTGTAGCAGCATAATTGTGTCATAGAAAAGGAAAAAAAACCTCATCAACTGAGGAGAAAAGGGATCAAATCTGTCTTTTCAGCCAAATTCAGTCAACATTTCTTTTTTTCCTACAGGAGGAGAAATTAATTCAGAAAACGGATTTAAAAATTTATTTCATTTGATGAAATGCCATTTAACAGGAATTATTAAGTGGCTACTGCTCATTATCTCATTTTTCCTACTTGTTCCTTTTCTTCTAAAGTTAATCTCAGCTGAGAACCTGATAGCACAGCAAATTTGACCCTGGAGCACCCACTAGGACTGGGATCAGAGATTTTGGTCAATCATTTAATACAATCACTCAGAGTAAACCACGTTTTAACTTAAGAAATACAATCTGGAAAGTAAGATGACATCTGGGTAAGTCATTCCATTCCATCATTTGTCTTTGATTGCAGGAAGAAATTAGATGTTGTTGAAGAAACTTCAGATAAAGCAGGTTTTGTGTCTTATTTTTATTAAGAATGTCACCAGTTTGTACACAATCAGAATTTAACTGTGCAAATCCAACTAGCTGTAGTCAAACATACAACACATCTTGAAATTGGATGTTTCAAAAGTGATAAATTAAAGACCTGAGGCCAACTAAAGTCTGCACAGATGACCTCAGCTAACAGTATCAAATAGGAAAGTGATACACATTTCATATTAAATAATAACTAGGGAAAAAAAACCCCAAAACATTAAAAAGAAACAACCTGAAAGATTCAGCTTCACCATCTCCCTTTGCTGAACACTGACCTGTGTCCAGCAGAGTTAAGGAACAGAGTAAGTTCAATTTTACTGCGTGGCAACATGAGAAAACAAAAACGTGAAAGGAGGAAGAAGCCTGAGGCTGTGGATGGAACAGATTCTATCCACTTATGGAAGCAATAAGAACCACATCACCATTGCATTTACAATGGTTCCCAATTCCAGCACTAAAACCAAAGCCAGGCTTTGGGAGCCCCAGTATTTTTAATTGAATGGGGACCTGGCTTTGTTTTCAAACCTTCTGGGACTGTCTTCTGGAGTGCAGTGTGGACCTTTCTATTTGGTTCTACAAAACCATTTTGTTTTCTCTGTCTTTTCTACAACATCAGTAACAGGAACAAAATTCAACAGCTAAATTTTCAATTTCTCTGTCAATTTCTGTGTCTCTCTATGATCACATTCCATCATATACAGCAAATGTCAGAATTTTCTCCACAAACAGTTACAAGTACTTATTAGAAACTTTCCCTTCAAGGATTTGCTTCTCAGGATATGGTGAAATTGCTAGAGAAATGTTCAATATCAATTGTTTTTGAGTCTTTACATCACTGGCTCCCAAAAATCCCTTTACAAAATAGCCTCCATGCAACAAAAACAATATACAGATTCTGCTACAAAGAATTTGAGAGTAAAGGCACACTGTACTAAAATAATTTAAATGCACGTAAAACTTTGAAAATTTAGTAGGAAACTTCTTTTTTATTGAAATAACACCTTTTTATTACAGAAATATTAATACAAAAACAATGAGGACAGCATGAAGGTACTGAGAGACAGAAGCCAGGGAACAGTAGGTTTGCAGTAAGACAAAAACCCAACAGAGATTGCTGCAAGCAGAGCAGAAAGTGGTTTGCTCAGAGACAAGGAACTTAACTTACAGAGCTGAAGTCTGCAAACCCCAAGGAAGAGTCTTTAGAAGTTTTACTTGAAGAGGAGGGAGCAAATGGATCTTTTCCACTAAATGGGTCCCCAAACCCCTTTTTACTTTGAAACAGGTCACTGCTGTCAGCCCCAAATGGCTGGAATGGATCATGGGGCTTGGGAAAATCTGCAGACCCAAGGTGGCTTACAGGAGTACTTTTACCTGGAAAGTTTAGGAAAAAACAAAAAACAAAAAAACAAAAAAAAAAAAAAAAACAAAAAAACAAAAACAAAAGGAGAAAAAGAGAAGTTACTTACCATGGACAATGCAAAGCCCTGAAATAGGAAACTGTGCTGATACACTTAAGCATCATCCATCCTTCCTGGGGTGGGTGAAAATTTAACCCAATATAATGATATTTATTTCTCAGTGCAAATCATCTAAAACAGTTGTTTTATTTTAAGTGAGTTTATTTATTTATACATACCAAAATATTAATACCATCAAGATTTTAAATTATGAAACCCATTATAAAGACATTTGGTCAGAAAAAAAATTGACAAGTATGACTTTGATTTTCCAGGATTAGAGATATTTTAAATTTAAGCTTGATATTATATAGAAGACAAAATAAAAACCCATGTATCACTAAAGATAAGTCATGTGAAATAGGATTGAAGAGTAACTTAGCTGTGACTTTACAGAATGCCTGCATTCTGCTTTTTTCCTGGAATTGATTCATCCTTCTACCACCACATACACAAAGAAAAGGAGGCTGATTAAGAAATCACCTCTCTCTGGGGTCTTTGCTCCACAGCCCACCTTTTTTAGGTGACTCTTCTTATATTCCACCCCAACAACAGGCATCACAGGAATTATTGTGTATGCTCATAAATATTATGTGTATACTTAATTTGTTGCAATTAAAGCCTCAAGGGTTGATTTTTAATTCCCCTTACCAAAAGACTATTTTGTGAGGTCAAGCAACTAAACAGACAAATATATTTGTTCCCCTCCTGCCCCACCTAAAAAAAAAAAAAAAAAAAAAAAAAAAGATTGCTCCTGAGAAGTATTTGTCCAGCTTCCAGGGAAAATATTCCTTGGGTGAACACTCGATTGCAATATGTACTTGATACAGGAAAATCTAGAAACATTCTTAAAATAAACCAATACGTACAACTTTCTGCATAATAACCTGAATTTCATACATTATTTGTAGCAATAGAGCGGCTTTGAAATATCCAATTATTTGAACTATAATTTAATAGGAATCTTATCATTCATTCCCGTTATGATATACATACTAGGAAAGCACAAAGAAATGGAATCAATCCCCAAATTTCAGAGATTCTTGGCACATCTAAGTCACGGCCTGGGAGCTTTTCAGAAAGTATTTTGGTGCATGCTCATGAACTTCAGAATATATGCTCAGATGTGTGGAAATATTTTTATCAAAGGGAAATAAAGATCAGCAAACTTGCACTGAATAAATGACCTATTCAGCAACTTCCAGTAAATCCCAGCTCAGCCTCTCCTGCCCCAGGGCCGGCCAAAAGCCATCCTCACTTGTACTCAGCTGGCCTCTATTCCCCGAAGTCAGAGGCTCATGCGGACAGGGAGCTGAGGGAACTGGGTATCCAGGGAGCTGAGGGAATCAGGTTTACACGGAGCTGAGGGAATCAGGTTTACACGGAGCTGAGGGAATCACACAGACTCTCAACAGTGCAGCGTCAATGTCAGACTCGGGTGCAATACTGGCACCACTGGCAGGCATTGAGCTGCATGCAAAGTGCGAAGCAAGCAAGTCCCCAGCTGAAGAAGCAGACAGAGAGAGACACGGAAAACAAGGCACGTGCAGTAGGAGATAGACCTGGATTTGTTTAGTCCTAACAGTGTTGGAGGGGAACGTGATCATAGTCCTGCAAGTCTTCCATCAGGAAAAAGATGAATGGATTTAGACTGGACCGAAAGAGATTCACATCAGAAAATACACAACACTTTTAAAACTTAAGGATACTCCAGACTGCCCAGGGAACTTATAACTTTCATAGAATCTGAGAACATGCTGAGTTGGAAGAGACCCTCAGGGATCATCCAGCCCAACCCCTGGCCCTGCACAGCCACCACAACAATCCCACCCTGTCCCGAGAGCGTTGTCCAAATGCTCCTTGAGCCCTGGCAGCCTTGGTGCCACGACCATCGCTCTGGGAGACATTCTATCAACACATCCACGAGGTTTGAGAAAGTTTCTAGAAGTAACACTGGTTCAGCTGCCTTGAAGCTGGAAGATAAAGGGAGATGTCTTAAAGCTCACCCCAGCACTATTTTCCAAGGTTCAGTACTGGACAACATATTTGACATGGATATACAGATCCCCATGGCAGCAATGGCCCGCGTGACTCCTAAAGAGAGGCAGATCAGGCCAGTGCTTTGTCCTTCATGGAAGGAAGTGAAGACTACGGAGGAAATTGTTCTCCTCACAAGTACAGACCCTCCCTCACCCCACCTGCCCTACCACAGGGCACCTTTTGCTCTCTGGAATGGAGTGTTGCACTTCCATCCTGCCCATCCTGGTGGCCTCCAGATCTCACCACTGCCACAGCCGTCCCATGCCAGGGGACATGCAAGCCTGGCAAGGGATGAGCAACTCAGCATTTTGTATGCAATGCTCCACAGAAAAGAGCAACTTATTTTAACTTGTTTTAAATTAGAGTCATAGAATTCCAGAATGGTTTGGGTTGGAAGGTGCCTTAAAGCTCATCCAGCTTTAACCCCCTGCCAGGGGCAGGGACACCTTCTACTAGACTGGGTAGCTCCATCCAAACTGTCCTTGGAGAATTACCAAGAGAATTAAAGTATCTGCATTTCCAACTTCTGGTCAAGGCAAAACAAGAGCCCTCTAGGTTATTTCCCTTTCCTCTATTGCCAGTTACCAGCAAGGAAATTCCCCCTCAAACCTCACCCTGTATTGCCCAAAACCAATTTGGATTGACAGAGGTGAAACTGACCCATTTTAAGCTGCTTTTTTCTTAGGTTAAACCTTCTGCTAGCGAAACCACTTTGTGGAATTGGTGACTGTTAATACAAATGCTGGGTTTGCAACGTATTTGTTCAGCAAGACTGGTTTTTCTGGGTGGCCTGTTTAAGGTTTTTGCACAAAGCCCTGGGTGGTTTTGAACCTGCACAGAGCATCAGGGTTTCTCGTGCTTCATCTTCACAAAAGATCACAAAGAATCACTTTGTTGTAGAGGAAATGTCACCATATAATGAGAGTTACTGCTAATGATATTAAGCTTTCATTTTACACACTGAGTGCCATTTTCTTCAGATTTTTAGATGTTAAAGAATAGAGTAGGGTGGTACTTTTTCTATTTTGAAAAAAAAAAAAAAGTGAGAGGGGAAACCTTATGCAATAAGGTTTATCTTCTGCAGAGCAATTTTAAGGGCAGCACCTACTCTGAATACATCAACCACAAGGTTGATGATCCACGAGGACCACCAAATCCAACTCCAAGTCCAAATCTCCCTTTTAGTGCCCTTTTAGTGTCACACTCTGCAAACATGGTTTTGAGGCCTGGCAGAAGTTTGTTTGGTTCTGTTAGATGTTCAAATTTACTAATTTTTTAGTCACAAATTAGTAAGAACAACACCAGCATTATCTTTCTGATATCTTTGCTGACTTACAGCAAGTGTAAGTCTCCCATATTAACTACACAAAGATTTTTGTAGTCCCATGTTCAGTATGTCAAGAATGTGGGTATGGGCTTTCCACAACATAAAGCAAAAGTACCCAAACCACAGTAAAAGGTTACCAGCTGTACTGATGGACACTGGTAAAATTGCAATACTGCAAAATATAGTCATAACTGAGATTGCACTAATCTTCCATTTGCTGGAAGATGTTGTATTTGCACATGACTCTGCTCATTGTTCTGAAGTATGGCAAGCAAACAGTTGTAACCCTTATTTGATTTTTCTGCTAATAGTTTCAGGGAAAAAAGTTCAGAAAAAAGCAAAACAGGTCCTATTCTGAAACCACAGCAGTTTCAGCAGTTACCCAAGTGGTGCACCCAAACCACACCGAGGACTCACTTCAGCAAAAAGAGATGATGAACAAAATGGTTTACCACAGCAAGTGCTGTTACTTAGAGTGAACTCCACCCATACAAAGGGCTTATCTAATTTCATACCCCACAGCAAACTTGAGTTTGGAGGGCTGAGATCTATATTTCAAAGCAAATATAACCTCACTGAGAGGATGCAAACACAAAATTTGTCTTGTTGAATTACAAGATATTGACAACGAAGCAAAATATTTAGAACTGTCTCAATATTCTATGTTTCAATGCTGGGCCTGACTTTCTGCTTAGAAGAGGATCTTGCTAAATGATGAGAAGCAGCATTTTTCCTGCCTTTGGAGCCTAGATGGATCATGCTCATGGGCAAACAGGAGAGAGTGGAAATGACACAACTTTAAACTTTCACTAAACAAGGGCTCTTTTCCAGGATACTTTCTAAACTGAAAAACAGCCTTTAAGAAATCAGAGTTTTGTAGCAGAGGATAAGGAGTAATAAGGTGAGTTAAGTCCATACCTGAGCATATAATCCCAGGACTTCCACCTCTCCTCTTTTTTCACATGGCAGAAGAAGCCTCAGGTGCCTCCCAGCACATCTTTCTCTTGGCAGTTTACCAAATTTACATCTCATTCCCAACTTACTCAGCATGTTTTCCACCATCCTGTTAAGATTAACCAGCTCCTCCAGTGATGCAGAGTAAAACCTTCATAAACTGAACTCACAGAAAAAATGGTTTCAAACTTTGCCTGAATGTCAGTTACATAAACTAAATTTCCTACGGAATACTTGGAGGTCTTTGTCTTCAACAGGGGCTATTTCAAACTCAACTATTTGATAATGTTCTTTGCAAAAAAATCACAACATATTTTTTGTAACAGAAGGGAGAAGTTTTCCCTTGCAAAACCCCCTCAGAACTGTTTTTGCTTAATATTTGCAGAGTTTGCACCCTGAGTTCACCAAAAACTTCTGCTTAAGAGAAACATTCTGACAATCTACAAACTTCTTGAAAGGTGAGAAATCGTTACATGTTCAGCCTAACAATCTGCTCTGAAACAGCTTCTGGACAACCTCTTTCAACCATCAGTACTGAAATATCTTTACTCTGAGAGGCTAGCATAAACAAGAGAATCAAAGCGTGAATGGAATTTTTAGCTTGTGGCCAGGCAGGTGCTCCACCCATGAGTCATTTATCCTACACAACAAGGGATGCCTGTGCTCTAATGCAACTGTCAGGTCTTCTAGAAGGCATGAAAAATAAAAAAACTTTTCCTGTCAATCACAACTTTGAGGCTGATTTTCTTTCTCACTCTCAGCTACAGATGAGGGGAAAAAAATAAAGGTAAACAGGCACCAGCGTACTTGTGAATAACTCTGGGTGTTGAAAAAGTTCTAAGGAAACAGGTGTGTGGCATCATGCACAAATAAACATCCCAGCACTCCTGTCATCTCACAATGAGTAAAGAACAGAACTCTATATACCCTGCTCTAGATCAAATGACTGATACCCACAACTTCAATAAATCCACATAATTCAGAGTTAAATCTAAATTAAATAAAGGGAATTATATTACATTATTTTTTCTGATTAACACAATCCTTTCTTTTGTACCTAACTCCTAATTATATCCATTATATACCTAACGTGGCTTCTTTCTTTTAAAATTTATCTGACTAAATACATAGAGCAAATTTCTACATGGGAACACTGTATATGGTGCAAGTAAAACAAAAAAAAGTCCACAAAACCATGACGTGTTTTAACACTAAGTATTCACAAGACATCATTTTCTTTCAAGAACTGAACTCAGTAACTGCACAAGCAAAGCACTCAGACTTTGGCCTGCATTTATATGGAAGATACTGAACAAATTGTAAAGTCTGAATTTTTATCTAGTTGCCACACTGAAGACACATCTTAGGCAAACAAACTACTAAAACCCATTAATATGTCCAACTCAGAAAGTAGCAGATCTAAGCCTTCTTTACCTCAGTGAAAGTGTCAACACAAGTTCAGTGTGCACTGCCAGTGCTCTTGGGCTGCCTTAAAGATGAGAAATAAGTCTAAAATTGCAAAAACAGTCAAACCATAAAATGCCTTAAATTTAGAGAAGTGACACATACAAAAAAGAACTATATTTATCGTTGGCATGAAGGAGGAGGAAGCATCTAACACAAAGGAAGGGAGCAGCAGAAGCTGCACAAACATTGCCTGCACTGCCCTGGGCTGGGCCAGCAGCTGCTTACACACACAAGGAGCAAGAGGCTTCTGAAATGGTCCCAGGGGTACAAAAGACAGCCCCAAAGAGTGAATCTAAAACTTTCACTTGGACAATTCTGGTCCAGGGAAACCTGGAACATGTCTGCATATGTGTGATTATCTGGGTATCTAATCACTAAAGCTTTGAGGTCAAAGTGCCATCAGAACAGCTCTTTTAGATCCCTCCATAACCATGAGCACTTGAGTGGGCAAATCCATCTGCAATTTCCCTTGCAAGCTCCCTGCACCACAGGAACAGAAGAAAAAGATGCTCTGCTGGTATTTTGTCTTGCACTTCTAGCTTCTCTGAGGCTGATAACAACCTTCTGCAACCACACTTCAAAGGACAGGCAAAGGATGGCCATCCCAAATTAGGGAATTAGTGTTTCTGTAGGTGATGGATTACAACATTCAACATATTTGCAGATTGGTTCAATAAACACAATATTAAGATGCTGAAGACCTGTTAAGATCTTAAACCCCTGACCCCTTTTCATTTTTAAGCTACCAGCATGTTCAGATATCATTTGTCAGCCAACTGGCAAGATGAAAAAATAGGAGTTTATCAGCCAAATTTTGCTTGAATCAGCCTTTTCTGTCTTTTTTGGTAAGATGGCAAAATACATCTAGCAGTCTAGTAATTAGTGATTTGGTGAAATATTGAACCCTTACACCTTGACTGATTAAATTTATGATCCGTAACATCATTACTATTATTTTGCAATAATTTCTAGTCACTCAAAAACTCTGTAAACCTTTGGGTTTGCACTGAGGTTTGGAGCTCCACAGAACCAGGCATCTCTGAGGGATCAGTCATGCTTTCTAACCCAAGGCAGGCTACTGTCCCCTGTATTTTTTCAGTAAATTTTTTTTTAATATTTCCAAACCGTAACAAGTTATAAAAACACTGTGAGAACAAAACTGAAGCCCTTAACTCAAAAAGGTTAATACAGAGGTGTTAACCACTAACCTCTGAAAAGCCAATATTCAGTTGCCATCATAGACCAGAGCTACAAAAAATAAATGGATCACTAAACAAAGCTGAAGTTTTTTGACAACCTCCCCATATGCAGTGTGGAATAGTAATTTACCAGTGGAATTTATTTTAACACCTTTATTTCAAATAGCAGCTAAGTAACTCCACTAATTTATTTCTTATACAGGATGAATTCAATATGTTATTCCTTTAAATTTACTCACAGTGGCTGTGGACTCCTCATCCCTGGAATTATTCAAGGCCAGTCTGGACAGGACTTGGAACAACCTGGTCTAGTGGAAGGTGTTCCTGCCCAAGGCAGGGGGGTTAGAACTGGATGATATTTAATATCCCTCCCAACACCTATCAGTCTGAGAAGCTACGATTCTATACATTCCAAGTTACATTGTATTTTTCTATTTACATATTGACGCCCCAAAGAAAAAGTCAAATTTTTAAGCACATTAGCATTTTAAAAGTTCACTATTAATATAATATTCACTACCTCTATTATTCACTAATATACAATAACATAATATATATTATAACATTTACACAAGTGAAAAACTATTTTAAAAACAAAAATTCTTAAAATAATTGTGTTTATTAAATAATCATTGCAAGAAAGCAGCACGCTGCTTTCAATTCACAAATTGAAAAGTGTATTTTCTTCCTGTGTTTTTAGGACTTTTATTCTTCCATAGTTAAAAAGATGAAAACCACTATAAACAAGCATTAAAAATTTAGGAAAGGTTGAAGGTTTCACACTGCTCTGTGGTGAAGGTTCTTCCACTAATATCACAGAACCTCAGAATGGTTTGAACAGGAAGGATCTTAAAGGTAAGAATGCTGCCAGCACAAGTCATGGAAACACTGAGGGTACCAGTTTGGAGGCTTCAGGGTGACTTTTGCATGAGAAGCCATTTTGAACCTACTGCCAGTTCTAGGGTTCTCCATGCATCCTGAAATTTGGGTACTTCATCCATCACTCCTGGAATCACGATTAAGGCAGAATCACATTCATCCAAACTTCTTGATGGCAAAAAATGTTGTCTCTGAGCTTCTCCAGCAACCATGTGCACCTGAACCATCATTAGTTGAGCAGGGCCAGTAACACTTGTTTGGAGGATGCCAACTAGCACCTGGTGACACTGACTATATCCTGTCATTTCAGCACCATGCAGGAATACGGAGTGGTGGGTATGGGGCGTGGGTCACTGAATGCACCAGGAGCCTTAAAGGCACTAAATTATCTCTCTGACACTTGGGTGTGTGTTACCTCTCCCATCCCTAAGGAGGCCTACGGGAATACTTGGCGCTAAAAACCAAGACAATGCAAGGTATCACTGGGACCTGATTGTATCCTACAACCTGGTGTGCCTTGTCCCCTTGGAATCCAGGTCACACACACTCCTGTTGTGGGGCTAACTTGATGGGGAAGGAACTCTCTGTAACAGGAGGGGTCAAGTGTTGCTCATCCTCCCTGGATAGAGTGGCTTTCTTCAGGAACTCAAGGGCCTGACAAGGAGTCCAGAGCATAGAGAGTAATGTGTCAGATGCTTGTCAGTAGTGGTTAATCTCACTGGTTAACAGCGCTGCTATAACCGCAATGTGGAATGCATGGGGCTGCACTGAAAGGAAGTGGTAAGGGTGGGGCATAAGCAACAGGTCCCACGATCAAAGCACTAGAGCATTTTACTTATAACCCAATCACTGACACCCACACAGTAACTTCCTGTACTTTAAAAAAAAAAAAAAAAAAAAAAAAGAAAAAGAAAAAAAAAATCTGTTTCTCTCTTTCTGTAATCAACAACTTTTACCTAGAAACTAGTTAGCGGCGAACTCTGACTGATTTCAATCTGCAGCTCACAGCAGAAAACATAATTTTTAATCTGTGAGAACCTACGAGAGCCATTTTTTAACTGACAAGTTTCAGTCTACCAGTTCTTTCATATTTTTTTATCCTTAATTACACCAAAGTCCCGTAAAGCTTGAGAACCTGCATAAGAAATATAAAGCAACCAGAAGTCCGATAGTGCTGAACACCACAGGCAGTCCTCTGCCAGCAAATAAAATGTACTTATAAATCTACAAAACTCAGCAATGTTTTAGGGGAGTTTGAGAAAATAACGTGCAGTGGAATGCAGATTCCTGTCACAGGGCACCTTCATTTAAGAATGCTGAGATACTTTACTGTTATTTGCTTTCTGTTTATCACAGCTCATTACACAAAGCAGTGGCATTTCTTCAGTGCATTTTGAGCATTACTCAAGATATAACATCAATAAATTTACAAAATGCTCCACTCCAGTAGCACCTGCTGAACATCAAATTACTCCAGCCAAGTCCTAGGGGAGCTCTATGAAACCTAATGTCCATTAGGACCTTCAAGGAGATTAACACCTTACTGAAGAACATGCACACATTCTCTTGGGATTTTCATTTGAAGAGTCTTGTCAGAAGAGCTAAAGAACTTTTTCTTGGCTGATCTTCCTCAACCTAAAGAGAATCTTAAACCAGGTATGGGACAGAGATAGTTCCAAGTCTTTTCATGAAACAGTAAGCTGGAGCTTTGAGGTACACTAGTATCAAGGTTTGCTCCTTCTGGAACACCTCCTTGCTATTCTCTACTGGGATTCACTGAATATTAACCTTCCTCCACTTCTCTTTAAAGATTCTGCACTCAACCTCCAAACAGTTCTACTGAATAAATACTCAATAGAGTATTTTACCATAAAAACAAACATGAGATTTCTCTTGGACCAAGCAAAGATCAGATGAGGACTCTGAAACATCTAAAAGATCTTGACAGACTGGTCAACAATAGAGTAAGAAAGAAAATTATTTATGATGAGCAAAACTAGCATAAAGCTGAGATTCTACTCAAGATACAAATCTAATTAAATAATCTCGTGATTGTCATACCCTCTCTTAATCTCAGTATTCAAGAAAGGAAAGATATGGATCTCAAGGGTGCCTAACCCATGCCACACAATAAGGGTTTCCCTATCCCTGCCTGATAGTACCAGCCAGAGAGAGTTGTGAACTGATCTGCTAATACACTCAGATCACAGCTGTTCCTCAATGTTCCAGCTGTGAAAAAAACCCCAAATATCAACTAAAACCAAACACACCAAGCAAAACAACAACCAACCCATTTTCACTTTACAAGCAGAACAGGTCAGGATGTGTAGGACCAGACCTGATGACCTACAGCAATCCTGCTACTGACAACCCCTGCAGCAGCAGAGAAGTTTCTCTACACGCTGTGCAAAGACTGTGTCCAGAACCTGGATATGAGAGCAGCTCTCCTGAACCACAAACTCCTTTTAGAGGTCTTTCCAGGTACATCTGAAGGCCTTTTGCTCTGACTATCACTGTATGGTAAACACAGGTTGTGTCCAAAAGGCTCCGTTTCAGGACCTGTGCTCTACAACTTCCTCAAGAAGGACTTGGATGTGGGACTGGAAGGCAGACTTAAGTAAGTGTGGTGGTGACACGCAGTTGGGAGGAGCTGTTGACTCCTTTGAAGGCAGAGATGTGCTGCACGGAGATCTTGACAAAGGAAAGGGCTGGGCAATCACCAATTTAACATGTCAGGTGCCAGATCCTGCCCCTGTGCCAGGGCAGTCCTGGATGCAGGGACAGACTGGGGAATGAGAGGGTGTGGACCAGTCATGTGGAAAGGGACCTGGGAGTCCTTGGCTGGTGGCAAGTTGGATCTGAGTCACCAGTGTGCCCCAGCAGGCCAAAGTGTCACCATGTTCTGGAGGGCACCGGGTCTGGCATCACCAGCCCGACAAGGGATGGGATTGTCCTGCTCTGCTCTGCACTGTGGTGGCCACACCTCGAGTGCTGGGGGCACTTTGGGCACCACGAGATCAGAAGGATCCAAAGCTGTTGCAGAGTGCCCAAAGGAGGGGCACGGAGCTGGGGAAGGCTCTGAGGAGCAGCTGAGGGCACTTGGCTCGTTCAGCTGGAGCACAGGAGACTGAGGGGAGGCTCCTCGGGGGCTGCAGCTCCTGCCCAGGGGAGGCAGAGGGGCAGGGGCTGAGCTCTGCTCTGGGACAGGGACAGGAGGCCAGGAAGGGCTGGAGCTGTGCCAGGGCTTGGCATGGAGCTCGGGGAAAGCACCCTGAGGGTGCTGAGCACTGCCCAGGCTCCACAGGGCAGGGGTCACAGCCCAAGGGCTGTCAGAGCTCAAGAAGTGCTTGGACAACGCTTCCAGCTTTTCAGAGGGTGAGACTGTTGGGGTATCCTGCGCAGGACCAGCAGTTTCGCTCCATGATCCTTTTGGGTCCCTTTCAACTCAGGACATGCCATGATTTTAAGTGGTTCCCTGATCCTGTACTCAGCTGCAAGGGTTTGCTCTGTTTGCTCTTTGTTTTCATGAAGGAAAACAAAGAGCAAACAGATGAGACTTGATGCCAAACACCTCATTCATCTGGACAAAACAGAGACCCATGGGCAAGGTGAGAACTGTGGCACACTTTGGTCCAGGACACTGTGCAATCCCTCAGTGGGACATCACACAATGCTTGCATGTCACATGCAAAAGCTGCACAGAAAGAAAGCACCAAATCAGGGCTAATCAAGAACAATCCCTGGTGGATCCTTTTGAGTTTCCACTATCAAAAGCCTGGGAAATCAGCTTCCAATGCCCTGCAAAAGTATTTATTATTTTCTACTTGAGTGCAGAGGTTTGAGGACAAGTAAAGTTTCCTTTTAGAGCTTTTGCACCTGCCTACCAAAATGCAACCAAACCACAAAAGTGCTTTTCAATATAAACCCCCCCCCCCAACAGAAAGAACGGTTTTACTAAAAAGAGTATGAGCATGGAACAGAAAGGCAAATTACAAATTGTCTGGTAATAATTAGCATTTATTCATTCTTCAGCAAGATCTTTATCACTTACTTGTTTTTTAATTAAAGAGACCAATAAGAAAGGCAAGAAACAACGGAAGCTTCTTGTCTGTTGTTTGTTTGCTGAGCCCCTTCTAACACACATTTTATGCCTGTATCTCTTGCTACAATCACATTATATTACCATATAATTTCTCATGCTTTAAGTCACTGAAGATTGCCTTAGTTGTGGAAGGAAGGGAGGAGTAGAACTGCATAAACACACGAGGCACATTTGCTTTAAAAAAAACCCTGTTGTTTCCTCCTTAGCCTATTTTGTCATAACAACATTTGCTTTTGGTAGAGCGCGGAACCTCACAAATATTCTATCATCACCCTAGAAGGGGGGAAGAGGCACACTTAAACCAACCAATTTTTAACCAACTGATTAAAGGCTGAGTGCACATGCCTAAATTAGAAACATATTTGTACAGCTGAATATTCCCCAAATTCCTCAATATGTACAAAAGAGGGAATGAGGACACAGAAACCCAAAAACCCTCATGTAGGTGAGTTAGTACTCACCTTTCCTGCTACTATTACACTGTGTTTGTTAAGATTAATCATGTTTTTAACAAGAAATAGAAACCACATATAAGAGATTACATGGGTATATCTAGTATTTATTGGAATTGTCCAACTTTATAGAGGCCCTATTAACTCTAAAATATTTTACGTAGATATTTTTTTGAAAGATGGCCACCTGCATTCTTTCCTTGAAAACCAAATAAAGAAAAATAACATCATTCACAATGTGAAATAAGATTCCCTTCAGTGTTTCTATTTCTCCTTTTATTCATGTCTCTCCTAGTGATTGATATTTGTCAACATGCATATTATGTGGGGTTTTTTTTTTTTTAATTACTGAAAACTCATTAGTAGAGTAGCACAAAATAGTAGAAAATACACGAAGCAAGCATAGAACAAACTGCTTCAAAGGCTTTTCCACAATCCTAGAGTATTTCCTGACAACTTTGCATCCATACTCACCTACAAAAATCCTCTCATTTGTTGCTTTCAGGGTTTTAGGGTGCACCATCATCTCTTAAGCAATAAAATCACAGCAACAGGAACAAACTAATATTGCTGCAATGGTCTGCTTGTAAGTCTACTGTGTGAAATTGTATCTTTCATATCTTGGATCAATTTATGGGATAGGTAATGACATTAAGGATACCTTGGTAATAAGCAAGCACTTTTCACATTATCCAAGGAGTTTGTTCTAGAATAACTGGTTTGCAAAACCAGCCAGATCAACAATACCTGTCACAAACAGGCTGCCTGCTCTGCTCCAAAATGCACCAGCAGAAAGGCAGAGAATCCACACACTGCAGGAGACATTAATCATGGATCTGTTCTTTTTGTACTATGCTTCCTAATACTGTCTGTGGATATATAAATACATGATGATCAATGTGTTTAGTACAAAATTCTGTGCCTATCCATAAGCAGCATCTAGCTTCTATTATTTTTTTGAGTCAACTGAAAGTTCCCTCTTGATATCAACTGAACTCTGCCATTGTTGTTAAAAGGAGACTTGAAACTACATGGCTTCAGTTCTTTAAACAGTTTCACTGGTAGCTGAGTATCTTGAAAACAGCTACAAGGAGAACAGAAATTGAAGCTCCACTAAGAGAGACCTTATCTTCAATTAATGAGATATATAAATCTCCCAGATTTCCATAAATAATGGACTTGAAGCAGGAACAAAATCATATATATTCAGAAAGTGTTTTCTGTTTAATTCACACAGTAATGTGCAAATGCAAGAATGATCCTACCTGGACAGACAGATCAGGATAGGTCTAACTGTGCACCCTGATCTTGTTAGTACCTAGTGGCAGATGCCTCAGGAAGAACATCAAAACAATATAAAGATGCAGCCACAGTCATACTGCCTTGCTACTCAGCTACAAAGGAGCTGGAGCCAGTATTTTGGCTCTTGGTACACCCTGTTGTCTCTGTTTCTTCTGAGAATTATCTAGAGGTTTTTTTAAGACTATTTAAACTTTTTTGCATTCACCATATTCTCTGGCAAACATAGAAATAAATCCTGAATTTAGATTACCATACAAAAACAAACCTATTTACTTTAAAGATGCCATTTACTAATCTTATATGTTGCCTACTTAGAAAATACAGGGTTTTTCCTCCTGTTTTTTTTTCCTGCCACATGTGATTTTATAGATCTGTAATAGCACTCTCTCACCATCTGTTTTCCAATTTGAAGAGTTTCAGTCTGGTTTACTGATAATTTTGTCAATTTACCAATAATAACTTCACATCTTCCTCCATGGTTGAAATATAAGACATAGTAGACTGTCAGCTTGCTCTTATATCCAGCAATACACTGTAAATTGAAAGAAGCAGCTTTTAAAAGAAGAAAACCTCCTTACCACTGGGTGGCTTGGGTCGTGGAGGGACATTTTTCTTGGGTGGTAATGCTGGTGTGTCTGATTTGCTTTTGAAAGGGTCATCTGTGAATCCTGCCCCTCCAAAAGAGGAGGCAAAGGGGTCTGAAGCTACTGACTACATGAGGAAAAGAAAAGAAAAGGGATGTAAGCACACTGGAGAATACCTGTGGTTCAATGAAGCTACAGGTTAAGTCAAGTAAAAGCATTAACTTCAAAACCTGAGGGCAGATGTACAGAATTGTCTGTGGCATAGGAGGCTAAAGCCCAATGACAGAGGTGCTAACATTCCATAAACATTCAAAGACCTTATGCTCTTAATCATTTAAGTATTTCTAGAACTTTTAGTCCTAGCAAAAAAGTTGATGAGGAAATAAAAGGAAGTAAAACTTTGCTTTTTACTATTTGGCAATGAACAGTCATACCACAGCCTGACCTTCACTCTAATAAAAAGAACCATGACAGAACCTGGAAAAACAAAGCAGAAGGGATAACTTTATTCCAAACTTTTCTGAAGTTACACATAGGTATTCGACTTTTTAGTCAAAACCTTAGGGAATATCCAAAAGCATGTGTTCAAATCTTCCTATATTCAGACAGCTTTTCTAAAGGACTCTCCTACTGATTAAGAAGCACACAAGTATTGTGCCATGTAGGGAAATTTATCATTGTGAAATGAAGAAAGAGGAATTTTGTGAAAAAGGTTAAAACTGCAGTCAAACCTTTGCTAAAATTTCTACCTCAAGCCAGCCATGTCTATTGGTAAAGGCTGTTGCCATCTAGTGGAGAGCTAAAACCCCTAAAACCCTCCCCAAAACAGTAAAAGTTAGGGGAGGGAAAAAAAACCACCAAGAAATGCAATTAAAGTGAAATGATAACCTGTTTTATTTTTAACATTTACTCCACAGTGTTCAAGTGTTACTGTAGAACTAACGTAAGGAGTTGGGCACTGAGTTAACTAAATTCCAAACTCCACCTCAGGAAAGCAGACCAAGACCTTTCCAATTATCCATTTTTTTTCTGAACCTTTTTCTTCATCTGCTATTTAAAATGAGCAGAAATTGCACACTTAAAACATGGGAGAGAATGACTGATTGTTAAGAGCCGAGTAAGGTTAGGTTACATTTATTTAGTAGCATAGTAATTTGTTAAAAGTTGGCCTCAATCTTAGAGGCCTTATCCAACCTTAAGGATTTTATGATAAGCTTAGAAACAAGTCAGGATACTTACTATGAAGTAACCAAGAAGGAAATTCCAGGACTTAGACGAAGGCTGGACACTGAAATATATTAATATCTGCAACAACTACCTCTTCTTACAAGTTAAAACTAGAAGTTAACTTATTTTCCTGATCTGGTAATTGAAAATATTTGTGAAAAATTTATTTATCCCTACTGAATCTACCAGTCTTAGTAATACTTTGCCATATCTGACATGGTTGGAAAATTCTAGCTGGTGAGGCTGACTGGAAAAAAAATCAACAAAACCAGACTGTCAGCTAAAAAGTTACAATCATATTACACTCTTTCAGGAAGTGTCTGTACATACATTTTAAAAGGACAGTTGCTTTCCTTTTAACTTTTACCTTTGACATCTGACTGAAGTCTGCAAATCCTTCACTGCCACTGAAAGCACCACTTCCAAATGGATCCAGTGTTCCAAATGGATCTGGAACAGATGTGCAGAAAAAAAAGTTATTTTGAATAATACTTAAGAATTACAAGGAATGCTTGGTGGTGCCAATAAAGCACAAAACTAGGCAGGTGATTAAAACACACCTGCATTTTGACCTGCCATGAGATGTTCAAAGAGAATTCCAGAAAACAATAGGTTTTCTACCAGTTGTTTGGAGGGAAAATATGAGAAGAAAACAGTGACATATATAGTGCTACAAAGACAGTCTTCATGAACTGTAACAAGACCATGACGCTTTTTGCCAATGGTTCACAAGACTCTTTATTCTCAACTCTTATATTTGATTCTTCTTTCATAAAAAGATACCTCATTATAAAATGTTTACTTCTTACCTGGACCTTTTGAAGAGATACTGGAAGACGTAAAAGGATCAGTGCTTTCAAAAGGGTCAGGCTAAATAAGAACAGATATACATAATTATTTTTCTGCTGGACTGTGCACTTACCATTTCATGCCTATCAAAATCTCTTGCTTTAAGACAAACAGTTTCCAGTTTCAGACCACTCTATTCAGTGGACAGAGTAGGATAAAATCAACGGATTACATGAAATTTACATTATTAGTGCATTTGGTTATTGATAGCCAAGCGCACTAATAGGTACCTACAAGTGAGAAGCGCATCCCACTGAAATATATGTAACATTAGTTACTAGGGCAAAATATGAAAATACACCCAGAATTGTTTTGTCTTCAAGCAACAGACAGAATATTTGGGTCATGCACTTATATTATTAATAAATCAGAGAGTCTGTATACTGCTTCTTTATAAACATATGGTTTTTACAGCTGCTCTTCAGTTTGACAAGTCAGCTTTTAAGTACAATCCTATACTGCATGACAAACTAACTTCCCACAGTCTGAAATTGGTCTTGGGTAGCAACACTCAATGAATTGCATAAGAATGAGGAAAATATTAATAAAAAAACCCCCAAAAAATTCATACTCCCTCCAAACAAGCACACACATGGACATCAGGACAGCTTAGAACTGCAACTATGGCTATAACAAGTGTGTTCTGTGCAGTCCCTCCACTGTGCTGGCTCCAGAGTCTGCTGAGGGCTCAGGCATCCTTTAGCCAGAGCAGCTCCTCCCTCTCATTCACTATGTGACTGCAGAAATCTATGGGACAGAGGGAATGGTGGGAATGAGTGGGTGCTGCTGCTTTGAAATTCCCAACAGAGAGGAAAAATATCCACCTAAAATTACCTTCATGGTGAATGTACCTCATTATCATGGAACCAGAGAGAACACTGCTGACTGCCTAAACAATCCATAGCTACATTTTAAGAATACAATTAATGATATTTCATCGGTTAGGAAAAAAGTATTTTGTGTTATTTCACTCCTTTTAGCTTTCAGACAATAAGCCTGTCAATAGTAAAGAAATCTATTAAGTGTAGATTTAAAAATTACTGACCTTTGAGGGCAAAGTGGGGGTTTTTGTGAATGGATCTGAGGTAAATGGGTCACTCTTCACCTGTTTCTTGAAGAAATCCTCAGGGGCAGAACTACGAAATGGGTCACTTTCCTTAAATGGATCTCCTCCAAAGGGATCTAGAAGGAGCATGAAAAAGTAAATACAATGTAGCACTACTATGTCTATAAAGAACATCCTATATTTGACCTCACACTCACTGATACAATTTTTCTTACACAAACACAATGTTTTGATAAATCTGACAGACTTCCAGAGATCTCTCTACAGAGGGTATTTACTTATATGAAGCATTCAGACTTAATAAAGAGTTACACACTTCTCATTAAAAATATTGATTCTGAATGCACACCAGTTGGGTTTCTATGTTCCCACATGCAAACCAAAAATCTGAAGCCAAGGAAACCTGTACACTTCCTCTGTGTTTGTAAATCTTTGTGTTTGGCTACAAATTGTTCATACATCTCTCCTGTAATTAAAAAGGGCTATTACCTGCTGGAGCAGGTGGCTGTTCTGCAAAAGGATCATGCTGGAATGGGTCACCTATGCAGAAGACAAAAACAATTTGTTTTATGTACTATTTAGCAAGATAAGTTTGTGAAAATATAATTTACTCAACAACTGATCTTCAAGGTCCTAGGATAAGCACTTGTCACTTACTGCCTTTGAAGGGGTCTGCTCCCTTAAATGGATCAGACTTGAAAGGATCTTCTGACTGGAATGGGTCTGCATGCAATTCTTGTGTATTATTGGTAAACATCAAGGCTTTATTCTTGAACGGATCATCCTAAAAATTAAGAGGAGAAACATCACAGCAGCTTGTCATGATAAAAATAAAAATGCCCAGTTACCCATTAAGCAGAAATTGCATGCTGTCTTGGATCTTGTTTAACAGTCTTTAAAATTACTTCCTAAAGAACTTACTGAATATGTGACTTCTAAGTAGAAGTTATTACACGGCAGAAGGAAATGTGTACCCCAAGGCTACACAGAACAACAAAAGATAACAGTATAAATAGCAATTAAATGTCAAACTGTTGTCCATACTAATATATTCATCTCTCAAATACTTAAATAACAAAAGCAAACCAACCCCAAGCATCACGCTATCAAAAAATTCTTCTCTGCCATTATAGCTCAGCTTCAAGTAAGACACTTACTTAAAAATAAAGGATACAAAAATAATCTGTGGACTGCAAATACAACAAATTACTACAGAGTAGACAGATACTAGATTGCTTCTTAACTCATCTTTGAGCTTAAAGCTCCAAATACTGATTTCCCATGATAAAGCACTTCATGCAGGAAGAGTCACCCCAACATTTTGATGACAAGAGCTTTCTCAGCAGAGGCCAAACCTACATTTGTCAAGTGCAGAAAATACCCTGCATGAACAAGCAGCAAACTGAAGTTATGGACCCTCTTCATGACATTTCATTTGAATGATACCCCAGGCTTGGGTCTGGTTTGGAGGTCTCTGATGAAACCCCCAGTGCAGACAGCACCTGCACAGCAGAATTCCAGGGACAATGAGAGCCATCCCAGCATAAGGAAGATCCAGAAACAGCTACCCACTTACACTGCCCCCAACACCAGAAAGAGACAGGATTTCTTTCATCCCTTTACAAGATGCAAATGAAAACATCCTAATACTTCTCAGAACAGCGGGAGGGAGGTGGGGAGAGAAGGAAAAGGAAGGAAGAATTGAGAAACAGGAAAGTGGCACAATGGTTTAAAAAAATTGCTATGAACATAGACTGGTGTTTTCTGCCAGTAAGTGGCTCCTAGGTTTTGCAAGAAAACATCTGGAAGTTTTCACTGGAAATTAAATATACTTATGCAAGCCATGCAAGCACAGAAACTAAGCACTGAAGTGTTTTAAGACCTTTAGTACATGTTTCTCAATGTTCTTTTTTATCTACACTGTTCTTCTTTTGAGCAGTTTGATTTTACAGAGCAAGTGTAAAGTACTGCATAAAGGCAGCAATGCCTGGTAAATATTTAATAACACATTATATATTCAATTTCATACTAAACCCATAGCAAATACTGTGCTTACAACAGTAAACATGTTTCCATAATGAGGAAGGGCCACAAGCAGAATCAAGTAAATATGCAAGTTTTATCTTGTCATATTTAAGACAAGAAACAGGCTTAAAAAACAAAAGAAAATTCTTGTTTTAGAGGAATATTTAATACCCAAATCAACATTAGATACCCAAAAGAAATTGACTCGAAAAATGTTTAAGAACTTGAAAGATTTTATGATTTGGGAAAAAATGCTGATTAAATAAAAACGCAATAAATGAGAAAGATGATGCTGAAATTATTTAAGCAAAAGAACCATCCTTTCGGAAAGGGAACATGGGATATGGAATAAATATGACTCAATGTAAAGCAGAAATTTGTAGAGCTTCCTTTGGAAATAAGAAGGAAATACATGATAAAGGAAAATTTTCAGCAAAAGAAGGTTTCACCCTGGTAAACTGGAGAAGAAAAAATGCAAGAAAAAATGAAACACTAAACTGGAAATAAAGCCCCACCTCTGCCCTGAGAGTGAACATGTGACAGGTTACAAATCCACAAGACCATGTGCCAAATACCAGCTAAACAATACTTCAGATAAGGTGCAAGTGAGAAGATTAATTAGTGTAAAATATATTAAATAACAGTGGTTTCTTTTACCAAAGCTCCATAATTGCTTCTTTCTGTCTGCCCAAGGCCTTCACTCATGTCTGCTAAGTTTGTCAGACTCCCACCATGAATCCCATTGAGAGCTTCGTTGTATTCTTCAATGTTCTTATTCATTTCCTGATGGCTCTCTTGCAGCTGAGAGAGTTTACTTCTTGCCTGAGAAGGAAAAATGCTTTAGCATGTTACACGCTCAAGAACACCATCATTCTTACGGTCTCCTTAAACACTAGTGCCTGACAGTTGCATTTTATCCCCAACAGAACTGAATGCTTCCTGACTCAAACCAGGAATTTCCCTACTAAACACCCATCAAAAAGGCTTATTTCATGAACCAGGACTTCTTCCTCCTCTGAAAAATAATTTTTCAACTCATTTCAAGAAGCAGAAAATTGTATAAAGTACAGTGAATACCTGGTTTATTTCTTCCTGGGTTGATTTTAAAGATTTGATTATTGTTTCAAGCTGCACTTTCCCAGCCTGGATACTCTGCTCTAGCTGAGTCTCTTCTTGCTGGAGGCGATTCAGCTCTGTTTTTGCTCTGTTAAGGTCATCTTCCTGTAATTTTAAATCTGATTCCTGAGACTGAATCTGTATTTTTAGTGATGAAATCTGAAACAACACAGTAGAAAAGTCAGAGTGAAATTTGGAATAAATGGGACTTATTAAATGGTGAATTTACAATAAGTAATAGAAAGTGGTACAGCAACCTATCAACTACTAAGGAAAATCTTTAGAACTTAATATGAAGAAATGCATGCTGCTTCTGCTGTTACACAAAATCCTTGATAAAAGCACATTCAATAAAACCTAGAAATACTATTTTAAATCAGAGAAATACCGCACTACTTATAAAGGTAATCAAAAGCTGTTTCCTAGGTGTTCACCTTCAGAACTTGGTCCCATTCAAACATTTATCAAGTAGTTTGATGTTGATTTTAAGAGTTAAAACTACAGAGTTGCTTATAACCTTCCTTATACACTTTCTTCTGTGACTTCCTTATACAGGAAGTTTCTGCCTTAAGGTAACATCCTATTTCCATTGGCAATTGAATCCACTCCATTGAAAACTCAATCCTGATGACATTCAGAGTGATCAAAACCAGCACCACTGCCATGGTCTGTCTCATGGGTTAGGACTACTGATTTTCAACTGCCCTATTAGGCTGAATAAATGTTTAAATTATTGTCAGAACAATAATTCCTGTAGAAAGGGACCCCTGGAGATCATCGGGTTCAACCTTTCTTTTATGACCTTTATGGAAGGTATTAAGGACAGCAAAATCCTTTCTTGGACCTCTGTATTTGTGTAAAAATTGCTATTTATGGTAAAAAGAAAGTAAGTTTGTTTATTAAATAAATAGAATTTCCCTCAACAGAAGACATTTTACTCTTGAGCTGGTCCAAAATTAACATCCACTTACCACCTGTGTTTCTTCCTGGCATTTCTGCCTTACATCATTCAGCATATCTTTCAGTTTGGCTTTCTGCTGGTCCATCTCATCCAGGCGGTCTTGGGCATCTTGTTTTTGAGCTTCCAGCTCTTGCAAGTTACACGTTTCCCTATCTAAATCATTTTGCAGCTCCTGAAGAAAATTCAACAACTTGTAACTCATATTTAGCTGTTGTCTTAAGGAAGCATCAGCCACAGACAAAGAACTTAGCAAAATTCAGAATATTTTCTATATCATATAGGCTACACCCTACGTTGGCCTATTTTGTTTCTGCAGGAACTTGTGTAAGACATCAGGAAATAAATCACTGCTCACAAGAAGGAAAAGGGACTGTGACACAGAGCACATTGCATTGAGTTATCCTAATTACCAAAACCAATCTCTCCAAACACTGATTTCCTAAATTACATGTTAGTTAAACACTAACAAAAAAGACATTCCAACTGTTCACATATACTATGCTTATATTAGCCAGCATCAGATGAAAACACTTCTGATGGAGAACAGTAAAATTAATATTTTTCTGCCAGTTAGAGGAATCCCAAGAAAGACAGAATGACAGAAAGAATGATAGAACGACAGAAAGAATGACAGAACAACAGAAAAAATGCTACATATTACTTAGACTAACATGAAAACTACTGATGATAAACAGTTTTTACCTGAACTTCATTGGTTTTCTGTCTGATTGATTCTTCCTTTTCCCTAATATCCTGCTCCAGAGAATATTTTTCTCTGTCAGATAAACAAGAACATGTATTTGTGATTAGTTAAATAACACAACACACATGGAAAAATCAATTAAATATTATTCTGGGAACACCATGCAGACAAAAATGCCAGCCTGTATTCTCATGTATTCTTTAAAGAAGAAAAGGTGCACAGGTATCAATTATTCTTTGCAAAATGCTATCTGTGCCCATCATTAATCTTCTGAAGTCACCTGTAGGGTACCACTAAGAAATTCATCACCAATTACAGCAACAAATAATGACAAAAAGACTAAGAGAAAATAAACTGACACATCAGTACTACAGACTTACTTAGTTATTCTACACCAAGACATTGTTAACAGTCCACAACTATTACCTCTGCAGCTGTGCAATTTCTTGACTAATATCATCCAGCTCCTTCACCCCTGTAAATTCTCCTGATCCAACAGAACTTGCACTATCCTGTTAAGAATGAAACAATCTATTAAAATATCAAGTAGTAACAGAAGCTCTTCCTTCAACAAAGGCTGAGGACAGAGGTGGGATACAAAATCCTCATTATTTGCATTTGCAAAATTCCATACGAGACATCAAATTATTCTGTAACAAGCAAGGAACATGCCACACAATTCTACCCATGAGACAGGAGAATTCTTAATATGCCTGTTTAACAGACAGGACAGTTGAACACACAGCAGTGAAAGAACAGGCACAATGCCAACAAGGAAATTGCAGAATTGGTAGAATTAAAATTCAGAACCTAAAACTCAGTTCTGCTATAGTCAATAATAAAATTTACAGAAGACTTAACAAAATCAGATTGTAATTCCAGTTTTCTACAGCCCTGTCACAAATGAATGGCAATTTCTGCAATTATACCCCATTTCCTGTAGGTTGTTTCTACACTCATTCAAGCATAGATCAGGGAAGCTACACAGGGCATCCCCTGCCTTCTAGGTAAGTTAAGAATGGATGTAAGCATTAGGTACAAAACTGGTTGTTATTGTTACTATAAAAAGGATTGCTTTTTGAAAAAAAGCCCACCACAACTGAGCAAAAGCTGCAGCACTGAACTCACTGCTAGTCTGACAAGCCAGGAGACCTACAATTTTTATATAGCATTTCAAACAGAAGAATGCAGAGTTTGCCTGCTTCACTCACTTTGAGACTGCTGTGATAACCACAGAAAGCTTGGCTTTATTAAACATTAAAAAACAAACAAGAACCCAATCAACAAGCCAAGATCAGCAGAGTAAGATGTGACATTTTTGTGGAAACAATAGGTGAATATACAGTTGAAATAATTTAATTAAGTCCTCACTTTTAGGGGATCATTTTTCTGGTAATATGCCATTAAATAATCACAAATAACAACAACAATACAGACAAATTCTTCAAGGTAGCAAATCAAAAATCACTTATATGCTGTCAGGCCAGATACAGATTTGCTGGGAGACTTGTACTGAATGCTGGACAGGATCACAGCCACGTGTCACCCAACACAACCATGAAATAAATTAAAATGAGCTGCTGCACTGGTTAGGATAAGAGTCACTTAACTAAGCTCACAGCAGCATACAGTTTATTTTATCTTATGCTCAGCTAAACACATACTACATGGAAAAAAAAATCAATTAACTGAAAATAGCAGGAAGCTTAAAGTTCTCACAC
Source organism: Pyrgilauda ruficollis (assembly GCF_017590135.1). NCBI lineage: Eukaryota > Metazoa > Chordata > Aves > Passeriformes > Passeridae > Pyrgilauda > Pyrgilauda ruficollis. Next base: position 33,435 of record NW_024513432.1, on the reverse strand, counting down.
CGAGATGTATTTACTGCTCACAACTGCAGATAACTAGTCCAGGAGTAATTTCAACAGCACTGAGCTGCCTGTCCCAGGAACCTCCTGCCAGATCAATACATCTCCAGTTGCTGAAGGAAGGAACATCACCAGGCTGGCAGCCAGTGCTGGGCACTTCACATTGCTGTGACATTATCACCACACCAAGAGCAAGGGGCACAGAACTCAAGAGCAAAGGCAGGCAAAGGTGTAGAAATAAAAACTTTTTTGAAGTTACAAACAGCATACATTAGAAACGTGCATTCCTTCAGACACTGCAGTTACTCACCCGCCGCATTTCTGTTAGTGCTGAGATCTCAGTTCCTACAGGGGTCAAGTAACCTGATAGAGTCTATAGGAAAAGGATATAGGAAAAACCATAGGAGGACTGTAGCAACAGCAATAATTAAAATATATTTTAGCGTTCCAAAGGTTTCTGGTTAGGGAAAGCAAATAAAAGTAAAGAAAAACACAGTATAATTTATAGAAAAGGTGAATGTAGTAACATGACAGAAGTATTTCTTCAATTCAGTTTCAGAATTCGAGAAAAGGAACAAAGCAGGGTCAGCAAAGGATCAGATCTCCAGTAAAGTGGTATTAGCACTGATGGATACAGGACTGTGGACCGCTACAAAGGATGAATCCCTCAAACCAGGAAGTCATCACTCCTCATTTAGCCATTAAAAAAATTTATGTTTCCATGGGAGGAATATGGTGCTGATCAGAGTCAAGGACATGATGCTCAACCAGCTTTTAATATTTGCTGTTACAAATTCCCTGACTCAATCTTCTGTATGACAAAGGATTATTCTTTATGCTAGACTTTTTCCAGCATTATTACTCCTCGGTTTATGGAATATTTTACTGCATTTTTCTTTACTTACTGTCTTGGTTGTTAAAAAGTTAGCTATATTTTCAAATGTTAAAAGAATTTTGTAAGAGGAGATAAGAAAAAATATTGGCAATTCTTTATCATAATATTAAAAAAAAACCCACATAAAATTCATACTCAAAGCCCATTACTTTTAAAGCACATAAGTTCAGTGTAATCTACAACAAATTGCTGACTTACCTGGATGGGTGTGTTTCTGTCTGAGGGAGGGATCATATCTGGAGTTAACACTTGTGGAGGATCAATCCCTTTGCTGACCTTCTGCTGAATGAGATACATGGCGAGTGCAAACTGGTCTTTGCTGAGCTTTCCCATCTGTCTCGTGTCTGCCAAAGACCTGATAAAAAACAGATCATACAAACAAGAAAATCTTATTTCTGCTCTACTAAAAAGCCTGAAATACACGTATTATATACACGAAATTTCTTTTTGTTTCTTCCTCATCAGAGCTTACTTATTCTAGTCAGATTTCCATAAACAGTGCAGTATTTTATTACACATATTTAATTGAACAGAGTAGTGTTAATCTGAGAAAATATTTAGAGCACTAGAACTTCAAAAGACAATCACAATTCACAGACTGACCTATTGCCCCCACTCCCAGAAAAGCAAAGGGAGTATTTATTTCTCCCTTAATTTTCCATATAATCCACATATTGCAGTATGTGGACAAGTAAAAGAAGTTGGGGTTTTTTAATGTTAGGATCACATTCTGAATCTGAGTTCCCAGATCAGCAAGTTATAAAAATGCAGCTAGTACGGAATTCTTACCATATATGTGCTAGGAGATTCTGAGATAGACCTGAATGCATAAAAATGTCCTTTACTTCTTGGCCACTCACAAACCCATCCATGTCTGTGTCTGTTTTTAAGAAAATTTCATCGTATCGCACTTTTTCAGACACTGGTACCACCCAATTAACAGCTGGCTGCAAAACAAAGGTTGGCATTTCAAAAGAACAGAAATAGTCTTTATGAATACACTAAGTATATATGACATTATCCAGAGCTGGATGTGCTGAACATCTTGCATACTCCAGTCTGACTGGTAAATAAGTATTTTCACTGCGTGTTTTAACTTCACACTTTTTATCTGAATAAAAACACTGATAAACAGCTATTCATCAGTTGAAAAGCATTAATTCTTTGGAAATACAAACCCAATTAGGCATAAAAAGTCATGCTAATAGCAGGAGATATAGAAGCAGGTTAATGATTTCTTTGGTATTAAAGCAGATACACAAACAAAACCTTTCTGTGGTTCCACTTTCTACATAAAGTGAAAACTCCCCCTAAGATTTGCTACCTTGTGGTCACTGCTTAAAATTCACCCAATGTTTTTCCAGTCTTACCATTCTCATTTCACCCTTTCCACCCAAATCACCCAAACACATAAGGCAGAAATCAAAAAATGTATTTATTTTTCCTACAGCTTACAAATACAAAGATCTACAAAAATAAGAAAGAAAGACATGTACCTGTGCTGGTTTGACGCTGTGCTTGGGAGACAAGCTCCCTATGCTGTTCAGACTGGTGACACTGCCATGGGAAGGGGTGGAACGGAGGCTGTCTTTTGGGGGAGGACTTGCAGGGAGAACAGGAACTGCACCAGGAAAGACCGATGTCTTCTTTCTTTTAGAAGGTGGTATGAGAGAGGGGGGCAATTGTGAAGGAACTGACTCTTTCTCAAGAGCTCTATAAACCAAATGCATTGCCTGAAAGGCAAAAAGGTCAGATAACATTCACAATTATTAGAAAAAGCAGAAGATCTTCCTGTGTCAGTCATTTACATACTAGTAAAACAAAGACAGTAAGACTAGAAATGTAAACTAGAGCAATTAATTTTGAATGTAATTCCAACAAGTTTAATCTTGACACAGGCAAGAGTCAGCAGATGGACTTGAGGAGGTCATTAAATAGCTCCATGTGAACAATTTAGATTAGAACAGTTGACGGTAACACAGAAAGCTGCAAAGCTCTTGAGAAAGAAATGAGCTATTTGCTCTGACAGACTAGACTGTGATTTGAGAATTTAAAGCAACCTACCACAGCAAATTCATCCTTGTCCAGGTGCCCATCTTTATCAATATCACTGAGATCCCAGACCTATAGCAATTAAGATTAAAAAATTATTTGCAGACCAAGTTACACTTTATGTATTCATTGTATCAACATGCCCTCTAAAGACTCATCGTAGATTTCGGTGAAGATCATATTAGTTATACTACCTATCTAAAAATTCTCTGATGAAACAGATTGGATTAGAGTTTTCTGGCCACATGAATAAACACTGGCTCTAACAAATTCTGGCTACAACTCAGGCAGGTTTTTCATCTTTCTGTGATGCAATTACAGAGTCATCAAGCTGAGTAAAAGCATTCAGAGGTGGCTTTCAGAACTGCCCAGAGGGTGTGGGCTAGCAGATCATTCAAATTCCTCACAAGAAAGTTCAACGGAAAATTTGATACATCTCTAATTCCTATTCCATTCCTAGATGATTAGGGTTTTCTACTAAAAACTAAAACTATGTGCAGCTCCCTCTGGCCCCCTAAATTTCGTGTTGGAGAGAATTTAAGCATTTATCAACTTCAGTTCATTATTAGGTGAGGCACAGTCAATGAAACTTGCAGAAGATTTAGAGAGATACAAAACTTTGTGAACTCCAACACAGCACTGTTTAATCATCAATATGACCTGGGGACAGTGGAGTCCACAAAAAGCCAAGACTTGAGGCTCAATTGTGAGAACTCTTTTTTTTCACTGGACCCTTGATAAATTTAAGCTCCTTGATTAGTCCTTTGTCCATTTCCTCAGTGCCTTATCTTGTCCACAAACTTTTCTGGAAGAGGCAAAAGCCTCCTGAATTTCTTTTGTGACAATAACAAGATAAAATCCGAAGCCTTTCAAGACTTCACAATACTCAAGTACAGAATTGAAACAAATCATATTTATATTTTGTAGATAATACAGAGCAAGAGGCACTTTTTCCTGAAGAGATAAAAGTATGTACTGCAGATAGAACTCTGACACAGAATGTACTCAGAAATATCAATATGTAAAGCAATAAGGAACGTGTTTTAAATGGAGGCAGAAAAATACTTTAAGGTCTGTTTCCCTTGTAAATATACAATGGATGGATAAAACTCAGACCTTGGAAGTATTTATAAATACACATGAAAGAAAAACCAACTTGACAGTTTGCACTATGAATAAAGGAGGATGTTTTAAGGTATTCTCCTGTACAAACAGAGAACGGATTTAATGGTATATCTAATATTTCATATTTGTAAAAATGACAAAACAGCAGAATCTAATGTCCTAACAGCTCTTAGGATTCAGGAAAGCTTTTTCTTGTTTTTAAACAACCAAAATCAAATTTCCACTCTTAAATGAATAGAGCAACAATGAAGCCTATCTATTCTAGGGTTGAAATTACTACTCTTACTCTTATTTCTAAGTGGAAGACTTCAGAGTCTTAATGTTCCTGCTTTATAGCATGCCTCAGCCAAAACGTGATCTCTGTTGATAAATTACATTTTTAACATTGCAATTACAAGAAGCTAAATAGAGACAAGCTGAATCTAAACAACTTACTTACCCTTCCGAGGATATCAAGAGGTAGCTTTGAATTCATCAGTACTGGTTTTACTTTGTCTCCTGAAAGTAAACCGTTTACTGGCAAAAGGCTTTCAAAAATACCATCAAACTTTGCTTTTTCTTCCACCTAGTTGGTAAGAAATAGTCTGAATAAGTAAAAAAGTGTGTCTATGTGAGTAATGAAAATGAAATCTTGCAAGAAATTAAGACTGGCCAGTAATGTACTCATCTTAAATTTCCAAGCTTTCTTGCAAGTGCCCCTGTACTGTATTTAAATGTAAACCCATAGAGAAAGCTTTCAAATTAGGCTCCTAAATCTAAAGGTTATGACAGCTGGGAGATTTTACCATGCAGCAGACAAGGTGTGCTTCTGTTTTAAAGTAACTTTGATAAACTCTACAGAACCAAAACTTATTCCTCCCTCTTTAAAGAACATATAACTACAAGTTTTTAAATTAAATTTTTACCTTTGAAAATGTTTGGAGTTGAAAATTACCTAAATATAAATATCTTCACGTATGCATCAAAAGTTATTTTTTCCAAATTATATATATTGCTTGTATCATTGAATACTAATTAGAAACTAGGAACTCAAGCTTTAAATTAACAGTTCAGACTGGATGTGGTGAAACACTTCACTGCTCCCAGTGGGATTCCTTTATACAAACAAAGGGCCTAATTGTAGGATTCTGGAAGAAATCCAGGCAGATTAAAATTCATTTTCTTAAAAACATCCCATCAGTGGTTGTCAAAGGGTTGTTTAATGCTTATTGCATATCTAAAACTACACCTTGGTGCTCTCTATTGTGCACAGATTTGCACAGAAAGGGAGGACTTCTGAAATGGGAAATACATTTGATATAAAATTCTCCCACTGGGAAAATTACATACAAGAAAAATATTTACTTCTAAAAAATTGATGGAATGTGTTCCCTTTTACACTTACCCTAACAGCCCAGTGAGTCTCTGTTGCGGGTGGTGTGATCAGCAAAGGACTGCTACTGTCATGCTAAAAATGAGAAAATGTTTTATTTTTATATATATGCATTTATATATATAAATAGATAATATACATACTTCTGTCTCTAGTACTTATTAATTGCACTGAGTTTGAGATGGTTATGGACATGAAGCTTAACTACATTGAGGAAAATGACTGCATATGTACCTAAATAGAAGTCACACTCATTTTATAGCATTACAGCACTTGAGTAAGGTAGATGCATCCAGTAGATGCATTCAGTGTCCAAACACAGAACCAACACAAGCCAAAGAGGTTGTGCTGCAGCTAGTGCAGGGCAAAGCTGCAGCAATGCCTTCTACTACTCATTCCTGTTGAGCCAGCCCCAAAGTAATCTTTTTTGTTTCCTTTGTTTTCATGAATTCAGAGTTTAGCCACATCAGCTTCCTGACCAAGCTGACCAGACTTAAACTCGCTCTGGTTTTGCAGTCCATGAAGGGGCTGGTTTCTTGTCACTCAGCACGACAAGGCTGTGGCAGCCCTGGCTGCTGTGCCCTAAGGAACTGCTTGACAGCAGCCTGAAGCCCCAGAACCACGACATTTATGAAAAAACAAGATCATGCCAATGTTCCAACTGAAGCCTTAATTCTCATACAACACATACTTGCATTTAAGTGGATACTACTTACAAATTTAGGAGGTGGCACAGTCAAATTCAGACTGCTCAGGTTTACATCGTGGCCGTTCTGTGCACATGCTACAAGGCGCAACGCAACGTAGAAACCCTACAAACAATTGTGTTGTCTATTAAAAACCAGTTTCAATCATAAAAAATAACCCACTTACCATTTTTACTAACACTGTATATGTGCAATTCAGAAAACCCCACATGTACAGCCCCATAATGGCAACTACCCCTTTGCTTTTAAGGATGAGTCGGAAAAAATTTTACAGTGACAGGAAACAAAGAGGAGAAAACTGGAAGTTGGTTTTTATGAAGAACTCTCTCCTAATTAAAATACAACAATTTTTCTTAAAAATTAGTAATGTTTTGAAAGAGTTCATTTGTATCTACAAGTAACTTGCTATTTGGTATTCCAAGCCATTTTTAGTAAAAATGTTAGATTTTTTCATGCACAAAAGTCTTCTAAAATCAAATCATAGTTTTCATTTGTGACTCAATGACTGTGTACCTACACAGTACATACGCCAATTATTTACAAAACAAAAGAAATACAGAAAATTAGAACCAAACTTCTCCTGCAGCCTCACTGAGTAATACACTTGGATATGAGCAGTGCTGGGGAAAAAACTCATCTTGTAAACAAAAACTCAACCCTGAAAAAGATAATGATAACTAGTAGTGGTACCAGGGCTTGATCAAAACAAGGCTAATCTGGGAAAGGTAATACAGGAAGTCTACATGAACATTTCATTTACCTGTTTATCTAAGTATCCTTTACCCTCTGGGTCAGCCAAATCCCATATCTGTGGAGATACAAAATAAAAGCTGCCATGAATTTCAAACAAAACTTAGCTCAACGGTTCCTACTATATGTCTTCTTAAAATGTTCATTCAGCTTTCAAGTAATGACACACAATGTTACCGAGTTGTTGAGTTAACAACAGAAATGTTACACAAAAAACAAATTTTCTTTTAAAATTTTTCCTTTCACTTAAAAGAAGTGTAAAGACAAGTACTGCATTATCCAATTCCTTCAACTTACTTTTCCAAGGATGATATCAGAGAGACCAGATTTTTTAAGAAACAGAGCAGCTTCATTTGCCCCAACTCTCCCTGTGTATGTTGGATCTACCTGAAGGAGAAAAATTAACATTTAATTGAAACATGGCTGTTGTGAAAGCAGATTTAAGAAATGCAATGTCTCTTGCCTCTAGGTCAAAAGGAGTTACAGAAACTGCATCACCACTCAGAATTCACACAGTTTTATCACTGGAGAAAAGAAAGAGATGGAAATCTTGGGGAAGAAGAAACTGCGCTTTATTTTTACTTCTTTTTAAGAACATACCTGTTTGTAATATGTTTCATATATTGGATTCCCAGTAGAAAACTGAAACACAAGTAAGAAAACAGAATAAACAACAATCAGAATTTATAGGAAAAGAAACGTATAGCACTTTGTGTATTACTTCTATCGAGAACCTAAAATAGTGTGTTAATTTGCTGTGTTACAAACTGGACACTTGAAATTTAAGTGTGGATAACAGTGATCCACCAAGACCACAGACTACTGTCATCTCTTAGAACTTCTCATTCATCAGGATTCCTACCTCTCCTCACACTGTTACTTAGTGACACTACATAGGGATAAGGTTTTGAAGAACAGCTTTGAATTATTTGCTGAAGTATTTCACACCTCAGTATGAGAAGGACTGATAGCAAAGGTCAAGCTTTCAACACAATGCTGACCTGACTACCTACTGCACCATATACATCCTTACAGAATATTTTCAGCAGACAATTATACACACACATAGTGCCTGTGTTAACACATTTTCAAGACTAGGATCTTAAACTGAAACAGAGTAAACAAAAAAAAAAAAACAAAAAAACCCAAAAAAACAACAACAAAAAACACCCCAAACCAAAACGGCAGCTGGAATGCCAAAAGTTGCAGAAGCCCCAAGACCTATCTTCTCACACACCTCCTAGAGCTGCCATGGGAGATCTAGCCCTGTGCAGCTTATCCCTCCACTCTGTTCTCCTCAGCCTCAATGCCAACAGCAAAACCAGTCTGGTCAAAACCAGGTCAGTCCTTAGACCACTCAGGGCCTTAAAAAGAAAGCAACACAACCCAATAAAGATGTCAATGAGCAAAACACAGATGTCACAAAACCTTCTTGGGATAACCACTCTCCACCTCCAGGACAGCAGCCAGACACCTGAAAAGGAGTATTTTACACTAAGTCACATCACTACTGTGTCCCCTCCCAAATGTCACCTTCTTCCTTGTCATCCTCATAGATTTCCAGGTGTTCTGCTTACTCTGAGAGGAAGGCAGGAACATGATGAAAGAAAAGACCAATAAAGAACATGAAAATTTTATTTTATGCCAAGAGAACCTTCTCGTGAGTTTACAATAAACATTCTAAATCTTCATTTAAGGAGCTATCCATAATTAATTTCTCTGAACTGAGCACAAGCAAACACTGACTCTCTGAAGATTACAGCTCTAGTTGAATAGAAAAATCCTGCATTTTCAGAACAGTTTCCTAAGCATCTTAAATGTACTTCACTTATATCCATCAACAAAATAAGCTGCTGCATTTTCCAATATCAGCACTCTCTGGAAGCTCTCGCTCTCCCTGATGGCAGACAGGATTTCAGAAGGATGCTGCAAACATAACTCATAAATCTGACTATTCTTTGTGCTGACATGTAAACGATCAGCACATATAAGCATTGTGTTCCTGTTCAAGCAGGAAACGTATCATTCAGAGAAAAGGTGGAAGTAGGAAATAGCCTGTTGCACTCTGAATAACACCATGTTTTCAGCCAACTATCACCAAACTATGCACCTCTTGTTTGTCAGAGAGCTCAGAGAGTCAACCACCAACTCCAAGCTCCTCCAACTGATGCAGTGAGTGACCTAGAACATGCAGAGACTGGATTCCTACCAAGATACAGAGCAAACTGCTCCAGCAGCAGGACTGAATGATCTCAGCCCATCACCAGACATTCCTGTCACCCTCATTTGATATTGTCAGCCATGACGTGGAGCTGACTTACCTGGCAGAGGTGGCAGGAAGCCAGGGTGATGTGCTTCAGTGCTGTGAAATTTCTTCTATAGCAAATTATTCACCCAAGCACTGCTGAAAAGCACCTCAAGATCAATTCTCTACTTGCAGAATTTTACAAAGATTCAGTCTTTCTGACCGATTTACCTAAATGACTGCATCTCTGTGATGAAGCAGACCAGACAAAATGGGTTCAAGTGACAAAAATAGCACAGCTCTCTATCTACCTGTCACCACACGTGATGACATCACCACCATTCAAGAGGATTCTGTAATTTGGTGACATCTGCTCATGAAGGACCAACCCAAGACTGTCAACACTGGCAGAGACAAAAATTTTAAAGAGTGCACTGCTGACGATGTCAAAGCATGACCTGGTAGAGAGGTTCAGTTTGACTAACAGTTTATCTACCCTGTGGTTCCTATGCCTGCTCTGTACTCCCCAAAACATCACCTCTGACCAACGCTTTAGTCCAACCCAAACAGACCCTCCAGAGCCCTAGTGCCTTGTTGTTTAACCTCCAAGTTGACCTCCTGTTCAGAAGCTGAAGTCTTGAGCCTGCACACTGTGTTTGTGGCATGGATATTGCTCCAAGTCCCTCAGTGCAGGTCTGGCAATGTCTGGCAAAAAGGCATGAGTAAGCACCTGCCACCAGAACAATTCATTCTCTTTCCTGAAGTCATCTCAGATTCACAAAGATCTCTGGATCACATTAATTATTTTAAATAAATTATTATTATGATAAATGATTAATGATAAAATATTTTAAGCTGCTTGAATTACCCATACTATTTGCAGCTCTTAATATGTTGGTATCAATAGTCTTATTTTACAGCTTTCTGAGTGGACATGCCTCAACGTTACAACACACGTACCCTCTCCTACTCTGTCTAATTCCACTTCTGGCATTTACTCTAATTAACACACATCTCCTTAGTAATTACAAAACTGAGGCTATTAGAAGAGGAAGTTTATTACTTTAAAGGAAATTCTGTTTACAGCTAGATTACTCTTGACAGTTCAATATATGAAAACAAGTTTTAGAACTACAATGCTTCCACTGAATTAGTTGGAAAATACTATATAAAAATAACATATATGTTTACAGAATGTGGTCTTAGTCTCCCTAAACATAACATTTTCTATCAAATGGAATATCATTGATGCCAGTCTCTCAAAGATCAATGAGAATTCAAACAATAGAGAAACTGGATTTCTAGAGTAAGTATTTGGTAATTATTTGATTTTTACCTTTTCCTATAATGTATTACAGAAGTTTCACAACTACAAACCCTTTCACATCCAAAGTTTATTTGACTTACATATTTTGCACCACATTAATCACTTGAAAATTTGATAACAGTTTGTGCGCACATGGATGTATTTAATTAATCTGAACTACTAATAGGAGTCAATCAGAATGCCTGACTGGCCTAGGCACAGTATAGAAAAGTTTTGGTTTCAAGACATTGAAGGTAGTGGGGTGGTGTTGCTTTTCTTTTGCTTTACAGCAAATAAGTAAACCGACTCTCTTCACATGGCTATGGAAAACAATAAACAGCAATCACACTGCTTACGCTTGAATTATTTGGGTGAGAAATCAAATAAAAAAACTTGTAACAACAGAAATGAACCCAGGGATCCCAAGCACTCAACCAGAGCTGAAAACAGCCTCTCCCAGGGTCGGGGATACGCACCCCGTGTCCTGCCCTGCAGAAGCTTCTGCTCCTCCTGACAGGCGAACGCCTCCCGCTCATCCCTCAGCGCCTTCCCGGTGCCCCCTAACCACGCACCCCCTGAACACCGCACACGGTCACGGCACCCCGCCACAACAGCTCGGCGGTTCCAGGGGCATCACCGCGCCGGTACCAACAGGAAAACGGGGTGACGTGCGGAACACCAGCCCTCTTGCCTTCAAACCCCTGGCCCACGGTAATCCCGGCTGCTCGGGGTGGGGAAGCGCCGGGAGACCCTCATCCCCTCCCCAGGGACGCAGCTCCAGAGCCTCCATGAGGGAAGGGCCCCGGCGCAGCTCGCGGCCCCCCAGCAGCGCCGTCCGGGCCCGGGGCACAGCGGGGGCCGCTCGCCGCCCTTGCCCCGCCCGGATCCCGCTCCCCGCCGCGCCCCGACCCTTATTCCCCGCGGGCCGAGCCCCTCCCGGCACAGGGCCTGTACCCAGCGCCAATTCCAGCCCGGCTGCACCCGGCTACGATGCAGCCCCGCTGCTACTCGCCGCGCCCGGCCGGCCGCCGGTGCGGAGGGCCGCGCGTCCCCAGCAGCCGCGGTACCTGCTGGCTGAGGGGGATGAGCGCCGCCATCTTCCTCCCGCTGGGTCGGGCCGCGGCCGGGGCGGAGCGAGGGGCGGGAGGCGGCGGCCGGGCCGGGGCGGGCCGGGGAGGCGGCGGCTGACGAGGGGCTCGAGGCACGCCGGCGAGCGGCCGCGGCTTTATCGGGGCCCGGCAGGCGCTCCTCGGCGGCAGTTGCCGCCACCCGCAGCGCTCCACGGAGTCACCCGGTCATTTAGAACGGAAGAGACTTCTTAGGTCACCGAGTCCAACCTTTGACAGATCACCACCTTGTCAAACAGATCAAAGCACATCCTGTCACTCCTTAAACACCTCCAGGGACGAGGACTTCGGCACCAGCTCCCTGGGCAGTCACATAACCCCAAACGAGCGAGGTTTCAATGGCGCACAGGGCCGCCATCGCAGAGCACATGGCCCGGGACTGTGTCCACAGTTCTGGAATATCTCCAGTGAGGGATTGCGGTCTGTTCCAGTGCTCGGTCACTGTGCAGTAAAGAAGTTTTTCTCATATTCAGGTGGTTTCTGCCTGCTGCTTCTTGTCCCATTGCTGGGCCCCCTGGTCCATGCTCTGACCCTTCCCTGCAGACACTGACAGACAGGATTCCTCTCTATAAGATATATTATAAATATCATTCCCCATTGCTCTGTCCCTTCCTGAGTCATCTTTCTTTCTAATTTTTTTTCTTAAACTATTGTTCAAAGTACTTTTCCTCCCTAGTCCTTTCTCTCTCCTGCTATTCCTCAGCCTACTTCATTTCCCTTTCAGGACCATGGAATTCTAATTTCATTTCTATACACCAATAGTTTCTCATTCAGATTAGACAAGGAATCTTTAAAATGTGGAAATAAAGAAGGAAAACACCCATGGGAATTTCATGTTCATTCCTCCCCATGTTCTATCTCCAAAATATTTTGCATAAACCTCAGCATCTGTTATTCAGAACTTGTAAAAAAATTGTGCCTTCCTCCTTCACTTTGGAAGGAAAACAGAAAAAAACCCAGGAAGTCTCCTGTTCTCTTAAGAGCCCTCGGGTTATCCATCCAATTTGGTTTCCATTTCCCCTAGTATGAACTACATATTTGGAATACAGTCAGGCAAAGAAAGTGGCTCAAGGTTTTCCCCTAGTTAGGAGAAGGAAATCATTTATAAACTGTATAGAGGAATCTCGACTAGAGTATCATACCATTCGGCATTATTATTATTCTTCATCCCAAAATTCAGGTCCTCGGCACTAGTTCCACCATGGGTTCAGGTTCATCCCAATCCTTTAAAAGGCACAGGAAAATTAAGAAAGCAAAACCAGCACACAGTTCAACTATATTAAAAAGAAATTAAATAATCCACTAACACAGAGTAAGGAGAGCAATTTACCTCGGGTCTGATTTAGATCATCGGTTTGGTCATTTAGATCATAAATTCGGATTCAATCATCCCAGTCTGTGGGCTTCTTTGATCATTCATTTTCCTCAGTGGTAAACAATCTAAATAATCTTGTGGGTTGCTAGATGCATTTTGTATCAATTTTTATTTCATAACTCTGATCTGGACTTTTAATCAAAATATATAATTGGAGTATATAGCTGTGTATAGCTGTCAGCCAGGGTTTTAGAGACAGCAAGGAAACATTTTTAAGAACCTTAAACTCAAGTCTTAGGAACTGGCTTACAGCAGAACGATATCACTAGAAAGTACTAGAAAACTAACCCAGAAAAACAAAAAAACTAGGCAAAACAAAAATTATCCATGTCATAAGCTCAATAGCTATGTAATTGTATTACAATTATATAACGATGTTCGATACCTTACGCCAAATTTCACTGTGACACACAAAGCACAAGTTTCACCAAGTCCCGGGAAATGCCACACAAGTACAAAGAGCAGGTAATAACCTACAATGTGTTGTTTCAGTGAGGGGTTTTAACTCAGATCGTGCGGAACAACTGGATTAATTCCCAACTCGCTCCAATAATCAGCAAATCGCGGGTCGGTAAGAATCCCCATTTCTTGACCCCGATGCATGCTGGGGCTTGCAGTCGGGGCGCTGGCTGTCGGCGGCTGCAAACCTGCTTGTGATTGGCTGGCGGCGCCGAATCGCTTCTCGGAGCCAATGAGTGGGCGGGAAATTGGGGAGTCCCGGAGTCCAGGACCCGGCTGCGTACCGCCCGCTCTAGCCCGGCCCAGAGAAGCCTCCGGTGCCTCGGGCTGGGCGGACTCGGCGGCGTTCTCCCGACCCTGCTCCGCCCCATGCCGTCCGTCCTGCGCCGTTCAGCGCTGGCCCGGCCCGTCCCGGATGGCCGCGATCTCTCGGGCACCCGCGGGCCGAGGGCAGGTGAGGCACCGGCGCCCTATCTCGGTCTGTACCTAGGCATCCTCGGAGCGGGCCCGTGTTTGCGCCTTGTGTGAGGAGGGATCTGTAGTAGCCCCTTCCTATAGCTCCCTACAGAAGGGTGCAGCCAGGTAGCGACCAGCTCTGCTCCTGGGAACCCGCGACAGGACGAGGGGACAATCTTAAGCTGTGACGGGGTGGTTTAGGTTGGACATCAGAAAGGATGTCTTCGCAGAAAGGGTGGTCGGACATTGGAAGGGGCTGCCCGTGGAGTCACCGTCCCTGGAGATGTTTAAGGAAAGTCTGGATGTGGCACTCAGTGCTTTGGTCTGGTTAACAACGTGGGGATCAGTCGCAAGTTGGACTCGATGATGTCGGGTCTTTCCTAAGGCCAGTAACTGTGTGATTCTTGGCAGGGCCACAGCCATGTACCCCGCAGGACCGGCACCCGTGGTGACTTAACGGTGGTGGACACAGAGCTGGAGAACGCTGGAAGAACTCCGTCCCACCATGGCCGGTTCCTGAAGCTGTGCGATGGAAACGCTGGTGGGATGCAGCGGAGCCAGCGGCCGGGAAGCGCCGTGTGGGCAGGGAGCAGCCGCGCAGCCCCGAGCGCTGCGGGCAGCGCCGCCCACACGCGGCTAAACGCAGTCCTGAATAAAGTGGCACAACTAGAAAGCAAAATCATGGGTCAAAAAAAGCACCTGGAACTGCAGAACACCGACTCGGGCCTGAAGCCTTTGGCTGAGGGGTGCGCCTCCTCCGCCTCTGGGCATGAAGGTAGTGCCAAGGGCAAGAGGTTCTGGAAGAATTATGGTACCACCAGTGGGAATGGGACCTGCAGGGATGCCTGTTCTGGGGAAGAGGAGAGCATGCAAAGCCCTGAAAGGAGTGTTACAGTTAAACAACAGCTTGATCTGGATAGTGATGAAGAGGAAATGAGAGAATTGATGGAGAGCTCTTTGGGGTTTTCCAGTGGAAGTGGGAATCAGAAGGTTCTGGTAAGTGATGCTCAGTAAAGCAGAAAGGTACATACAAACTTTGCTGGATCATGTATTTTTATTAATACTTTCATATGATTCATATGATAATTGGTAGATTGCTTTTTATTTAGATAACACTAGCAACTAAATTTTAAATTTGCATTTGTGTCTAGCTCATAATAGGATTCAGGTTCACATCTTAAAATTGCTCTATTTACCCACAATGATTTGTTCTCCCTTTAGCAATCTACGTATAACAATGAAGTAACACATAAATCTCTTTTTCGTGTTCTTCAAAAAGAGTAAGACTCCAGTTCTATCAGGAAAGGCTCCTCCACCTCGTAAGGAAGTTTCATTGGCAGAGTTATCTAAAGCATCTTCTTCTCACAACAAAGACTCAGAAAAAAGTGTGTTTGGTAGAGTTAATTCACCAGCACCACGCACCAGCAGAAACCTGTCAGGACATCCCACAAGATCTCGACTACTGTCATCTTCCATGAAAGACAACACTGTAAAGAGTGCTCTGCCTAAAGCAGGCTACACCAAGCAAAGCCAAGAATCCATTGAAAGTGTCAGAACTGAAATAAAGTCATTAGATGAATTATTTTCTGAAGGAGCTGATGCAGAAGATCCATCCAGCAGCAGTTTGAAATGTAAGTTTTCTAAAATATTGTCTCAGTAGACTCAGTATCAATTGTACTGATGATCTCCTGATAAATTCTCTTAATAAACATGGGCAAATAGTCATTTTGAAAGGATTCATCAGTGACATTTTACACAAACCAAGGCCTGATCAAAGTAATTATCTTGATCTGTTGTTTTTTCTTTTTTTTTTTTTCCCTAGTGTAATAGGTTTGTATTTTTCTTAGCTTTTGACTTAATGGGTTCATATTAATCATGCTGACCTGGGTGACATTATGATGTCAAAACAATTAGAATACTAAAGTAGTTTTCCTGTATCAGTGGCACAATGTACCAGTGGGTCAGAGTGAGAACAGCTGGAAATGAGGGGCAGCAAAAATCTCTTGATTTTCAGGAACATCAGCTGATCAAAGGAGGAAATTTTAGGAGTTTCTATGAAGTTAAAGAATCAGTGACTCATTGCTATTACTTTTTAGTAGTGAACTAGGAAGGTAATACTGATTTTTTTTTTCCACACTTTACTCACTTACAGGAAAGTACACTGTAATTTTCATGCAAATTCTCATGTAGGTGTCATTTTTTTGCAGACTTTGGACTGAATATCATGAGTCTTGATGATTTGGCACCAGATACTACCAGTAAGGCAGCAGAATTAAAACAGAAAGTAAGTAGAAATTCCCCACTAGCACATATTCCCAGTCTGCCTTTGGTGGAGTGTGGAAGTTCTAAAATAAATACTTTTACAGGGAGAAGACATTCAGTTTACTCAAGAATCAAACAAGTATGTGAAAAAAGATACATTGCTGGTGGAAGAGGACCAGGCCACTGTAAAAATGACCAGTGCAGTAACTGCCGTGAGTGATTCTTCTGTAGAAGAAGTTGAAAAATGTGTCTCCGAAGCTGAAATCTCTGAACATTTAAGTGGAGTTTCCTCAGATTTCCTTCCACACAAACGGGATTATCTTAGTCAGAATGAGAGTACTCTTAATTCAGAATATTCTGAAGACTTTGAAAGGTCTCTGTCTGCAGCAGACAGGGAATCTGTAGAGGGACATGCGGAGAGCTGCAGGTGTTCTGGAGCACACCCATCTTCAGGGTCATCCCCGCTGGTCGCCCCAGAGCAGCACAGCCGGGGGCACCAAGTGAGCGTCATGGAAACTGCAGTCCAGACAGCAGAGCCTCCCTTCACCTACTGCTGGGCAAAGGGTGAGTTCACCACTTACCGCCCTACTCAGGCAAGTTTTACACTTTCATATATGCCCACGCAGTCAGCCTTAAGAGACTTCTTTGTAGATGTGACAGCCTGGTCAGAGAGCAAGAAAGCTAGGTAAGTTTTCCCAGAA
The DNA here is from genome assembly GCF_017590135.1 of Pyrgilauda ruficollis. Lineage (NCBI taxonomy): Eukaryota > Metazoa > Chordata > Aves > Passeriformes > Passeridae > Pyrgilauda > Pyrgilauda ruficollis. The sequence goes on along the minus strand of NW_024513432.1, from coordinate 16,606 downwards.
TTGGCCTGGGAGACTTTAGGGAGCTGGAGACAAACAATGATAACTGATTATCAAAAACAACCTACAGGTGTTGCTTTTCCTACTGTCTGTTTTCTTGTTATTCTCAAAGATTGTTTATGAAAGAACATCTTGTTAATTAGGCAGTCGGGTGAAATGTGTTAACTAAATAACCAATCAAGTCCACCTGTATTGGAACAGTGAATAAAAAGGAGCAGTCTGGAATAAATGAGCACCATATATCACTCAACCTTCTGATGACTTTATATAATTTCTTACTAAACAGTAACACTTCTTCACTTCAGTGACAGCTTCCTCTCACTAGTGCTAAATAAAAATTTTTCTAAAGCCCAGTGCTTTAATCTGCTGTCTACAGGAAAGACTAGGATTGAATATCATAATAAGGAATGTTTTTTGCTTAAAAACACTCCCCATAGGACCTGAGGCTGGATGAGCAAGTGTTAGTGACAGAACTCACAATAGCACAAGTAGTACTCTCATATGAAATTCAATATTTTGGTATCTTTACTACTTAAAAAATAGCATTATTAGTGCTGGTATTAGTAGTGTTACTCAAGTGATTGCTCATTCATAGAATTCTTTTGCATTGTACTTCTCTCGGGAAAGCATTGTAGCCCCCCAACAGGATCAGATATGAGCTTTCACATTCTGAGAGATAGCTCCCTGCCTACATCTCTTTACTAAAAGGAAAAAGTGCTGAGAGCCACCATTCCTTGCCACACTCGAGGAGAAAGGAGAAACTTGAGCGTGCTTGAAAACAGAAGCATTGAGTACAAAAGTCTTCTATTTTGACTCTGCCTAGGGTTAGAAAAGGTGCCTTCTGCAATGGTGTTGTGAGCCTAAGAGTAAAGAAACTGTGGAAATTGTATAACTATGTCAACATATTTTTGGCTGACAGAATTCTGCTGTTAGGCTGTAGTGTGGTTTTAGGGCAGCTGCTGGCCCAAGAAACTGCAGAAGAACCAAGCAGTGGCACTGAACCTTTCCCCTCTCCCCACCCAGTAATTCTGATGCTATCCTCTGCACAGCAAACCCCGCTGCAGTGCTCACCCCACCTGTCGGAACCAGCTACATTGATCCAGTGCCAATTGCCAGTCACGTGATCAGCATGGATACAGTAGAAGGTACCAAAAACACATTAATTCTTTTTCACTCTATTTTCTGCACCTGAGCCCAGCTTGGTTTGCTCAGCCCTTGCTGCCAGCCGTGCCTCAGCGCAGTGCACCCCGTCCCTTCCTTGCAGCCCTGACCGCGTACAGCCCCTCGGTTCTCGTCTTACACGCCATGTGCAAGCAGCACCTGATGCTGACCCAGCAGTTTGTCGAGAACGTTCACCACCTTCACACAGCCCTCGTGGAGTCATTAGAGCATGAGAAGTTTCGCTACCATACCCTGGAAGAGGCTAAAGAGGTATTTATGACAAACTAGAGACTGAGCATGTATTCCTTTCCAAACACTTGTGGTATTTACAGCAAACCTAGTTTCTCTGCATATAAATAATTAATAAGTTCAAAAGAAAAAAAGACTGAGGTCCTGCAGGAGGCCATAGTTTTTTAAAGATTAAGGTTTCTGCTGTAGCATTTAGCTGTCCTCAAATGAGTAGGAATCATTCAGATGCTGCAACAGAAGGGTCACTTTCTGTTGCTAGTACAGAAACCTGCAGGTATCTTGACACAAAGATTAGCTGTAATATTTAATAAATAATAATCTACATAATGAAGACATTAGCTTATTAACTTTTTTTCTTTTTGCAGTACATCAAGAATCACAAATCCCCACCTCTAACAATTGAGCAAGCGCTTGAAGAAATTCGGAGAGAGCCCAGGAGAAATAACTGCTGGGACAGTTATTGAACTTCAAGTGACATTTATATTCACAGGTCTAAGGCTGAAACAAGAAACCTTTTCAAGTTGCACAGATAGAAGATTATAAACTGTATTGGAAGAATTCATACAAACTGCTATGGTAGTATAAATCAGTTAGTACAAGTTGCTAATTATTGTATATAATTTACTTTTCTATACCTGAATGTTTTGTGTACACAATACAGGGATACACAGGAACCTTCAGTCAGACTATGTCAGCAAAAGAGACATCAAGATAACACTTCCATCTAATGGGACTCTGATAAGTCATCACAGTTCATACATTTGTCCAGTGAATTGTGAGATCTGTGATCTCATCTATGATGGTGGTAGAAGTGAAAGTCTGTACTACAGCCCAAGAACACAACCACAGCAGAAAATTACCATATCCTGACTTCAGTGCCATTACCCAAACAACGTTTCTGTATAATCAGCCTTGTCAGACTACAACAAACCCAAACACACGCTTGGGTGTGTTTATTAAGATAAATTCAAAACAAGGAAGGCTAATACTCCAGGCACATGAAATCTCAGCTGCATTTTTATTTTAAAAAAATTGTTTATTGGAAGGCAAAACAACAACATTCACAAGTTGGTAACACACAGGTGTTGTATGCTGATTCACAGACAGGTACAGTTCCACAACTACAGCAGATCTAGAACAAACTGATATTCCACCATATTAACTAAATGGTTTTATGAGGGTTTTTGCTCTACAAACAAACAACTGGAAAAGGGAACCGCCACGCAGACCTGGGGAGTGGAAGTGCAGTGTAAGGGCCTAACAGCTGTAGCTGGTGGTCTCTGGAAACAGTTACAAAAGGTTTGTTTCTTTTTTCGTTTAGATTACAGCAAGTTTCCAAGATCACCTCGTTGATAGAAATGTGTAGAGCAGAGAAAATGGATTCTCTTCTATTGAACTAATTAGCTTTTATTAAAGGGTATATACAAAAATATAAAAAGCTCAAAGACTGTGTTCCATTACAAAGCATTGCCCATCCCTCAGAACGCTGGGAAAGCTACCAGAGAACTGACCCTTGTGTCCTGCCCCGAGTGGCGGCTGCAGCAGCTGCTGGGCAGGGCCTGGAGCTGAGTGGAAGGTTCTAAAAGCTGGCACAGTGCTCAGAGGTCACCTGCACTGGAACTAGATGCTTCATTCCCCATTTAGACATTAGGATACACTGCTCAGCATCAGTCTGACTTGATCCCAAGGCAGCACCCCTCCACTTCAAATAGAATTAACCTTTTGAGAGAAATAAATATACATTATGGAACTAGAGAACATACAACCACATCACATAATGTCTATTCCACAGGAATGAATGAGGCACAGTCCTGCACCAGGAACAGCTTGAGTGGGGTTTAATTCTACTGTAAAATGGGGAACTAATTAGAAAGTTTTGCAAGATAAATGGGAATTTTTAAACTTGCTAGACATGTCATAGTAACAACTGGCTTTTTTTAAGCACTAATTGACAAGTATTGAAGTACATGTCATAGCTTTCCATTTTTCACCATAGTTTTTAAAGTAATTCATTTGTCACTTCATCCAGACTTTAATCAGGATTTCTAAAAGTTTAATGTTTTGCAGAAGATAACAGACATCTTTCTTCAGAGAGTCTTGTCTTACTTGGGTGGTGAAGGGTCTTGTGTTTCATGCTTTACTGAAACAATAGGGAGAAGAGTTCTTACACATTCTGCAGTTACCTAAGCTGTCTGAAGTGTTTGGTGGAATGAGGGTTCTGTTAATAAGGAATTTTTCCTTATGGGCTTTATTTGAACCCATTTGATTGCACAGATCTGAAGGCAGAAGTGACATTTCATTGAGCATGCCAGCTTTTTCCTTCTAGCTGTTGGCAAGTGCCAATGTTCAGTGCATCACAGACTCTCTGCAAAAATCTATCATTTGGGTAATTGTCTTTTTCTGAACCCTTCCTGCACTACAGGGAATTTATTACCATTACTGGCTTTGGCAGAATGTGATAATAATGGTAGGAAACTGAATAGGGCAGGAGTAAACAGTAAGTGTGGCCTAACTTGGTTCCAACCACAAGGACCTCCCTGCTGTGGCAGCTGTCCCTTGTGTGGCATAGCTCCCCCTCCACTAACTCTGTGACTGTTCCAAGTTTTTGTGGGGCAACGTTCAAAGATACAGGTGCTCAGTATTGCAGCCAGGAAGTGACTTACACAAAACACACTTACTAATTAACATTTCGGAAATTAAAACACAACACAATGCCTAAAAAGGAAAACCTGCTGGGTTAATCAGAGTACACATCCACTTACCTGTTGTTTTACTGTATTGGTTACATTAGAAAAAATTAAGAGCTACTGCTATTTTGATTTGGGTTTACAAAAATCATTTTCAAGTCCACAGAGGTTTCTAAATTGCTGAGAAACATTCACTTACATTCATCCCTGGCCTTCATGCGTGCGATAAATGAGTAACTTTTATTTCTTCTGTAGTTTTCATAAGGGTCGTCCAATGCAACTCCCACTCCTTTGTACTGATCCCATTTGTCTCGGATATCACCTCCTTTAATTGGATCTTGAATTCCTTGTTCCTTGGCTCCCAATCCACCGGATCCACTCCATCCTGCAGCAAGGACACAACATTGCAATCCTCTCACTGTTTTTTTATGACTACAATTGTGAAGACAAACATGGACATTTTGGAAACAACCAAAGACAGCATCAGTTTGATAAAGCAGGATGGGAACAGACAACCTGAAACAACACATAAACTATCCCATTTATTTCACAAGCATTAATATGCAGAGATTCTAGGAGCTGACAGCAGCAGTATTCCTACAAACTGTTAGGAGGATAAGAAGAAAGGCACTGCAAGTCCAATCTGTCCACTCTGCTGACCTGCACTGTTGGGAGAATAAATACTTCAGGTAGGGTCAGTTCCATCTGATGCCAAACTCATCCCTGTCTTCTGTATCTTTCTCAGAAAAGCAACTATCATTGCTCCATATACTTACACCTCTGAATATTCTTATGCTGACCTTGGAATGCGAAGGAATAATTCCGTATGAACATGCATTAATTAATTACATTTAAGACTTTGGTGTCTAATTTTGTTTCCTGGCTTGTGTAAGACTCTAGAACAGCATCTTACCCATTTTCACTAGCATTTGATGGCCTTTATTTTCTTCTCCAAGTCTCGATTCTGGTATAGGAGGCCCAGAACTGGAGCCCAAACCAGCAGAAGAACTAAGAAAGTAAGAACAAATTAAGAACCAGTGATACTATTCTGACACAAAAACCAGTTCTATTCTGTTAAGCATTAACATCCAACACAATTCTATCCACTCTACTAAGCTATTCTTTACTACAGCCATCAGATTATGCAGTTATTGAGGTGCCAGAAACATATCACCTGCTTCTCAGCACAAGGGAAATCAAACACTGTGCTCTTCCCAATGGAGCACACAGAGAATTACTCCTGCTCCCAAGGAAGGCATACACAGACTTCACAGTTTTGCAGTTTTCACTTCTGCATGCAGTTTTGTTAAAATAAAAAGCCACCACAATAGAGTAATATTCTCTCTACAAGCCCATACAGCAGATAAATTGTTTCTAGATCTGCCCTCCATCATCTTTTCTGCTCTTTGATGAAATGCTAATTATCCCCTGGTAAGGAGGCAGTGCCCCTGCAGGCGCTCTGTTCAAACAGCCCAGGTAGGTACAAGGAGACAGGACCAAAGCAGAGCTTACGGAGGAGTGGGGCTGCGAGAGCGGGACCGGCGCCGCCTTCCTGGGGAGTATGATTTGGACCGAGACCGTGACCGAGACCGCGATCGGCTGTGAGAGGAGCGGGACCTGCTCCGGCTTCTGAAAGGGAGAGCGCACAAGTTACCAGAGCAGCCCCCGTGGATCCTTGGATCAGCCTCCAGGGTTGGGGTTTTCCCACTCCCCCAGTTCCCAAGGTTCAGCCCCCTGTGCCCTACCTGGACTGTGAGCGAGAATAGGATCGCGATCGAGAGCAAGAGCGAGAGCGTGATCTCGAGTACGAGCCAGATGATTTTGAAGATCGTGAGTGAGACCGAGAAGATGAACGACCTCGGCTTTTAGACCGACTGCGAGACCGAGAGGGCCCACTGCACAAATGAGCAGACAAACTCCAGTCAGATTCCATGGAGAAGCACCAGAAACACAAATCTACTCCTGATCAAATTCAAATTACACACAAGCATTACTTCTGCAGTGAAAGTGAAAGCTTGAGTGTGAAAAACTGTTTCACAGAATCACAAAGCAGTTTGGGTTGGAAGAGACCTTAAAACTCATCCAGTTCCAACCCCTGCCATTGGGCAGGGACACCCTCCTCAAGACCAGGCTGCTCCAAGCCCTGTTGAACCTGGCCTTGGGCACTTTCCTGGATGGGGCACCCACAGCTGCTCTGGGCAACCTGTGCTGTGTCCATTTTCTGCAGATTAGACAGAAATTCCAGCACATTGAAACTCATTGTTCCATCAGCATATTGCTGAACAGACTTTCCCTCTGCATTTAGCCCAAGCACCTTCCAGATGAACAGCACAGAGCAGAAGGCGGCACACAGGAACTCTCACCTATTTCTCTTCTCCTGACCTTTCCTCCGCCTTGCTCTCATTTTAGCTCTGAAGAATTCGTACAGTCCGTTCTGCTCCCATCCTTCACTGCAACAAATCAACCACACAGAACCCACACGTGTAAATTCCACTTCAGTTGTGACCTTAAGGATTTTCACAGGATTTTGTACAGAACAAAGGGTCTGGGAAAAACTGTCTCACAAATCTCAGTATAAGATCAAACAGCAAGTGCAGCTGCAATACAACTAGGAGAACCAAGACACAGGCAAAAGAGAGGAAAGCACTTTGTGATTTGAGGCACTTTCTTAGAGCATTTTCCTTACCATTTTATTGGCTACACCTACTCTTACCTGTTTCTAGGCCTGTCATGAGATGGTGGACTATAAAATGCCTCAACTGCAGCCAGAAGTCTCTCACTGGGGGGCATTGGAGGTGGAAGACGTATATCTTTAGGATCTAAAGGTTTATACTCGTGATCTTCAAGCTGCCAGAAATAAAACAAATTACACATTGTGTCATGTGTCACGGGGTGGCTACCTGAAGAGTTAAATACAGATTTAGCTGTGTAGAGATCCCAAATTTCAATACTGGATAAAAAATGATCTGGAAATAAGGATTTTGCAGACGAACCAATGTTCCTTGTGCTATCACTATTGTGAGTTCTCTGAGAAAAGCCTGCACTGCACAGGTTGAAGAATTAAGTGGGTCACCAGGTAGATGAAATGCAGATCTCATCCACCTTTGTGCTAATGTGTCTGGATGGAAGCCTGGCACAAACTGGTGCATAACACAGAGAGATGGAAGAGGCTTATTTGTTTATCTCAAATACAGAATACATAAATATAAATATAAATATAAATATAAATATCTCTGAAGATGCTGATACAGGTATGTTTCCTGTTCTCTATCCTTCTTCATATATATAACATTGATACTGTAAAACATCTTCAAGAGAATTCTGATTATGAAGAACTAGTACAGTGGCCCCATCAGATCTGTGAGGTGTCTCTGGCCACTGGAAATCACTGGGGATTTCCATTTCCTACAAAGAGGGGTCAGACTTTCAAGTAAAAATTACTCTTTCACCCTGTGAGTTCAACCAGCTTCCTCTAGCACACAACACACGAGAATTCTCACCGTTTTCACTACCTAGTCCCCCAAACTACTCCTGTTCTTATACCCTACATAACTGGTTGTGGGATGGAAGGATTTGAAATCATACACATCGATGTTGAACTGTCCCTAATAACAACAACAACGGGTTTTGGATCTTTTAATCCCACCAGTGTCATGGTTTGAATCAGTCCCATAGCAAGCACTTACTTTGACAAGTGGAGCCATCAGGCCAGCAGGAAGATCGAAGTAGGGAACATTTGGCACTAGGCTGGGATCATCATGGTTCATGTGAGGGGGCCCTTGGCGCCGCATGTGAGGGGGCTGCCCGTTAAATCCATGTGGGGGAGGCCCAAAATCAGGGTGCTGTGGCCCTCCCCAGGGAGGATGCTCGCTGATACCAGGATGAGGCAATCTGTGACCAGGATGATGATGAGGAGGTCCAATTTCTGCAGAGCGGGAGGGTTAAAATGTTTTATTTAGCTATCAAAGAAAGAAGGCAATCAGAGATGTACTTCAATTACTGCATTTATCCTAAAACCCAATCTCAGCAGATCCAGCGAAGCACAAGAGCTGAAGGACGAGAGGCTGGCTACAGGTCCACACTCAAGAACACCCTGCAGTGCATTTACCTCCCTGGCCACAGCAACCACTCTCTAGACAACAGAATAGTTCAGCCCCAAGCCACTGCTTCCTTTGGGACATACTGTGGTCAAAAGGACCACAACAAAGACACATGCAAGAACAAAATGTTTCAGAGGCAGCAGGGCAGCTACTGGTGGGATTTATTTCTGAAGCTAAGTACACAATCATGGCTCAGCTTGGACCTGTTAAATCAACATATAAGATGAAATACATATGACAGCAATTAACTTGCATCAGTGAGTGACAAGAAATTACTTTTGGAAAAAAATAAATTTGCAGAAGAGATAGAGATAATAATTCTGCTAAAATAGGGAAGTGAGTGACACTCATCCAGCCACTGATGGACAAACACCATGAATGCCAGGAGACCCTGCTGAACTCTCTGCAGTCTACAGAGAAAAATGCAAGACTGAAAATCAACATCATTTGCAAGAGGATTAACAGTTTTTCCAGAAAAAGCCATTATAGCCGCTTCCCAATCTTCAGCTGGTACTATTTGACTCATTGTCATCAGGACTCAAGCAAAGTCTGTATTGTCATTGCTTCACTGCTTTCCTAATTTTAACCATCTGGTTTAGTAGATCCCTTCCTCCAAAAACTTTGCATGAAGCAACAGGTATTTTAAATCACCATTCATCATTACAATCCAAAACTGAGCATCTCATTCGGAGCATAAACCTAAACTCCCTTAGACAAGAGGGGATTCTCCCTTTCTCCCTACTCACTAGCACATTTCTTAAAAAAAAAACAACACCCAAACAATAAAACCCTAGGGGGAAAAAAAGGGACAATCTCTACTACAGAAGTTAAACTCAATTCTTAATATATAAACTCAAATCCATTGGTTTTTAACCATTTTTGGACTTGGAAAATTGAGAAACTTTTAGGATTAACATAGCAACTTCTACACAGAAACATAATCTATTTTCTAAATGACTTGTCACACAGAAGCAGGGTGATCTTTGGCCGTCACACTGACAAGGATCATTCCAGAGTAACAGTAACTCCTGCAGGTGAAATGGAAACTACCTCTGGCCAGGCAAGCTGCACCAGATTACACTCCCACACATTCCCATGTTCCAACAAGAGAACAAACCCAATGAGGAAGAAGAACTGGAGGTAGGGATCGTTTCACCACACACTACCAAGCCACACAACATTAAATGCAGAAAACTAGAGAGCCTGGCAGTCAAAATAAAAAGAAAGAACAAATGAGTGTACAAACAGGAACAAATCCTTTCAGCCTTCCTCTTAACTTCCTCCATCTACACAGGTCATAGACCTCATAAACCCTCACCTACAGGCTAATGAGCAGGTGATTAAATTTACAAGAAAATGCTGCTTCTCACCTTTGAACCTACTACTTTTAAAGCGAAGTAGTCGCAAAAGAGGTGCCTGTGGAGATGCTGACTTGAATTTGGACTACAATTTCTACAATTATTTGTTAGGGAAGACTCAAAAAGCAAGGAAGCATCCAACTCTGCATGTGTTTCCTACTGAGTTCTTAGCAGTTCTTAGCTTCCCAAACTCCCAAATGAAGCATTTCTTAGGAAAATCACAACAGTCCATCAAGGATAAACTGTCATCCCAAATCACTAAATAATTTTGTAATGGCAATCAGCATTACAACATAAGAAAACCTGGCCTGGTACACACTTTACCTTGAGGAAAATCCCCCTGGGGGTAATCAAAACGATGAGGATAAGGAGGCCTTTCAAAGGGATGGCGAGGTGGAAAATCATCCTGCATGAAGCGAGGTGGAAAGCGGTTGAAATTATGCGGATGCGGGGGCTGGTTGAATTGGGGATGTTGCTGATGTGGAGGAAATGGGCCTCTGAAGTGAGGTGGCCGCTGCATTCGAAATGGAGGTTCCCTCTGACCCCCACCCCATGGAGGCTGTTCATGCTGGTTGTTCCACGGTGCTTCAAACTGGTTGTTCCATGAAGGATCAGGCTGGTTGTTCCAAGGTGTCTCTCGCTGATTGTTCCAGCCTTGATCTCTCTGTTCGTTCCACATTCCTTCATGGTTGTTATTCCAGGGAGGACAGTGAGGTGGTCCCTGGAGGTGAAGTACAGAAGCCTGGTTATTAGGTTACAAGAATGAAGAACAGAATAAAATACCTTCTTAAGGAAATACAGCCCATGCACAAGTGAAAGAACATTTCAAATATAAGTCTGAATGACTGCAACTTCAGAAAAAAGATGGAAAAAGACCAAACTGTTACTGAACCAAACAGCTCTTGTTCATAGGAATAGCGTAATGGTTGACAAACTGAAATAGGATTAACATTTTGCCTTTAACTGCACTCAGAATGACAAAGCTTGGCATTGAAATCTGGATTTCTAACTTTCACAGCTTCTATCTTCCTAGCTTTTCACTGCACTTCCACAATCAAGGTGATCACTCCCAACCTCCACAACCAAGACAGACATTCTAAACCTCCACATCAGTTTTTAGAACCGTTTCTTACTTGTTGTTGACCCCACGGCGCAACAGGGTGAGGTTGGTCAAACCAGGGTGGTTTATTTGGGGGAATCTGATCATGAGATCCAGGCCCACGTGGTCCCCCTGAGGCAGGATCCTGCACTCCAGACCCAGTTGTGTCATACTCTGTAGAACCAGCCAGAGGCAGCTGAGATTTACCATCATCTGGAACAATTCAGAGACTATTGTCAGCATCAAAGTCACTTGCAGTTAATAAAACATCAGCACACCAGGCTCCAGATTAATTCTTTCTGAAGAAATCTAATTACTGGGAGACAGGATTTCTGATCCATTTAACACTCATCTCTTTTGTTCTTTTTATACTCATGCATCAGCCTGCACCTGCTGCAAGGCTCTGAACTGATTCAAACTTTTGCCTGAACCAAACCAGCAGTGCATTGTGCCTCATTATTAAAAAAAGAGGGGGGAAAAGAAAGTCATAACATTGTCACCCAGTGATTTTTGCACAGGTCCCAGGCCAGCTCAGTACCTGCTTGTGTGACTGGAACAGATGGTGGAGCTGAGGCTGGGGCTGCTGTGGGGGCTTGAGGTGGGGGTGTTGATTTCACCTCGTTCTCCAGTGGGGGTATTTGGATCTGCTGCTGCTGCTGCTGCTGTGTTAAACTGTTCACAAACTCCTCGTGTTGAGTTTTCAGGTTCTGAATCTGCTGTTGGAAAGCCACTTGCACAGGCTGGACAACCGTTGCATATTCAGTGATCAAATTTGCCTGATAAAAGAAATGAAGAAGAACAAGTGAACACTGAACCTGTAATACCTACCTTATCCAGTTGTTCTGAATTCCCTGTATTGCCCTTCATCCTCTCTCCCAAAAAACACCTGAGAATGCAGGATAACGGTGACAGAACCATCCAGTCCCATTACGAAGCTTTGTGGAGATTTCCAAAATATTCTCTGCAGCCTGAAACCCACCATCTTTAGTACTGTCTTTCCAATACAGCTCAAATCAACAGCATTCATTATTAATAATAAAAAGGAAAAGTTCCTGCTGTCACTACAATTTTTACATTCAATGTATCCAATTTCAAGCCATGTTTGCTTGTTTCCTTTTAACCAAATACTCCCTGTTATGCAAGACACTGTCAAATATGTACAGTCTGTATCCTGTATCCAGGGCCATATCAGCAGCTGGATTATTCAATGTTTGAAATAACAAGGTTATATTTTACATTATTTTTTGTAATCCCTTGTAAGCAACTTCAAGGGAGCGGAGGGGAGACAAAAACTAACATTATCCTTTGAAAAGAAAAATAATTTTCAAAATATTTGCATAAATAAGAAAACTGGTATTTTTGTGGCTAACCTGGTACTGGCCAAGTCCAAGAGCTGGGCTTTGTAACTGCTGAATAATGGACTCATCAAAGTACCCATTTTTCTCCCATAGCTGAAGAAGCTGCATGAATAAGAGTGAAAAGGTTTTAGAAATTATGAACAATCAAAGAAAAACTGAGGCACAGCATTTTTGTGTCTTCAGCTTTTCATAAGACCTAGGATTTTTCTATTTATTTTTGAATGGCTAAAGATTCAGATGCATTTATCATTGCAATAACTCTTAAATAAAGCCTAAGGACTTTCAAGTTCTATTTTAAATGTGTACTAGAGCACCTTCTATAACAGACTTTATAAAGACAATCAGACTAGAAAAATCTCAGTCACCTTCTGGTACCTGCCTATTTGTGAATTTACATAGCACCAACCCAACAAAGCAAAAGTCACAGTGAAACCAAAACCAGATACTCACTCTGGCAATTTTCTGTTGCTTATCCTCCTCCACTGCTAGAAAACTGGTACAATAAATAGGCACAACCACCTTCTGTAAAGCAGCTAGAAGATCTCGTGCTTGCTTCCTCTGGCTTCAAGAAAGGAATGGGAAGAGTTATCTTTTTCCCTATAACACTAAGTGCATTGGAATATTCAATTCATCTCAACTTCTGCTATACTAAAAGTAGTAGAATCATGAAATAGAGCTCTCTCCCTAAAGACTTTATTGTAAAATCCTGTCTGGAGGAAAAATACACGAAGTAGGTAAAACAGTTTTACCTATATTTGATTACTAAAGCACTAGATCAAATCTACGGACATCTAAGGACAGCTGCTAAAAACAATTAATACATTAAAATATGAAGTGACTAGTCAAACCAAAACTGTATCTAGGAGAGAAACTTCATCAAATTAACCAAAATAGCAAACTGAAACCCAGAACTGAATTCTTACCAGTGATGCAAAACATCATTGATTAAGTAGATGAGGTGCAGGCGCAGCTCAAAGTGAGCTCCTTCCGCGGTTATCCGGTTCCGCAGGTGCCCGGCCATCAGCTCACAGTGTGCAGGAGACTTGGCATTACTAAACATCCAGTTCTTGCCAGCCTTAGAAAAGCAAATTTTAAAATATTTTAAGTCAGTCTAATGTGTTCCCACGATATAGGCTTCCAATAGTTCTGAAATAACTGCAGGAAGGGAAGTTTTCAGGTAACAGCTTTCATCTTGCCTGCCACACAACATAAGGCTGTTGTTAATGTACAGAGAATCTCAAATTCAAACGAACCCACAGTGCCACCAAATCCCTGTGCAGATTCATATCACTTACTGAGATTGCATCTTTTGTGCAAGTGTCAATTATTGGCTGCAACAAGTTGTCAAATTCGTTCATATCTAACTGGGTTTCCTCCAAAACCTTTTGCATTTGTTGCTCGATTGCCAGGGCTACTGCTGATGTGACTTGTTCCTGATAAAAAAAAACCCAAAAAAAATAGAAGGAAAAAAAAAAAAGAGAAAGAATTACATTATAGCAAAAATTATTTTAAAGAATGAAGCTGCTGTATCCTTATCCTCTTGGACCTAAGTGGCAATCTCAAGGATCAAAATCTTTTACAAGCACTGTGACCTCATGACAATGTTTCAATTCTTTGGTTCTGAAAAGACTCTTCATATTTTTCTGGAGAAGTCCAGTTTACTTCTACTTCTAAAATCTATCATGCAATAAAAAATAATTGCAAGAAGCTCTTAAACGTAAGGAAGATAACCAAGGCACAAGGAACTCTTCAATTTGGTTTTCAGCAGCTTTAACAGCTGAATGTCTCCTGCAAAAATCAGCTAGTTGATAGCATAGTTTCCCTCCAATCTAAGTTGGAATACTACAAACTGGAACATCTTGCAGATCCCAGCAATCTGCAGCATCAAACCAAGGTTAAAGCAGTCACAATCTATTCCGCTCTAAAACTAACAAGATTTTTCAAGGTTTTAATCACAGATCACTCATCCCATAATAATATAACCCATATGCAATCATAACGCAACCTACACATCAGATACATCCATTCTAGGGGAACGATGGCATTTGCCACACAACAAAAATAAGGAAAGCAACATCCCTTCTCCTCACCTCCAGCTCCGCTCAGCAGCGAACAATCCTCTCCTCCTTTACTCCTAATTCCTACAGCCACTGACAGGCCAGGATACACCAGATGAGTGCTCATCTCAAACCAACCTGTCTCATAGCGAGGAGATGCTGCTCCTGCTGCTGCAGGTTCCACTGACTCTGCTGGATGAGCTCCTCCACAGACGGGGTGCCCTGAGGGGCCGGGATGGGTGCAGCCGGCGGGAGCGACGGCTGTGGCAGGGGTTGGATCTGTGCGGAAGCCTCGATATCTTGGCTTTGCTTGCACAACACTATCAGACAGAGTAAACTTTGAAAGTAAACCTCCCAGAGAAACCTGCTACCATCAGCCCACGGGTGAAAATGGCACTGGTTCCAAATAGACCCTCACTCTGAGGGGGTGAGAGTGGTTTCCAGAGCTGCTTGGACAATGCTCTGACACTTGGTGGGATTCCTGGGGTGTCCTGCGCAGGGCCAGGAGTTGGACTCGATGATCCTGATGGGTCCCTTCCAACTCAGCATATTCTATGATTCTACAGTTAACGCAAAATCACAGGTGGATGGTGCCAAAGAGGAGAGTCAGCAACTCCCTGTGCACTTCCAGAGGGACAACTCCAGGACAAGCCGAGCTCCGTCTCACCTCGCTGCCCGTCCCTGCGGCTCCCCCCGCCCGCCTCCAAACCCACAACCGGGGCCGTGAGGAGCCGTGGGCAGCGCTGAGCCAACTACTGGGAACCCCGAGCGCAGAAAGAGGCTGCAAACCGGTCCCGGCGGAGCAGGATGAGAGCACAAGAGACAAAAGTGTCTCCGCCGGCCGACCCCGAGACCCCGCGGCCGGCGAGGGAAGGAGCCCCGAGCCGGCCCTGCCCGAGCCGCAGGCCCCACTCACGCTGCTGCTGCTCCAGGGCCAGCTTGTACTTGTAGTAGCCGTAGAAGTCGCCCCCGAAGAGGAAGGAGAATTTGGGGTTCTCCTTCTGCTTCTCCATCGTCATCTTCTCGAACTCGGGCCCGTTCCGCGCCACAAACTGCGCCAGCTTGTCGATGACATTCCGCAGCTCCTGGTCTGTGGGGAAGCAGCGCCGTCATCCCCCGCTCTCCCCCCATTCCCACGGTCGCCCCCCGTTCCCCCCGAAGCCCCCGATCGCCCCTCACCCTCGGGCGGCAGCGGCATCTCCATGGCCGCGGCTCCCCGGCCCGCTGGGCCGCGCCGCACTGCCCGCGGAACAGCTGCGACACCAGCGCGGCCGCGCTTTACGGCCCCGTCGCTGTGGAGACGGCGCGCGGCGCCGGTGACGCGGGGTCGCATGGCGCGGTCGGGGCGGCGTTCGGGGAGGGAATGACAAAAATTAAATAACGAGGAAACCTCTAAATGTGGGGTTTTGGCCTTTTTTTCATTCTGTTGAGGTAGGCATTGAAGGTACTTGAGATGGTATTTTGTGTTCAGGCTTAAATGTTTTGGTTTTTTTTTTTTTTCATTTCTGTAAGAGTCTCCCAAGTAGTGAGTTCTATAGTATTCTACTAATGAGTTATAAAATGGCAAATTATTTTTCTCCACGAGGTCTTTTAAGGTTAAACTATCTAATTAGGAAATGACACTTAAATTGTTTTTATTTTTAACTCAATAACTAATCACTCAAACTCCTGCATTTTCTGTCTAATTACAAAATACTACCGAAACTCATGAAGGATTAGTTTCTGCGTTAAAACTTTTATTTTGCTCTCTCTCTTTCTCTCTATATATATTACTGTATTCTAAAACTCTAAGTTTTCTACCCTGTGATGTTACGTGCTTCTAATTAAACTACACACCTGTAATCTCAGTGCTATCAATCGATTTTGAAAGCTTTTTCTACGGCCTTAGGTTAAATGAAGTATTCAACTTTGAGTAACAGCACAGGCAGAATGTTAAAGTAACTGACCTGCCTCAGGTCCAATGCTTGTATTATGAATTATTTTAAAAGGTGACAGAAACAGAGTTGAACAACACCTCCATGTTTAATACAGTTAATTCTTTTTTTTTTTTTTTTTTTTTTTTTTTTTTGTGTGTGTGTGTGTGTTCCATTGGAATGTTAAGTTTTGACCTCTCAAAAGGGTTCCAGTGCAATTAAAGTCAGTGAAATAAACCTGGGACATTATATACAGAATATAGTCTCAGTGTTCTCAGATGAGCACATAAAATTGATGGGAGGCTGTTTTGCATTACTCACTCTGAAAATGAGATTATATTTCATTTCTCAAGTGTGATGTGAAGAGATGCTTAGGTGCCTTAACAGCATGCTTCAACCACACCACAGATTAAACCAGCAGAAAATAACTCAGTATTACAGAATTTTTCAGAGGCTGATAAAGGATCAAGAAGACTTCTGTACTTGATAACCTGTTCTCTTTGTGCTCGGTGCTGAGAGTTACCTGTGGGGTGGTCAGGGATTTTTATAAGTAAATACTTTTGTCATATACACAGATAAAGGCATCTTGTATGCTTTTCGACCATATATATATATACATATATATAT